>NC_067423.1:1352500-1699777 GCF_009764475.1 Pristis pectinata | reverse complement strand
GCCCTTCGGCCCATCATGTCTATGCTGACCGTGATGCCAATTTAAACCGCACATCTGCCTGCACATGCTCGGTATCCCTCCATTCCCTGCCTGTTCATGAGTCTGTCTAAATGCCTCCTAAATATTGCTGTCGTATCTTCTTCCATCCACCACTTCCCTTGACAGTATGTTCCAGGCACCCATCAGTCTCTGTACAGGAAAACAAAACTTGCCCTGCACATCCCCTTTAAACTTGCCCCCCTCACCTTAAAACTATGCCCTCTAGTATTTGACATTTGCACCCTGTGAAGAAAGCTACCCTGTCTATGCCTCTCATCATTTTCTATACCTCTACCAGGTCACAGCTCAGCTTCCGACGCTCCAGGGAATACTTGAGCAATATTGCTGGTTCACAGACAAGTGTTGGCCCAAACTGCAAATTACCTGTGTTCTAATGTGGGAGTGAGGCACTCCTCATGAAATTCCATGCTGTTGGCTCATTCAGATAGAATTATACAATTCATTGTCACTTGAAATAATTGCTGATGACTTTCAAAAGCATATAATTTTGAAGTGTTTAAATTGAGGGACTCAATGCATAAAGACTGTTCTTTTCAGGGCAAGTGAAGTTGATGATCAGTAATTATTCCTTTGGTCTCTGTTAAAAGCACGATGACATCTTGTTCAATTGGGTGTAGGTTTCCAGGACTTTTCTGTGGAGAGGATTGTGCACAATGAGTTGAAAATCACATCAACTGGTGATTTCAAAAAGCATTTGGTATGAAGCCTTTGAAAGCTGATCTTGTGAGGGAGTGGGGAATGTTGTCGGTGATTTCCAGATCCTCATTTGGACCCTGCCTGAGACAACTTCAGTTGGTACTTCACAGAGTGACTTCACAGAGTAACACAGCCTAATGCTGTTAGTTTCATATCAATAAAACCAGCTGCTTATTCTTCAAATCACCTACTTATTCAATTATAAATGAGCCCAAGAGAGTAAATACTTACTTATTTGCACAGAATGTGGCCATTAGCACATCAGGTATGTGCCAGCTCCCAGCAAAGCGATCCCATCAGACCCATTCTCCTTCCTGTATTCTCCATCACGCGTCCATCAGCTCTCTGGGATATGGGAGGAAACTGGAGCACCCGGGGGAAACGCGCATGGTCACAGGGAGAATGTGCAAACTCCACACCGACAACACCAGAGATCGGTATTCCTGGATTCTTGAGGCAGCAGCACTAACTGCTGCATCACGGTGTTGACCTGAGACAGTAGAAGCATGTTCTTTCTGGGTAGAGAACTGTACCCCAAGGATTAACAGTCATGGGCAGAGGGAAGCTGACCGCACGTTTTCCCACACAGTGTCAGTGGGACTGTGCATGTTTAGCCTAATGTAGCTGTTCAGTTGGGAGCTAAACATCTTCAGAAATGCAAACTGTGTAGTATCTTCAGAATCAGAATTAAAATCAGATTTATTATCACTGACATATGCTGTGAAATGTGTTGTTTTGCAGCAGCAGTACAGTGCAAAGTCAGAAAAATCTATAAATTACAAAAATAAATAAATAGTGCAAAACAAAGGAATAACGAGGTAGTGTTCATGGGTTCATGGACCGTGATGGCGGAGGGGAAGAAACTGTTCCTGAATCATTGCAGGCTTTTGTACCTCCTCCCCGATGGCAGTAATGAGAAGAGGGCATGTTCTGGGTGGTGAGAGTGAAGGATGCCGCCTCCTTGAGGCACCACCTCTTGAAGATGTTCTCGATGGTGGGGAGGGTTGTGCCCGTGATGGAGCTGGCTGAGTCTATAACCCTCTGCAGCCTCTTTCGATCCTGCACATTGGAGCCTCCCTACCAGGCGGTGATGCAACCAGTCAGAATGCTCTCCACTGTACATCCGTAGAAATCTTCGAAAGGACTGAAGCAAAGGGGTGTTAGAAAATGTGCAGGAATGGGATTTGACAGCCTGAGTAGAATGCTGGGCATGTTCAGTAGGGAGAGCCAGTGGCTGCCTCCTGAACTGTTATCTGGTTCCTTCTGTTGGTGAGCAGTGGTGCTTCATCCTGACTGCTGTGTTGTGCAGTGTCAGAGTTCTGATTGGAGGTTTAAAAGGTGCCAAGGTGTACAATCTCTTATGTACAGATAGAGTGTGGAAGCGAGACATCTGGTCAATTACTGTTGCCTCCTGACTGACTGTCACCCAGAGGACAACCGAAGGCCAGCAAGGGACACGGAAGTGGAATGTCCCACAGAAAACATCAAGGGGCTGAAGAGGGGTGACATAGGTTGGAGAGCCGTGAGGCCCAACTTCAGCCCTCCCATGTACTGGTGGGAAGCAGTCAAGGCAAACACTAAGGAATGTCAGCTGCAGAAAAGCTCGTAGAGTCTGCTCCTGATGCAGCAGTGCAGTCTAAATTAACCGGTGGAAAACAGGAAAGTTTTGTATCAAACCCAGAGTCAGGCAGGGTTGCCCTCTCTCCCCTGCCTTACGTGTGCTGCAGAGAACCCTTTGATGAATCCATTGGGAAGGATGTGGGCATCAGAGGGGTGGAGATGCCAGGCAGTGGGAGCACTTAGATGAAAGCCTCCCAGTACATTGACAACACTACTGTCTCCTGCTTGGATCAGTCTGCTGATTGATCAGTATCTGTGACCAGTTTGAGTTGGCATCAGGAGCCAGTGAACCGTGGGAAGAGCGAGGCCATGCTCTTTGGCAACTGTTCTGACTGGTCTGCCGTTCTCTTCGCTGTCGGGTCAGACTACCCAGAGGTGCTGGACATCTGGTTCAGAGGGACCGGGGTGTGCAACAGCACTTGGTTGGAGCAGACGGCCAAGGTGAAACAGGACCTGGGTCTGCGGGAGCAGCACTCCCCTCTCGATGCCAAGCAAGAAGCTGGGCTTCAGGTACCAGGTGTTCTTAGTGTTGCCGTACATTGTGTAGGTGGGCCCCATAACCTGCTCCTCTGCCCTGGCAGTACCTGAGCCATCTTCCACTTCAGAATGGACCATGTCCATTGGGATGTGATGGACAGTTCTCCAGAGAAAGGTGGGGGGGGAGGAGCAAAACGTACCCAGTGATGGCCACCTTTGTGTGTGGCCATATCATGCTGTGTTACTACATGCTGTTTCCACCTGCCCTCGGGGAAACGAAGGGTGGACCTGGTCTCTCTGCTGGGGGACATTGCATTCAGTGGGACCTCACCCCACCACCTGCCCTTCGTAGGGCAGTTTCTGTGGGAAACACCTTTGACCATGTCCATCTGGCAGTGGTCAACACGGAATGTCCTGCAGACCCTGGGGTAGAAGGTATGATGGATCCTTTGTGATGGTTCCCCAAACAGACTGTCAAAGTCATGCGGCAGAATGCCTCATCACCAGGATTCACAAATTGGCATCAAGACCTGGCTTGGCTGGCAGAGAGAGGGACCATCCTGCACAGCTGGAGTCTTACTCCCAACGCGCATGGTCCTCAAGCTGGCTGTGGTGTGGATGAGATGTTGGTCCACTTCTTTGTGGACCGGGTGTTGGCCAAGATGCGGGAATGCAGCAGACATTGTCACGGTTCTCCCCGAACAGTTGGGTGACACAGGACTCTCTGATCTACGGGCCGTTCCCAGGGACACAAACTGAGACAAATGTTGACTGTTGCTGGAAGGTGAGCAGCTGGGCGAAAGACACGCTCTGGTCTGCCGAAACCTGTTGGTCTTCCAGTGTAAGGAATTGTCCACGAGGGAACACTGCCAACTGGTACATTCCAGTGTGCAGGAGTATGTGCTGAGGGACACACTGAAGCTCGGTGCAGTCACCAGAGAGGCTCTGTGGGGAAAAAACCACAGTCTAGGGTCCTGCCACTGGACACTGAGGAGCTGGGCCCTGTGCAACAACCTCTCAGACATTTCATACATTCATTGTTTAAGGAGCGAACATCAGTGGCACTGACGTATTGTAAAGGAATGTATGAAATTTCTTGGTATTATGGATGAAGATAATGTGTCCTCACTGTAGTTACTGAATATTTTATGAGTAAAGTATGTTTTTGGAAGAAAATGGGCAACTGAGCTGTCACTGAGCATCCTGTAACCATGGCACAGCTGGTTGAACTGTGATATCACAGCAGCAGAGACCTGGGTTTGATCCTGACCTCGGCTGCTGTCTGTGTGGAGTTTGTATGCTCTCCCTGTGACCTTGTGGGTTTCCTCCAGATACTCCGGTTTCCTCCCACATCCCAAAGGTGTGAAGGTCAATAGGTTAATTGTAAGTTGCCCCTAGTGTGTAGGTGTGTGGTAAAATCTGGAGGGATTGATGGGAATGTGAGGAGAATAAAGTGGGATTAGTGTAGGAATTGGAATTGGTCCAGTGATAAACTTGTCTTGCACTCCGTTCCTACAGATCAATTCATTACACAGTGCACTGAGGTGGTACGGGGTAAAAACAATTCAGAATGCAGAATAAAGTAACAGGCACTTCTGGTCAGTGTGAACGTGGCAGGCCGAAGGGCCTGTTTCCGTGCTGTATCTCTCTGTGACTCTAAGGTTCTAAGTGCAAAAGCCACCCAGGAGTAATGGGTAAGGAAGTTCTAATCAATGTGATTAACGTGGACAGTGGTCTTTACATACATTGTGCTCTTTGTGTAACAACTTTATCACCGAATACTCCAAAACAGGAACTTTTATTTAATCAGTTGTTAAGTTTATTTTCACAGCCATGTATTATCAGAGATTTTGACGTGCTTTTTTTCTGGATAGTTCCTGTGAGTTTCAGCGTTGCAGGGTTGCTGTTGAGATGGTGAATTGGAGAGAACTTGTGTCTTGAATGCTCTGTGGCTCCAGACCACACAATGAGATGAAAGTCTCTGTTTCTCTAAACCATCTGTTGGAGTTTGGGATAAAATTCCACAACGCATAAGTCGGCAGTGACTGGCGCAAACCTGTGTCCCTCACTCGCCACTTCCCTCAGGACAATTAGTAAGGTAATGGGAGAGGTTTGGCACTGGAAGTCCTCAAGGCCGTGCTGGGGTTGGGACTGCCATTGCTGCAGGTGGCAGTGCAGAGGAAGCCTGGATCTGCCCAAATCCCTACAGGCCTGGCCCGGTTGTGCTCAGTGCCAGCTCCCTCACCGTGACCAACATTTCAGCCTATGGACGAGCTTATTGTGAGCATATTTATGATGTGAAAATACTTATTATTGTATCCCATGTGGCCAGTGAGAGCTTCAACTAGAGTTACAGATATAAATGGAACATAGAACAGTACAGCACAGGAAGAGGCCCTTCAGCCCACCATGTCCGTGCTGACCATGGTGCCAATCTAACCAATCCCATCTTCCTGCACACGGTCCATTTCCCTCCATTCCCTGCCTGCTCGTGTGTCTGTCTAAATGGCTCTTAAACGTTGTTGTCGTATCTTCTACCCCGGGCAGTGCATTCACCATCCTGTGTAAAAAACTTTTTTTCACGCACCTACCATTCTGTGTAAAAAAAAAGTTGCTTTGCACATCTCCTTTAAACTTCCCCCTTTCACCTCGACCATCTGCCCTCCAGTAACTGACGTCTCCATCTTGGGACAAAGACTCCAGCTGTCTACCCCATCTTTGCCTCTCATCATTTTACATCCTTCTATCAGGTGACATAGCATGAAAGATATTCTTCAAAAGCCACGATACAACCTTTAGGGTGATGACTCTTTCCACCCTGGGCTTGTGGAGGATGTAAACTTTGAAGATATTGGGAGAGAATTAACCATTGGTTAGTCTTTCTTTGAGTGTGACTGAGGGAAAGGCAAGAGGTGCCCAAGATATATCCTTCATGGAGAATAGAATTAGTCCGATTCTCACACACTTGGACTCCCACATTGGCTGCAGCAGCACCATGTGAAACTGGAGGGGAGCCTGGAACATTTCATGCTCAAGTTGGTTCTAGTGAATGGGCCTCGATGCCCAGGTGGTGGCCACACGTTATTGGTTAATTGCTGTGTGTCCCTGATCCACGTTAGCTGCACCCAGTGCACTGATCATTAAACAACAAACTGCTGGGGGAACTCGGTGGGTCGGGCAGCATCTGTGGAGGGAAATGGATAGTCAACATTTCGGGTCGAGATCCTTCATCTGGACAGGGAGATGGCCAGTATATAAAGGTGAAGGGAAGGGGTGGGGCTAGAGCTGGCAGGTGATGGGTGGATCCGGGTGAGGAGGGGGGGGATAGGCAGGTGGAGGAGGGGAGGGGAGGGTGGGAATAGCGACAGAGGCTGGGAGGTGGGAGGTGAGAGGTGGGGGTGACACAGGGCTGCAGATGGTGGGATCTGACAGGAGGGGAAGGTGGAGCCTGGAACCAAGTGAGGGAGGTGGGCAGGGCAGGTGGGAACAGGGGGGGGAGTGTGTTGGTGATGGGCGAGAGGAAAGATAATTCAGGTAACAATGCCTATTTGAGGCTTAAATGCAATTTCTGCCCTATTTTCCACTAGGGCATGGGTAGAACAAATGTTCGATCGGAGCTTTATTTTACTGCCACAAAAAACTGTTATATTTTTAAAATAAAAGAAACAATATTAAGTTTAGTATTAATTTGTGGACATCTTGTTTTCACTCAGTTCGATCTTTAAGGGCTCGGCAGTGTGTGCCTACAGCATGGCTGATATCCGTGCTGCTTTCAATGGGCCCTACGCTCACAAGGAAGGTCCTGACCATCGCTGGGTTGAGTATGAGGGACGAATCCCTTACCCACGCCCCGGGACGGTAAGTACGCCCAGCGGCAGAGTGGTGTTTATCTCAGGTTTCAGTGTAAGAACGGCAGGTGTGAGTGTCTAAAGTTGCCTCAAACTGCACAGGTGGCAGGAGGAGGGAGGTATACAAAGTACTGTAATCTGCAGCAAACACTCAACTACAAATGGATAACGTCCTTTATCTTAAGTGACTTTCTCCTGACCTGCTTCAAGAAAAGCAGTATTCGGCTACTGTCATTGGAAAATAGATGATGGATATCACTTATGTGAATTATTCTCTTTTTTTACTTCCAACAGCCTACAGATCTGTATGTAAAACCTTCCTGTTGGGTGAAATCTGAGCTACATCAGTGCTTTGTGTCTGAATTCAGTGCTGTTCCCAGTTCGTTCAGGAATCCCCAGCAACTCATTCCAGAGGCACCACCTATAGGATGACTTATGAATTGGCAATAGTCACAGTCACTTTGCAGTGTTGACCTGAGTTTGAGAGGGGCATTGCTCTCGATAAACAAGTGGAACAAACAAAGTCAAAGTCGAGTTTATTGTCAGATGCACAAGTCCACGTGTGCACAGGTGCAATGAAAAACTTACTTGCAGCAGCATCACAGGCACACAGCATCAGATACACAACACTCACATGAAAACCATAAATGATACAATATTTTTACAAGATAAAACCAGTTAAAGCAAAAAAAAAGTCAACTTTAGCGTAAAGTAATCAAAGTGGTCATTGTGTTGCTAAACTGTGGCAATTAGGTTGTGTCGGTTGGTTGAAAACCGAATGGTTGAAGGGAAGGAGCTGTTCTTGAACAATGGGCAGCACACTGTGACAAATCCCATTCTTGATCATTTATAGTTTCAATCCATGGAGTGCGGGTGCCTCTGAAAGACCAGCATTTATTGCCCACCCCTCATTGCCCTTGAGAAGGTGGTGATGAGCTGCTTTCTTGAACAGCTGCAGTTGTTATGGAGGGGATTGTGGGACTTGCACCCTGTGGTGTCAGTGAGTCTTGTGTTTGCACAGCCCGTTCTGACAGAGTTCTCCCTTCAAAGCATGCAGGGAGGAATACGGATGCATGTAAATGTTTGTCCCTTTCAGAAACATATTCAATTATATTTTCTCTTTAAAATATAGAAAGTTTGTTGATGGTTAATGTTGACATCGTCATTTGATAGATGACATCCCTCAGCACCCGGCTTGCTTCATGCGACGACATGTTGCACGGTGATTATTCATAGCAATCGATGGAATTGTGGAAAGATTTTGCCAGATTCTAGACAAGGATACATTTTATTGACTTGCATTGTTGGTTCCAGTCTGCCAATGTGTAATAATGGAAATTAAAATCACACCCATTGTCGTGAAAATGGCATATCCAATGATCCAATTAATCATTCAATAGCTGGGTGGAGAATCCTCAGGGAGGGGTCTGCAAGCTCGGAACAGTTCAAACTTGTGACCAGACACCAATCATTGTCTTCCTGCCTTCTTGCTGGTTCGGTATTTCCTATCCACATGGTGTGGCTGTGTAATTGATGTAATGCTTCAAGTTGATGAAGCAACTGTTGGTCACTGGAGTAATTCAGAACACGCTGAGAGTTTCTGTTGTCACAACGTCATCTTCAGGCACGCTTAAGGGTATTAAGAAGTGTTTAATTTTGCAGTTGACATTTTAATAATTGGAAGTTACCTTTCAGATGGGAACCAGCACAGTGAAGACAGGCAAGCCTGAGTACTGCTAAAGTTCCCAACAAGATACCACTGTCAAACGGTTCCTTACCTCTCTGCTTCTTTCCCCAACTCCCCATTCCTTGTTTTCAGACAAGATTGGTAAATTGGTTTATTATTGTCACAAGTACCGAGGTACAGTGAAAAACTTTGTTCTCCAGGCCATCCATACAGATCATTTCATCTCAACAGTGCATTGAAGTAGTACAAAGGAAAACATTAACAGAATGCAGAATAAAGTGTCGCAGTTACAGAGAAAGTGCAGTGCAGGCAGACAGTAAGGTACAAGGTCATAACGAGGTAGATTGTGAGGTCAGAGTCCATCTTATCGTACTAAGGAACCGTTCAATAGTCTTATAACAGCTGGATAGAAACTGTCCCTGAGCTTTATTCTCCTGAATTCCCCTGGGTTCAGGATGGGCCAGTAACCTCGTATTCATTTTGAGATGACTCTTCATCTGCAAAATAACATGGTGCATGTTGACAGAGATTTCTGTCTGAATCATCTGACCCTGTAGATGTACAGGCACATCGTATCTAAGCGTTGTGGCAAGGTTGGCAATTACTGCCCGTCCCGAGTTATCTCTGTGGAGATGGTGGTGAGCTCCCAGTTTCAAACTGTTGCCCTGACACCAGCTTTCGATGTCAGAACAATGTTTCAAGAAGGCGTCAATATAGAGTCCAACTTGGAATTTTCAACGTAATTATTACTGTCATCAGGGTGAGGTACTTAATCATTCGACATCTGGGTGGAGAATCCCGTTCACTTAGGGAGTTCACTGCAAGCTCGGAATAGTTTAAACCTGTGACCAGACACCAATCATTGTCTTCCTGTCTTCTTGCTGGCTCGGTATTTCCTATTATTCTTGGCAGGTGTAATCTGCAAAAATAACTCACACGTAATAACATTGCTTTCTCCTCAGGCTGCAGTTGGTTCAGGAGGAGACAGAGAAATAGGAAATTGTGCACAGGCTTGTTGCTTTATGTGGGTCGGTAAACTAACAGACACCTTTCTGGGAATCTGGAACCACATGGAGTGGAGTGTTAGTGGAGAAGCACCGAGATCGATGCAGGCAGGACAGAGACGCAGCCTGGTCAAAGCACATGGGCAGCCCAGGAAAGGCATTAGTTCTCGTTCAGGCCCTCTGACATCCGGTCCTGTCTACTTTTATTTAATTTTGCCACCCTTTTCCTGTGCAATTTAATATCACGTTTCAAATGCAATATTTGCCATGATTCATACTTTGTATTTTTAATTTGCAAATGTTAGGTAATGAAGCAGTAGTACTGACAATGTGCACCCTCTCCATCTCTCTCAGTGAAAGTTATTTTCATCCAGCGTTAGTGACTGCCAGCACTGACCTCCGACACCGCCTGGGGTTTCACTGCTGAAAGATCCCTTTATGTTGGGACTCATGAATACATTTTCCTTTATCTTGATGGGATCCTGCCTCATTAATTAAGTGGCCTTTGATGCTGAAAGCACAGAATGATAACAGAGAAATGGTTCACTGCTCAAACACAGGCAATCACTCACTCAGGTGACACGGGTGGCTGCTGAATAGGCAACGCACTCGATGAAGGGTTTGGTGCAAGCACAGGGAAGGAGAGGAAAGGATGGTGATTCATACCAGTGGGTTCAGGACATTTCAGGAGATTTGTTTGATTGAATGCACAGTGGTCATATCATGTTAAGGTTTGGGTTGGAAGCAGACACCACTGCAGCTGGTGTGTTAGCTCTTTATTCCCCAGCGTAGTGCTTGTGACAGTTCAATACATTGGCATATGTCGTGTATGGCCTATGTGGTCCTATGTGGTCACATAAGTGTGTGTCCCCCTTACGCTGTCCTCACGGGCAGTAGATATCTATAGCCCCCTCATGTTACCCCACCAATGAACAACAGAGTCATAGAGTGATACAGCATGGAACAGGCCCTTCGGCCCAACTCATCTATGTTGACCAAGGTGTCCACCTTAAGTTTGGCCCATATCCCTCTAAACATTTCCTATCCACGTACCTGTCCAAATGTCTTTTTAATGTTGTTGTACCTGCCTCAACAACTTCCCCTGACAGCTCGTTCCACACACCCACCACCCTCTGCATGAAGAAGTTGCCCCTCAGGTCCCTTTTAAATTTTCCCCCTCTCACAAACCTATGCCCTCTGGTTCCCTTTCCTTGGGAAAAAGACTTGTGTGCATTCACCCTGTCTATGTCCCTTATGATTTTATACACCTTTATAAGGTCACCTCTCAGTCTCCTGAGCTCCACTGAATAAAAGAAATTGAAATCGTGATGTCAGCAGAGGACTGAATTCCTCAGCACTTCACCAAGAGAAGTGGCTTCATTATTTGTTAACGGGTAGTGCTAGCATTTATTGTCCATCCTTAATCACCCCTGAACTGAGGAGGCAGTTAAAGAAGGAGCAAGTGTCATTGGGAGAGTTGGCAAAGGTGACTGGTTGTTGGACTGCTGTGATAAAACAATGTCATGGCAAAGTGCCAGCAGTTCTGGGGGAACGAGCAAAATTTCTCAAGTACCAGACTGACTGGATTTGCATGCATCGTGTCTGAACATGGAATCCCGAACTTGCTGACAGATGTTTGGGAAGGACACGTGGGGTTAGAATCAGTGTGACCATTCTGACATAAAATGGCTGTTGTTGCTGACTTTTTTTAAAATTCAGGTCTTGCTTTACGTACTGGAACTATGATGTCTTCCAGCTGAGAGAAACTGCACTTTTATGGGGAAGGTTTAAACTTGTTCCAGAAGATGTGCTGTAGTGTGAGTAAATGTACGCAAGAACGATGAGGGGTGTGGGTGAAGTGGACAGGGAGGCTGTTCCCATTGGTAGACCAGTGGTCACGGGTATAAAGTAAAAAGAAAGAGAATTAAGAGTGATGGAAGGAAAAACTATTTTGCACAGCTTGTGTTTGGAATTTGGAACGGACCACTGCAAATGTGGTGGGGCACGTTCCGCTGTGACCTTCAGGGAGGAATTGGATAACTTCAGATGCAATTATATTTAAGGTTTGGACAGCACTTGGATAGGAAAGGCATCTAGGGATACAGGTCTAATGCAGGCAAATGGGTTTGGTGAGGGAGCACAGTCGGCATGGACAAGGTGGGCCGAACGGCCTGTTTCTGTGCTGTACGTTTCTGTCGTTCTATGTATGGTGGAGAAACGTTTACAAGACGACGGTGAAAGGGCCAAGAGTGGAACTGGCTGAGTTGCTTCAGTAGAAAACAAGTGGGAACACAACGGGCCAAACCATTCTATGATTTTGTGTCCAGTCCACACATATGTAGTGTAGTTATAACATACTGTATGTAAGGTGTTTGTATTACAGTGCACACGTATGTAATCTTAGGTGATTTCCTGGGATTGAGGATGATGCACATCTACCCCTGGGTGCTGGGTGACTGAGGCCAATGTGGGAATCACAGACTCTGCCACAGTGTGGAGGGGGTGCTCAGTGGGGTGGGAGTAGGTGAGTGGGTGCTGGGTGAGGTGGGTGGGGAGTGCTGGATGAGGTGGGTGTGGGGGGTGGGGGTGCTGGATGAGGTGGGTGTGTGAGGGTACTGGATGAGGTGGGTGGGGGGTGCTGGAGGAGGTGGGTGGGGGTGCTGGATGAGGTGAGTGGTAGGGGAGTGTGGGAGGCTCTCAGTGCTAATTGTGTCTACACATCTGTGCATATCCAGATGTGTGCCAGTGTCACTGGAAGCACAGGTAATGGTTGGAAGGTCAGATGCATATCTGTGGAGATGTTGCCTGGTGACCTGGTGTTGTCCACTGTTGTGGTGGGGTTTGATGTCCTGTCACCAGACATGGACCTCTAGTGCAGGAACTTGACCCCAATGACTACAGCCTTCTGTGACCTTCTGGTAAAGCAGCAGTGACAGACACAGTGAGACAAGCCCCGCGGGTTTCACTGCAAGCAGCACTTCCAGCGCAGCTGTTGAATTCCTTTCATTGTGTTCCAGTAGGTTGCATTCCTGGAGATAGACAGTGTAGACAATGAGCTCAGAGTCTGGACGAATTAACCCCAGGCAGTGTGTGACAGGCCGTGACCACGTCACGTGGACCTTCTTACCAGCTGGCATTGCTCCAGTTCCTTCCTTCCCCTGATGTATGTTGTTGGCAAGTGTCCTTCCCTCGAGCAGTTTCATGTTGGTCTTATCAGGCCAGAGCTGGCAAATGGAAAGGCTTCAAAGAATTTGATGGAGTCATAGAGTAATACAACACAGAATCAGGCCCTTTGGCCCAACTGTCCATGCCGACCA
Source organism: Pristis pectinata (assembly GCF_009764475.1). NCBI lineage: Eukaryota > Metazoa > Chordata > Chondrichthyes > Rhinopristiformes > Pristidae > Pristis > Pristis pectinata. Next base: position 1,687,068 of record NC_067423.1, on the reverse strand, counting down.
AGGTGCCCACCTAAGCCAATCCCACTTACCCGTGTTTGGCCCATATCCCTCTAAACCTTCCTATCCATGTACCTGTCCAAGTGCCTTTTAAATGTCGTTATCGTACCTGCCTCAACCACTTCCTCTGGCAGCTCGTTTCACATACCCACCACCCTCTGAGTGAAGAAGTGACCCCTCTGGTCCCTTTTAAATCTTTCCCCCTCACCTTAAACCTACGTACCCTCTAGTTCTTGGTTACCTTTCCCTGGGGAAAGACAATGTGCATTTACCCTGTCTGTGCCCCTTGTGATTTTGTACTCCTCTAGAAGGTCAGATGTTGGAAGGTAGCAGGACAGCTTGGTGCACTGTATCTCTGCCTCTGGTTAGTAATATTTTCATAGTTTCGCAAAAGGTGTTAATTAATGGCAATGCTAATTAATTATTGTGGGACCATCCCAATAATGTCCACAGAGTGAATGTTCTCACTATTAGTTTATTACCCCCATCCAGGGGTTTCTGACCGAACTGCACGTTTCCTTGGTCCAGGAGTACTACACTTTCTGTGAGGGTGTGAGAAGGTGAACAAGTCCTTGGACAGGACAACATGAATCCCACGCATTAGTAGACAGGATAATGCCAGGAAGGCATCTGAACTGTGACTGACGGTCTCCAGCTAAAACACAGCACGTAATTGGGATCCACCGACTGTTTGAACAAAGGGACTTCAACCTGAAACACAAAGACTCTGTTTCCCTCTCCACGGATGCTGCCTCACCTGCTGAGTGTTTCCAGCACTCTCAGTTTTTATTTCGGATTTCTAGCATCTGCGGATCTTGGTTATCTGAGTGTTCTGCTGGAACCCACAGACTTCCCATTGCAACGGCTGCTTCCTCTGTCTCAGCAGAAGACCGTGGAAGGCTGTGACCATAGGGGTACTGTCACAGCGAGGTTAACTCCCCAGGAAAACATCCAGCAGGCTGTACCATTAGCCTGGAGACATGTTCAAATCTCAGCCCAAACTGGATGATTTCAGAAGCTAATAATGATTGTTCTTTAACAAAAATCTGACTCACTGACTTCCTTTCAGGGAGGGACCTGCCTTCCTCATCTGGTCTGGTCTCTCCATGACTCCAGACCCACAGCACAGTGGTTGCTTGGAGCCAGTTGTTCAATTGGCCCAAAATAACGACCAGACTGAGCAAAGGCCCCTCCAAGGTGGCCTGGCTGTCTGGGATGTGGATGAGTGCTGGCTTGTCAGGAAACCACAGGTCCCCACAATGAATTTCTGAAGCAGTTCATTATCCTTGTTCTGTAAAGGATTTTCGGAATATCTGATTTAAGGGAAAATGTTAGGAGACTGTGAAGGATCCGCTGATGTTTGGGTCCAACCAACTGCGGGAAAGCTTTCAATCCTTTCATTTGGCTGTCTGTACCCTACACAGACCTGCCTTCTCCTGGCACTACCAGATGGAAATTCAGAATGGTGCCATAATGAGACTTTTCAAGATTGATTGCTGGACGGAAAGGAAAAGATCTGTCACCGTTGTGCTCAGAAAAATAATAACTGAGGACATTTGGCAGGGAGAAAGTAGCACTTGAGAAATGGAAGAAGCTGAAAATATAACTAGGATCCCTCTGATGTTCTGCTAGATCCAGAAACTCTTTCTGCAGAAACATTTCTGAACACATTTCCATTTCAAAGAGGTAATTCAACATCTTCTCACAGACCCTGGAGTAACATGAAGTACTTCCAGCATCCGTTCTAATAACGAAATGATGTCATGTTACTGCTTGCTTGCAGAGGTCTCTGTAATGGACCAGGCCAATGGGAGTCAAAGAAATTATGGCAAGCACGGTAGTGTAACGGTTAGCGTAACACTATTACACTGCCAGTGACCCAGGTTCAATTCCGGCCGCTGTCTGTAAGGAGTTTGTATGTTCTTCCTGTGTCTGCGTGGGTTTCCTCCAGGTGCTCCGGTTTCCTCCCGCATCCCAAAGGCGTACGGGTTAGGAAGTTGTGGGCATGCTATGTTGGTGCTGGAAGCATAGCAACATTTGCGGGCTGCCCCCAGCACATTCTTAGACTGTGTTGGTCAACACAAAAAGATGCATTTCACTATGTGTTTAGATATACATGTGACTAATAAATAAATATTAATATATTATCGGTATTTCTTATATTAATGTTAATTAAAATTAAATCTTCCCTTGGGGGGGTGGGTGGTGCACGAGTTACCCTTGATTGTAAATAGCAGAGGCAATAGGGTGTCATTGTTAGCTGAGTTTGGGGGAAGGAGGGATTGACACTCGATCAGTGCTGACTTGGAGAGAACTCTACAAGGATAATTGAGTCATGGAGATATAGAGAGGTACAACACAGAAACAGACCATTCACCCCATTCAGTCTATGCTGATCATCAACCACCCTTTCCACTGAACTTCCTCTAAATGCTACCACCCACCCACAAAACCAGGGATAATTTACAATGGACAATTAAGATAACCAATCCACACATCTTTGGGATGAGGGAGGAAACTGGAACATCTAGAAGAAACCCTGGCGGTTGCAGGGAGAACGTGCAAACTCCACGCAGACAGCATCAGGGGTCTCTGTACTGTAAGGTAGTGGCTCCACAGTGCCACCCTAAAATTATATTCCACATGTGCCTTAGGGGGTTTTGAACTCATTTCTCTATATTCACAGCCCAGAACTCTGACTGCTAGCTCAGTAACTTAGCCATCACTCTGCCGTACCCACACATCTCAGAATTAGTCACTCGCTCCATTTCTGCTCTGTTCCTCTAGAAGTTCTCAGGAGATGTGTTGCAAAGAAACCAATGGGTCTTCTAGCTGAAGGGTTAGTAGAACAACGTGGCTGCATTCTTATTAGGACTTTAGCCTTGAGTATTAAGAAATGAAACAAGTCTTGTCAGAAGAGTAGAATGAATAACATTGAAATTCTTCAGATTAGTTTGTTTGAAAGATGGATATCAAGAAAATCAGGGAGACACAAGAGACTGCAGATGCTGGAACCTGGAGCAACAAACAATCTATTGGAGGAACTCAGCAGGTCGAGCAGCATCTGAGGGGGGAAAGGAATTGTCGACATTTCGGATTAAAACCCTGCATCAAGAAAATCAGGGGATGGAGACCTGGGCCTGAGCAAATGGCCAGTCATGATCTTGACGAACAGCAGATTCGAGGGACCGAATGGCTAACTTCTGCCCATTTTTTGTGTTGTGAAGTTCTAACTGTATTGGTGTAGGGAATGAGGTAGCCTTAGGGCTTGGGGTGAAGCTGTCACCTAAAGGTGAGGAGGGAAACGGGGGTGATTTCTGTAAAAGGGAAGCAAAGGTCATCATTGTTCTTGGGAAGATCTGTGGTTCTTTTGATCAGATCCCCGATAGTAGCAATATTGACGTAATTGGTAATTAGTTTGTTATTGTCACGTACTGAGATATAGTGAAAAGATTTTGTTTGTGTGTCATCCCGACAGATCATTCCGTACATAAATACAATGAGGGAGGGAAAAGAAAAACAAGATGCAGAATGTAGTGTTACAGTTACCGAGGAAGTGCAGTGCAGGCACATAATAAGGTGCAAGGGCATGACGAGGTAGACAGAGAGATCAAGAGGTTCATCTTATCATGATACGAGGTCCAGTTAGAAGTCTTATAACAGTGGAATAGAAGCTGGTGGTACGTGTTCTCAGGCTTTTGTATCTTCTGCCCTACAGGAAAGGGGAGAAGAGAGAACGTCCGGGGTGGAAGGTGTCCTTGATTATTCTGGCTGCTTTCCCGAGGCAGCAAGAAGTGTAGACAGAGTCAATGGAGGGGAGGCTGCTTTCCGTGGTGGACTGGGCTGTGCTTACAGCTCTCTGCAATTTCTTGTGGTCTTGGGCAGAGCAGTTGCCATACGGAGCTGTGATGTATCCGGATAGGATGCTTAGACCATACGACATAGGAGCAGAATTAGGCCATTCAGCCCATCAAGTCTGCTCCACCATTCAATTATGGCTGATTTATTTTTTTCTCTCAGCTCAATTCTCCTGCCTTCTCCCTTCTCCCCATAACCTTTGATGACCCTACTAATCACGAAACTATCAACCTTCGCTTTAAGTATATCCAATGACTTGGCCTCCACAGCCGTCTGTGGCAATGAATTCCACATATTCACCACCCTCTGGCTGAAGAAATTCCTCCTCATCTCAGCTCTAAAGGGGCATCCTTCTATTCTGAGGCTGTGCCCTCAGGTCCTAGACTCTCCCACTACTGGAAACATCCTCTCCACATCCACTCTATCCAGGCCTTTCAATTTCGGTAGGTTTCAATGAGATCCTTCTGAATTCCAGCGAGTAATGTGAGAAATGTGCAGTTGTACACTTTGGAAATAGAAATAAATGGGCAGATTATTATCTAGAAGGAGAGAAAATTCAAAGTACAGAAGTACAAAGGGACTTGGGGGTACTCGTGCAGGATACCTTAAAGATTAACCACCAGGTCGGATCAGTGGTAAAGAAAGCGAATACTATGTTGGCATTCATTTCGAGAGGTATAGTGTATAAAAGTAAGGAAATGTTGATGAGGCTCTACGGGGCACTAGTGAGGCCTCATTTGGAATACTGTGCACAGTTTTGGGCCCCACATCTTAGGAAGGATGTGTTGACGTTGGGGAGGGTTCAGAGGAGATTTACGAGGATGATTCCCGGAATGAAAGGACTTACATATGAGGAGCGTTTGTCGACTCTTGGACTGTACTCACTGGAGTACAGAAGAATGAGAGGGGACGTCATAGAGACATTTAAAATGTTGAAAGGACTGGACAGAGTAGATGTGGTCAAGCTGTTTCCCTTGGTGGGTGAGTCCAGGACCAGAGGGCACAATCTTAGAATTAGAGGGTACAGGTTTAAACAGAGATGAGGAGAAATTTCTTTAGCCAGAGGGTGGTGAATTTGTGGAATTCATTGCCACGTACAGCAGTGGAGGCCCGATCATTAGAGGTGTATAAGGAAGAGATAGATAGATATCTAAATAGTCGGGGTATCAAGGGATATGGGGATAAGGCTGGAAATTGGGGTTAGGTTTTTTTGGCTTCCACCCCCCCCCCCCCCCCAATTTCTCATTTCTTTTTCTATTTCCCTTTCCTTGGAGCAGACTCGATGGGCCGAATGGCCTACTTCTGCTCCCTTGTCTTGTGATCTTGTGAGTACAGGCCCAGAGACATCAAATGCTCATCATATGTTAACCCTTTCAACCCCGGGATCATTCTCCTAAACCTCCTCTGGACCCTCTCCAACGCCAGTACATCCTTCCTTAGATATGGGGCCCAAAACTGCTCACAATACTCCACATGTGGTCTGACCAACGCCTTATAAAGCCTCAGCATTACATCCTTGCTGTTATATTCTAGTCCTCTCGAAATGAATGCTAACATTGCATTTGCCTTCCTTACTACCGACTCAACCTGCAAGTTAACCTTTAGGGAATCCTGCACTGGGACTCCCAAGTCCCTTTGCATCTATGGTGCATCAGTAAAAATTGGTGAGGGTCATTGGGGACATGCCGAATTTCCTTAGAGGAAGTTGAGATGCTGGTGAGGGGAAGGATTGACATGCCAGATTGTAAGGCAGTGAGAAGCCAGCACTGATGGAGCAGTGATTCTGTTGTGTACCAGAAGACATTTGCTGGGTGGATGTTTCATTACAAGGATGGTTCCATAATGAAATGGAGGACCCTGTGGTTATGCCCAGGATGTGAACAGGAGGCTCCCATGGTGTACACGGGAGGATCACAAGGTGCCAATGATCCTTCAGTGCTGGAGGGTCCATGCTCCTCAACACTCGATGCCCCTTTTTCTCACAGATGGAGACCTGTGGTACTAAGGCTGGCTGGAGCAGTTCAGTTCCCCTCAATACTCCTTCAGTCCTGGTCTCCAACACCGAACAAGGCAAAAAAAAACAAATCAGGAGAAAAAGAAGTGTACATAAAGTTGTACCAGAAAGCTGCTCTCAACCCCCTGTAGGGTTGAGTGGATGAGGTGTGGCCCTCCATCTGGCTCCCTTGTTTGAGGAGGTCGTTCAGGTGTGAGAGCAGAAGCAGGTGTGGGCCTTGATGAGCTCGCTTTTCCTTGTCATGAACAAGTCCAAGTTGTTTCTGACACTCAGCAAAATCCCAATGCAAACGGATGTCAAGCACAGAAGGGTGGAGATGCAGTGGTATCAGTCTCTGCAGGGTTAATGCCCATCTACAAGGCATGAGAGACAAGATCATCCCAGCTTGCTGTGACATGACCTTCAGTGTGAGATATCTTGCAGAAAGAGAGTGTGACAGACTAACCCTGGACAGGTACATGGATAGGAAACGTTTAGAGGGATATGGGCCAAATGCAGGCAAATGGGACCTGTTTAGATGGGAATCTTGGTTGGGGCAGACCAGTTGGGCCAAAGGACCTGTTTCTGTGCTGTATGACTCTTTGACTCTCTGAATCAGAACAAGCTGGAAGTAAAGTTGAAATGTTCCAACTTGCATCACTTTCTACAGTCAGTCCAGAACGCGGCAGGATACACAGTGGTTTTGTGTTTTGGAACTTGCTGTCAGTAGACTGAAGCTGTACAAATCCAGCTTCTGCTGCAGTTATATTCCAACCATGGTGTCGGATGTGCTCTCACCTCTGTGGGTGAAACAGGATGAAAATATGGAACAACTGTGTGTCCATGAATCATACATGTATAGGTTTGAATGCAGGTCTTGTCTTGGCTGGATCCTGGGCAGTTCACTATGCTGGTGTGGAACGACCCATCAATCACCACCTTTCACAGCTGCACGATGCCCAGAGGACGTTCTTTGTTCTTTGATTTATTTCTGATCACTGCAGGTGACCAGAGCAAAGTTTTTCCTCTAGCAATGCCAGGATCACAGAGACCATGTTCTGCTGCTGCTGGGGGCATGGTCTTTTCAACATCCATCTGTTAGGTAAATCGTTTGCTCCCAGCATCGTGGGGAGGGAAGTGTCATCAATGGTGAAACAGATTTTGTTTTCTTCCATTAATGTTTTCAGGAGTTGGGATGACATTGAGCTGCAGAGTAAAACCAAATATTCCAAATTTAGTTCCTCTGCTGGCAGAGGGAACCTCTGATGCCAAAGAAATGTTCAGAAATTCACAAGAAATGCACACTCCTGACCAAAGTGCAGCAGTGGTTTGGCCTGTTACTGACTGGTGACAATATCACGGTCTGTAGGGCGACTTGGGAGATGTGAGCAGAAACTAGCTCAGGAGTAGATGCTAATCTGTTAAACGCCCATCCGTTGGGTAACAGTCCCAGGTTGTGTGGTCCTGCCCTGTTTTGTTCAGTTTAGTTGCAATACGCTGGCAGATTTTGCGTTACGTCTGCTGGGTATTATTCCACAGCTGAATTTTATCACTGCCTTACTTTAACCCCACTTTTACTCTTCAACATCAGAAACGAATGTTGATTTAACTAAGTTACTTTGCGCTGGAACTGACCAGGGTCCCAAGCTTGTCCTGGAACATATGTCAACCCAGAACCTCACATCTGTCTCCCCACTGATTCATTCACCCTCATACCAGCACATGAATTATGGGCAGGAGGAGGTCACATGGCCTCACGGACCTGCCTCTGCTCTTCAGTAAGTTCCTAGCTGATCTTATTGTAACCACATTCTCACCAACCTTTCACCCCCTTGCTTATCAAGAGTCTTTCTACTTATGCCTTAAAATATTCAAAGACTTCCACCATCCTTTGAGAAAGAGAGCTCCAAAGACACTCAATCCTCAGAAAGAAAAATTCTCCATCTTAAATGTACAGCTCTTTATTTTAGAACAGTGACCCTCTATTCTAGATGCTGCCACAAGAGGAAATATCCTCTCCACATCCCCCCTGTTGAGACCCTCAAGGTCTTTTATGTTTCAAACTTCCCTCTCACTCTTCTAAACCCCAGGGGTACAAGGCCAGCCTGTCCCACCTTCCCTCTCAATACAACCTGCCCATTCAGAGAACTCTTTAGCCATCTCATACCTGCCGCCTTTAGCAGTGTGAATGTTTTATGCAGACTTTCATCAAAGGTTTCCTGAGTTCTTACAGACATTACCTTTTGATGCTTTTCATTGTTCACTCAGAAGTTCACTTCCTTAGCAACGGGGAGGACTTTGTTGTGGGTAGCTCTCCCTTTTGGAAAACAATGCTCCTTACTATTTACACTTCCCATGACAGGCAATGACCAGGTCTGTTCCAGTGATGTGGACCAGCTGAGGTTTAATGTGAGACTGATGGATCAGAAAATTTTGGGATTGTTTTGCTTTAACTTTGCGGCAAGTGCCATGTTCATTTTCAGTGCAAACCCTTGACACCAACAACATGGCTATCAGTTGTTCCTCAGTTGTCTGGCCTGGCACTCCGGTACATATAACATCCATCCTGGGAATTTCTTGATCTTGACCCTGTTTGGGATAACCATACAACTGGTTCCAAAGTTAATAAGTTTAATCAGAGAATGTTCCCAATGGATGAACTCTTTGACTGTGAATATTTCCAGAAGGTCATCATTAATCATGTAACATGATAACTCGTCCTCATTTGTGAGAATTTAGGGACAGCGATACTTCAACACCCTCTGCTGTGTGGAACTGGAAGTGTTACTCTCTGATACACTCGTCCTCTGTACGGTGTTTGTTCTCTGTCACCATGATCCTTGCATAGATTTTTGAGCATTTGAATCCTTCCTCACTTTTCTCTTTCCTGTCTTTTTTTTTGTTTTAGTCAGGCCTTGGTATAAATGTGTTTGCAGCTGAGGGGATTGTATCTGAAACACATGAGTGTCAGTCGACTGGAATCTCTGCCTATTGGTCATTAAGTTGCTGCTTCAGGCAGGTGGCTTTCATTGGCTCAGGTTGATCATTTCATAGTCATAGAGTCATACACCACAGGTCTTTTGGCCCATCTTGTCCATGCCAACCAAGATGACCCATCCAAGCTAGTCCCATTTGCCAGCGTTTGGCCCATACCCTCTAAACCTTTCCTATCCATGTACCTGTCCAACTGTCTTATCAAAGTTGTTACTGTACCTGCCTCAACCACTTCCTCTGGCAGCTCGTCCCATAAATGCACCACCCTCTGTGTGAAAAAGTTGTCCCTCAGGTTCCTATTAAATCTTTCACCTCTCACCTTAAACCTGTGTCCTCTAGTTCTCGATTCGCTTTCCTTGGGAAAAAGACTGAGTGCATTCACCCTGTCTATGCCCCTCATGATTTTACATACCCAAGATCACCTGTCAGTTTCCTACGATCCAAGGGAAAAAGTGCGAGCCTGTCCAACCTCTTGCTGAGACTCAGTCCCTTGAGTCCTCGCAACATCCTTGTAAGGGATCCAGTCCAGCATCCTTTCTGTCTGCACTGGTCATGAGTAAGAAACCAGCTCAAGGAATGAGGAATTCTGCCATCTGGGACCATGCCAGGTTTCTCGGATAGCATCCCACAGATTCCCTGAATGGAGCCTGGACATGTTGCGGAATGGTGGGAAGGGCTGGACAGCCCGTCTCCCAACCTCTGCTGCTGTGCTGTGAGGAGATGGTGATGGAAAGCCAGACTATTCAAACTGGAGGCTCCATTCCCAGGCTGGAGAGAGAGCAGCAGAGACAGTCAACTCCTGAACAAACCTGCCAAGCAGAAAATGTGAGGGGTTATCCTTCACAGATCTGCAATGGAAAAACTCCTGGAAATGTTTGGGACAGAGGTAGTAGCGAGGGCTGGACTTCCAGGGTAGAACTCAAAGCCTAGACACTGAATATTGCATGCAATTCCGCAGTGCCTGGGACACAGCACAGCACAAGTGGCAAAACTTCAGCACCGGTGGAGTTCACAACCCAAGAGACAAACTGTTCTCTGCACACGGTGATAGGGAACACGGTTTGTAAAGTTTGAAATGGACTGAATTCCTCCAGGAATAATTACCTCAGAGTTTCAGGTTAAAGGATCTCAGTCCGTCTCAGTGTAACAATTGAGAGCAGTGAATGGAAATTGAAAGTAGTGAGTGAATAACATTTCCAGAGCATTAGATCATAAAATTCCAGCACTTGGGTAATATTCCAGGTAATATCATAGAAGCATAGAATTATCCAGCACAGATCCAGGCTCTAAAGTGTTACGGATACAGGCCCTTCCGCCCAACTCGTCCATGCCAACCAAGATGAGTACCAAAGATAATCATATTTACCTGCATTTGGCCCATATCCCTCAGACCCTTTCCTATCCATATACCTGCCCAAATGTCTCAGCCTATTCAATCTGTCCCTGTAACTCAAGCCCTCCAATCCAGGCAATGTCCTCCGAATCTTTCCAGCACTCTCTCTGGCTTATCACATCCTGTCTAGTGTGGAGACCAGAACTGCACACAGTGCTCCGTGTGGTCCAACAACTGAAACATAACATCCTCATTCTTGAACTCAGTCCCATGGCTGATGAAGGCAAATGTGCCTTCTGCCTTCTTCACCACCCTGTCTACCTGTGACGCCACCCTCAGGGAACTATGTACTTGTACTCCCAGGTTTCTCTGTTCTACAACAGTCCCCAGGGCCCTGCCATTCACTGTGCAAGTCCTGGCCTGGTTTAACTTCCCAAATGCATCACTTTGCACTTGTCTGAGTTACAGTCCATCTGGTGTTCCTCCACCCACTCTCCCAGTTGATCGATATTTTGTTGTGCCTTTAGATAACCTTAGACAACCTTCTTCACCTACATTCTTATCCAAGTCATTAATATACATGACAAACAAGATGGGAGCCAGCACCGATCCCTGTGGCACACCACAGGTCTCAGGCCTCCAATCTGAAAAACACCCCTCCACTCCCACCCTCCGGCTCCTTCCACTGAGCCAGTTCTGTATGTAATTGGCTAGCTCACTCTGAATCCCGTGTGCTCTCACCTTGTAGACCAGCCTACCATGCAAGGCCTTGTCAAAGGCCTTGCTGAAGTCCACGCAGACAAGGTCCACTGCCCTGCCCTCGTCAATCCTTTTGGACACCTCTTCGAAAAGTTCAATCAAGTTCATGAGATGATTTCCCAAGGACAGCTCCATTCTGACTATCTCTAATCGAGCCTTGCCTCTCCAAATGCAGCGAGATCCTATCCCTCAGAATCCCCTCCAGTAACCTTCCCACCACTGATGTTAGGCTGACCGGCCTGTAGTTCTCTGGCTTGTCCTGGAAACCCTTCTTAAATAAAGGCAGAACATTAGCCACCCAGTACCTCACCTGTAGCTACAAAAGTACAAATATCTCTTCCAGGGCTCCAGTAATTTCTTCCTTAGCTCCCCACAATGCCCCAGGGTACACATGTCAGGCCCTGATCATGACAGTCAATTAATACAGTGCTCATGGATACAGGAGAGCAGAAAACAGATCGCCTAATAATTTCCTTCTGGAGGTGCCTGATACATTGATGTCTCAAAAAAGCAATGCCAGGAGTATCACTGAAACAAATACCTGATACTGCTGAGGCATGAGGAAGTGTGAATGATGCTGGGGTTGGAGGAATTGAATCACCCGCTACTTTTAGTCAGACCCTGGGGTCACGGATAACTTGTTTCCACTCCAGTTCTGCGGGTTCTGAGGCGATCGCTGAGGCCATGAGCCGACGCAGGCTGATCAGTGTTCCACCTGTCCTGTAGTTTTGTTCTAATTCAGTGGAAGCTTGTTGGAGATGAGGTGAGAAAGACTGAGGAAAGTGTTGGGAAAATGAAGCAGCCTGTCTGCACAGAGATGGGCCTGTTAGTCATAGAGCAATACAGCAAGGATACAGGCCCTTCGGCCCAACATGTCCATGCCGACCACGGTGTCCACCCAGCTAGTCCCATTTTCCCACATTTGGCCCTTATCCCTCGAAGCCTTTCCTGCACTAATCCAAATGTCCTTGAATGTTGTTACTGTACCTGTCTCAGCCACTCCCTCTGGCAGCTTGTTCCATACACCCACTGCCCTCGGTGTGAAGATGTTGCCCCTTGGGCCCCTTTTAAATCTTTCCCCTCTCACCTTAAACCTATGCCCCCTAGTTATTAGTTCCCTTTCCCTGGGTAAAAGGCGATGTACATTCACCCAACATATGCCACCTCATGATTTTATACACCTCTATTAGGTCAGCCCTCAGTCTCCTATGTTCCAAGGAATAAAGACCTAGCCGGCCCAACCTCTGCTATAACTTAGGCCGCTGAGTTCTAACTTATCCTCGTAAATCTTCTCCACACTCTTTCCAGTTTAGTGATGTCTCTCTTATAGCAGGGCGACCAAAACTGTACACAGTTCTCCAAGTGCGTTCTCACCAATATCTTGCACAACTGCAACATAAGGTCCCAGCTCCGATACTCAATGCTCTGACTGATGAAAGTAGTCTGTCTGACTTCCCAAAGGTTGTGGACACATTGGTTAAGATTGCAGCTTGCATGGCTCCATGTACCTGACATAAGACGAGACTTATTTCTGAGGGCAGCCACAGATCCTCGGTCGATGTGTGAGGTCAAGAGGGCCTATGTCTCGGTGTCGATGCTGCTCTCTGCATTTGTCTTGGGATTGTCACACAGCGATGGACATGCCCATTGTATCTGAGGCGACAGAATCCACACTGTCATTCAGAGAGCAGCTCCTCAGCCACTGGGCACAGAGAGCTCAGGAGATCTGGTGAAATTATGGTAGTTAGCACAGAGACTGAGAGATTTTGTTGAAAACAACCTCTTAGCCACTAGAGGGGGAGGCAGCTCTTTGTATGAAAAGGCAATTGTTCTGACTGCAGTGCTGGAGATAATGGGATTTCAGCTAACTCTGGAAAGGCAGAATGTGCCGGGCAAGTTGGAGGAGATTTATCTGTCGTTTAGTATCATTAGCAAAGTGCAATCTGATCCCGGTGTGACCCCATTCCCCGCTCCCACCCCCCTCTGATCCTGGTGTGACCCCATTCCTCCCTCCCACCACCCTTTGATCCCGGTGTGACCCCATTCCCCCCTCCCCACTCCCCTCGACAGATCGTCACTGAATTCACAAACAGTGGGTGTGTGAAGCCTGGTCACACGTCACACAGACGCTGGAAGCAGGAGTTGGCCACTTGGCCCCCCAGGTCTGCCCCTCCAGTCAACCTGACCGCAACTGCTCCTCACAGGCCTCAGCTCCTCTTCTGGTCTGTGAGGAAGTTGTTGGATGAACTTCACCTTCATTCAGAACTTGCAGGCCATTCAGCCCTACCTACCTCTTCTGCCATTCAGGAAAATTGTGCCTGATCTTCAGCCTCAGCAGCACTTTCCTGTATCCCTTGATGCCCTGAATGTCCAAATATCTCTGCCTTGAACATACGCAGTGACTGAGCTCCACAGCCCTCTGGGTGGAGAATTCCAAAGATTCACCATCTCTGTCCCCTTATTCTGAGACTGTGACCCCCTGGTCCTGGATTCATCAGCTGGAGAATTATCACTGTCTGGCCATGTAAGAATTCTCTGTGTTTCAGTCAGATCTCATTCTTCTAAGCTCAAGACAACATTGTCTCAGGTTTTATGAACCATGTGTAGAAGATGGTCCAAGTCAAGAGAAGCCTGCCCTGGAAAGCAGCCAGGCTGTGGAGCTCATTCCCAGAAGGTGCAGTTCCGAGATGTCCAATAAACACAGGAGGGAGAAGTGAAAGGAAGGACAGACTCGGGTGAAGGGGAGTGAGGGAAGTTTGGGCAGACTTAACCTTTGGTCTCAGTGACATCTCCTTGCATTGAAATCTATGAACGTGGCAGTGGTTTACAGACAGGGACTGGGCAAGAGTGCAGATACCATTGCAGTGATCCCAAATGATGCAACAAAAGCCCAGCGCAGGGAAGAAGGTTTGTCTGGGCCAAGAGCCACTTAGTGCTGTGTTGTTCTTCAGCCGATTTTCATTTTGGTTTTCACTATTTAATCAGGTTGGCTTTATGTTTGGGAAATCGTGTCATACGAATTTAATTGAGTTTTTTGAAGAGTTGACCAAGAGGATTGAAGAGGCCAAGATGGTAGGCGTTGTCTACATGGACTTCTGCAAAGCCTTTAACAAGTCCCACCTGATAGTCTAGTCTGGAAGGTGAGATGACATGGGATCCAGGGTGAGCTGGATACAACATTAGCTTGGTGGTAGGTCAGAGAGTGGCAGTGGAGGGTTGTCTCCTCAGACTGGAGGCCTGTGACAAGTGGTGTGCCGCAGGGATCGGTGCTGGGTCCACTGTTGCTTGTCACCTACGTTAACGACTTGGATGAGAATGAAGGTGGCATGGTCAGTAAATTTGCAGATGATACCAGCACTGGTGGTGCGGTGGACAGTGAAGGAGGTTGTCTCAGGTTACAACAGGGTCCAGATCAAGTGGGCAAAAGAATTACAGATGGAATTTAACTCAGACAAGTGTGAAGTGATGCATTTTAGGAAGTTAAACCAGGGCAGGATATACACAGTAAATGTCAGGGCTCTGGTGAGTGTTGTAGAATGGAGAAACCGAGGGGTACAGGTACGCAGTTCCCTGAAAGTGGCAACACAGGTAGACGGGGGTGAAGAAGGTGTATAGCATGCTGGCCTTCATCGGTTGGGCTATTGAGTACAGGAGTTGGAACGTCATGGTAGAGCTGTACAACGCTAGCGGGATCACATCTCGAGTTTTGTGTGCTGTTCTGGTCGCTGGACCACAGGAAGAATCAGCTGGAGAGGGGGCAGGAAAGGTTCACAAGGATGTTCCCAGGACTGGAGGGCTGGGGTTATAAGGAGAGACTGGATAGGCTGGGACTGTTTCCCCTGGAGCGAAGGAGACTGAGGGGTGACCGTACTGAGGTTCATAAAATCATGAGGGGCAGAGCTAAGGTGGATGGTCACACTTTTCCCCAGGGTAGGGGAGTCTAAAAAACTAGAGGGCCCAGGTTTAAGGTGAGAGGGGAAAGATTGAAAGGCGAACTGAGGGGCAGCTTTTACATGCAGAAGGTGGTCCGTATATGGAACGAGCTGCCAGAGGAAGTGGTAGAGGTGGGTAGAATTACAATGTTTAAAAGACATACATGGATAGGAAAGGTTATGGGCCAGACAGAGGCAAATGGAACTAGCTTGGATCGACATTTTGGTCAGCATGGACAAGTTGGGCTGAAGAGCCTGTTTCTGGGCTGAATAACTCTCTATGACTATTTGTGACCTATTTTAAAAGTGTCATAATACATTGTTCTTTAAAAATAACAATCTCTTTCCCAACAGTGTCCCAGCAAAACCTATGATCCCTCGATAAAGTCCACGAAAGATTTCCCGGACGAGGTGATCAGTTTTATCCGCTACCATCCAGTGATGTTCAAGTCTGTGCACCCAATGACCACAAAGCCTGTCTTCACCAGGATCAACGTCGACTACCGACTGACGCAGATCGTGGTGGACCACGTGGCTGCTGAAGATGGACAGTATGATGTCATGTTCCTTGGCACAGGTAACTGGCGGCAAATAGTTTCACTGGATTTGAGTGAATGTGCCCTATCAGACACTGCCCCGTCAGACACTGTCCTGTCCGTCAGACACTGTCCTATCAGACACTGCCCAGTCGGACACTGCTTTATCAGACACTGCCCTATCGGACACTGCCCGTCAGACACTGCCCTGTCGGACACTGCCCTATCAGACACTGCCCGTCAGACACTGCCCTATCAGACACTGCCCCGTTGGAAACTGCCCCGTTGGACACTGCCCTATCGGACACTGCCCTATCGGACACTGCCCTGTCGGACACTGCCCTATCAGACACTGCCCGTCAGACACTGCCCGTCAGACACTGCCCTATCAGACACTGCCCTATCAGACACTGCCCCATCAGACACTGCCCCGTTGGACACTGCCCTATCAGACACTGCCCTGTTGGACACTGCCTCTGACCATTCCACCAGTATGTATTAATGCATTTATCTAGTGATGCAGTATTTTGGTGGTCTGATAACCGCTTCATCCCACGATTATGGAAACTACATTTGGTGGTGTTTACATTGACAACAGTGGAGCGGCAGGTGGAGCCCCTGCCTCACAGCTCCAGAGACCCTGGGTTCGATGCTGACCTCCGGCGCTGTCTGTGTGGAGTTTGCACGTTCTCCCTGTGACCGCACGTGTTTTCCCCGGGTGCTCCGGTTTCCTCCCACATCCCAGCAACGTGTGGGTCAGTGGGGTAATTGGCCGCTACCAATTTCTCCCAGTGTGTGGGTGAGGGGTAGAATCTGGGGGAATTGATGGCAATGTGGGGAGAATTAAATGAGTTGGGGTAGGATTAGTGTAAAAATGGATGGTTGGGAGTCAGCGTGAGCTCAGTGGGCCGAAGGGCCTGTTTCCATGCTGTATCTATGACGCTGTGAGTTAACATTAGAAGCTAAAAGCAAACCACTGGGGACCTCAGCAGGTCGGGCAGCATCTGTGGAGGGAAATGGACAGTCAACGTTTCAGGTCAAGACCCTTCACCTGGCCTGAGACCCAAACCGTCAACTCTCCATTCACCCCCACAGATGCTGCCTGACCCGCTGAGTTCCTCCAGCAGATTGTCCATTGCTCCAGGATCCGATATCTGCAGTCTCCTGTGTCTAAAATCAGAAGCTGCTTTTTGCCACCTTCCTTTTGTCCTGCAGGTGGAGCTCTCGACCAATCCATGTCCACCCCATCTTTCCCTCTCCTTCCTTTGCCCCACTGCCGAAACCTCCTTCCTTCTTGTCTTCTGAGAGATGTGAAAAACAAAGTCCGTCCCTATCTTCTCTGAACTATAGCAAGTCTGCTCATCAGCTCCTTGGGTGTTCCTTGAGTCTAAGGTATCGGACTCTGGTACATCAGCCTGTGTCCTCCGCAATCTCCACTTAACGCCCAATCCAGCTGAACTCAGAAATCCTTATTTAGGCATTAGGGTGGTCCTGGTGTTCCGGAGTAGGAGGGTGAAACAGTGTGGAGTCATTCTCCATTGTGGAGATCACTGAATGATGAGCAGGCTCATTGTGAAGGAGAGATCTTGCATTTTCACTGTGTTCCAGACCTCCTCATGTTCACTAAAGAGTAGCTCTGTGTTATCCCTACAGTTGGTAGTTGATGCTACCACCAGACACTCTCCCACCATTCCTTGAAATATTACAATGAGATTGTGTGACCAAAGTGAAACACAACTGACCTAGCGTTCTCTGACAATGCTGCACTCCCTTGCTCTGGCACCAAGTGAGCTCAGACTGCAGTTAGAACCCCCCACCATCCCCCACCCCCCAACATCTCCCCAACCCCCACCCACCACCACCACCCCACCACCACCCCACCACCCCCCACCATCACTCCACCATCCCCCACCACCCCCCACCAGGGTTTCTCACTCACACCTCTGCCAGATTCCAGGGGCTCCTCACTGGAATTTCTCTGTGGCGGTAAAACCTTCCTCTGTTGAAACAGTTGAGGTGTAACAATAATGGTCCAGACCCAGGGACTCCAGTGGAGTTAAGTGAGGTGAGATTAGGAGACACAATGAACTGACTGAAATGAGGAGTTGTATCCTGGAGGAACAGGGTGGTATTTCTGACCTTGCTGTTGGTATCAGTGTGCCATTCCCAACATGGGTGGATGGATATTTAAGAACATGAAACAGTACAGCACAGTACGGGCCCTTCGGTACAGAACTGTGTTCAGTTCTGGTCGCCTCATTATAGGAAGGATGTGGAGGCATTGGAGAGGGTGCAGAGGAGATTTACCAGGATGCTGCCTGGATTGGAGAGTATTGAATATGAGGAGAGGCTTAAGGTGCTAGGGCTTTATTCACTGGAAAGGAGGAGGATGAGAGGAGACATGATAAAGGTATATAAAATATTGAGAGGAATAGATAGAGTAGACAGCCAGCGCCTCCTTCCCAGGGCACCAATGCTCAAGACGAGAGGTCATGGCTTTAAGGTTATGGGTGGGAGGTTCAGGGGAGATGTCAGAGGGAGATTTTTCACCCAGAGAGTGGTTGGTGCATGGAATGCACTGTCTGGGGTGGTGATGGAGGCAGATACATTGAACAGGTTCAAGAGTTTGTTGGATAGGCACATGGAGGAATGTGAGATAGAGGGATATGCGGGAGGAAGGGGTTAGGTAGTGTGAGGGTGGTCTGATGGACGGCACAACATGGTGGGCCAAAGGGCCTGTTTTGTGCTGTATGGTTCTATGGTTCTATGGTTCTATGGACCTATATGAACACCTCCTCCATGATCAATCGAAATCTTCCCTCTTGCACAGCCCATAACCCTCCATTTTTCTTACATCCATGTGCCTATCCAAGAGCCTTTTAAATGTCCCTGTTGTATCAGCCTCGACCACCACCCCTGGCAGTGTGTTCCAGGTACCGACCACTCTCTGTGTAAAGAACCTACCTCTGACATCTTCCCTGAACATTCCTCCTCTGACCTTAAACGGATGTCTTCTGGTATTGGCCATCGCTGCCCTGGGGAAAAGGTGCTGGCTGTCCACTCTATCTATGCCCCTCATAATTTTATACACCTCTATCATCGCCTCACATCCTGCGTCAATCCAAAGAGAAAAGCCCTACTTCGCTGAACCTATCCTCATAAGACATGTTCTCTAATCCAGGCAGTATCCTGGTAAATCTCCTCTGCACCCTCTCTAAAGCTTCCACATCCTTCCTATAATGAGATGACCAGAACTGAACACAATTAAGTGTGTTCTAACCAAAGTTTTATAGAGCTGCGACATCACCTCGTGGCTCTTGAATTCAATCCCCCGACTAAGAAGGCCAACACTCCATACACCTTCTTAACCACCCTATCAACTTGCGCAGCAACTTTGAGGGATCTATGGACTTGGACCCCAAGATCCCTCTGTTCCTCCACACTGGTCAGAATCCTGCCATGAACCTCGTACTCCACCTTCAAGTTTGATCTTCCAAAGTGCTTCACTTCACACTTTTCCGGATTGAACTCCATCTGCCACTTCTCTGTCCAACTCTGCATCCTGTCTATATTCCGTTATAACCTACAACAACCTTCTACACCATCCACAACACCTCCAACCTTCATGTCATCTGCAAACTTACTAACCCACCCTTCCACATCCTCATCCAAGTCATTTCTAAAAATCACAAAGGACAGGGGCCCCAGAACAGATCCCTGAGCAACACCACTGGTCACGGACCTCCAGGCAGAGTACTCTCCATCTACTACCACCCTTTGCCTTCTGTGGGTGAGCCAATTCCGAATCCATGCAGCCAAGTCTCCATGGATCCCATTCCTCGTGACTTTCTGGATGAGCCTACCATGGGGAACCTTGTCAAGCACTTTACTGAAGTCCATATACACCACATCCACCGCTCTACCTTCATCTATTTGTTTTGTCACCTCCTCAAAAAACTCAATTAGGCTCGTGAGGCACGACCTGCCCCTCACAAAGCCGTGCTGACTATCCCTAATAAGACTATGCTTCTCTAAATGCTCGTAAACCCTGTCCATAAGAATCCTCTCCGATAGCTTGCTGAGAACAATTTTACCAGAACTGTTGCCTTATTCTCTCCAGTTGTGTGAGTTGAGTGAATTATCTTATTGGATTACAAGGGGGTTTTGCTGATTGTGGGAGGGTTAGTTGGACATTACACCGGTGCACTCAGTCCTGCTTGCTTCAGGTTTATCAGGTGCCTGAGGCAGGAGCTGTCCAGGCAATGTGCCACAGCCCGATAACATCTGAAAATAAATATGGTTCTTTCCACAATCCAAATATCCCAGACTGTGCACAATGAACCCTTTGTGAGTGGCGATGACTGGTTATGTAAATCGGATGTGGGCCACAGCTTGGAATTTCACTGATGGCCGGGAGGAGTTTCTTCGTTGTTGGCGACTGGGAGTGAGGCGTGGGGACCGGGAGTGAGGGGGGGGACCGGGAGTGAGGTGTGGGGACCGGGAGTGAGGCGGGGGGACGAGGAGTGAGGTGGGGGGAAGGGGAGTGAGGGGGGGGACTGGGAGTGAGGTGTGGGGACCGGGAGTGAGGGGGGGGGACCGGGAGTGAGGCGGGGGGAAGGGGAGTGAGGGGGGGACCCGGGAGTGAGATGGGGGGACGAGGAGTGAGGTGGGGGGAAGGGGAGTGAGGTGTGGGGACCGGGAGTGAGGTGTGGGGACCGGGAGTGAGGGGGGGGACCGGGAGTGAGGCGGGGGGAAGGGGAGTGAGGGGGGGGACCCGGGAGTGAGGTGGGGGGAAGGAGAGTGAGGCGGGGGGACCGGGAGTGAGGCGGGGGGACTGGGAGTGAGGTGGGGGGAAGGAGAGTGAGGCGGGGGGACCGGGAGTGAGGCGGGAGGAAGGGGAGTGAGGCGGGGGGACCCGGGAGTGAGGCGGGGGGACCCAGGAGTGAGGTGGGGGGACGGGGAGTGAGGTGGGGGGAAGGGGAGTGAGGTGGGGGGAAGGAGAGTGAGGCGGGGGGAAGGGGAGTGAGGCGGGGGGACCCGGGAGTGAGGTGGGGGGACCGGGAGTGAGGTGGGGGGAAGGAGAGTGAGGCGGGGGGACCGGGAGTGAGGCGGGGGGAAGGGGAGTGAGGTGGGGGGACCGGGAGTGAGGCGGGGGGAAGGGGAGTGAGGCGGGGGGACCGGGAGTGAGGCGGGGGGAAGGGGAGTGAGGTGGGGGGACCGGGAGTGAGGCAGGGGGAAGGGGAGTGAGGCGGGGGGACCGGGAGTGAGGCAGGGGGAAGGGGAGTGAGGCAGGGGGACCCGGGAGTGGGGAAGGAGAGTGAGGTGGGGGGACCGGGAGTGAGGCGGGGGGAAGGGGAGTGAGGCGGCGGGACCGGGAGGTGGGGGGAAGGGGAGTGAGGCGGGGGGAAGGGGAGTGAGGCGGGGGGACCGGGAGTGAGGCGGGGGGAAGGGGAGTGAGGCAGGGGGGAAGGGGAGTGAGGCGGGGGGGGACCGGGAGTGAGGTGGGGGGAAGGGGAGTGAGGTGGGGGGACCGGGAGTGAGGCGGGGGGAAGGGGAGTGAGGCAGGACAGGGGGAGTGAGGCGGGGGGACCGGGAGTGAGGTGGGGGGAAGGGGAGTGAGGCGGGGGGACCGGGAGTGAGGTGGGGGGACGGGGAGTGAGGCAGGACAGGGGAAGTGAGGTGGGGGGAAGGTGGAGACGAGGAGACAGGCAGACACTGGACTGTCCTGCATCAATCATATCCTCAGTACCGGGCTGTGCCGGCAGCTGGAAGTGATCACTCTCTTCACTTGACCAAAGGGAGACCACAGGCAAGGACATCACCCTAGTGTGGCCTCTCCAGCCTCTCCTCATCTCCCTTGTGCACCCCTCTTGTGTTCCAGTGGGATCACCTCTTGTTCCTTTAAATCCTACTCAACACGGCCAATCCTCCACCAACTTTCCCCAGAGGACACTTCCCTCCTCCACAGCGAATCCACATGACCCCACATCCCTGTTTAGGCAGGGAGACTGAAACTTCACGCAATGCTCCAGGTGAAGTCCCATCAAAGCCCTGTCCAATCTCAGCAGGATTTCCTTCTTTGTCCCCACGTAAAGACCATTTGTTTCCTGATGACTTCCTGCAGCTGTAGGGGACCTTCTGGTACTCAAGGGCCAGGACACCTGGATTCCTCTGTCCACCAACACTGACTGATTCCTCCTTGTATGTTGTTCTGCTCGACTTAACAGGAATATCATGGGAATAATCTTTATTTTAAGGTAGTTAAACAAAAGGATGGTAAGAATAATTGTTATCGTTGTGAATTTAGTTTTATGTAGTCCTGGTAATAACATTGACTGGTCGGTTTATTATTGTCACATGTACAGAGATACAGTGAGTAGCTTTTGTCTGTGTGCCACCAAGACTGATCATTCCGGACATCAGTACATTGAGGTTGTAAAAAGAAAACAGAATGCAGAATATAGTGTTACAGTTACAGAGAAAGTGCAGCACAGGCAGACAATAAGGTGCAAGGGCCACAACGAGGTAGATTGGGAGATCAAGACTTCATCTTTTAGCGTAAAAGAGGACCATTTTCGAGTCTGGTAATGGCGAGATAGAAGCTGTCCTTAAGCTTGGTGGTACGTGCTCTCAGGCTTTTGTATCTTCTGCCCGACAGGAGAGGGGAGAAGAGAGAATGACCGGGGTGGGAGGGGTTCTTGCTTATACTGGCTGCTTTCCCGAGGCAGCGAGACGTATAGACGGAGTCCATGGAGGGGAGACTGGTTTCCATGATGAACTGGGCTGTGTCCACAACTCTCTGCAATTTCTTGCAGTCTTGGGCAGAGCAGTTGCAGTTCCAAGCCGTGATGTATCTGGATAGGATGCTTTCTATGATGCATCCGTAAAATAAAAATAACAGCCAAATTTTAAGCTAGAGACCTGAAGTGGAGATTTTAGCGTGGTCACTACCCCAATACCTCTCCTGGCCACAGTCCACGTCCTGCAGAGGCCGTGTTGTTGATGGGCAAGATGTCCAAGTCAGGAACTGGAGCTGATTAGTTCCACTTGCTTCATTTTCTCCAGGAAAATCTTTTAAATATTGTTTTGTTTTGGTGCAGATATTGGAACAGTTTTAAAAGTGGTGAGTGTCACAAAAGAAAACTGGGTCACCGAGGAAGTGGTACTGGAGGAACTGCAGGTGTTTAAGGTAAGGAAACTGTCCCAAGGATTAAGCTGAGTTATGGTTACACCTTCAGCAGGCGTTGTGCAGTGTGTCACGGGTAACACGCCCCGAGCATCACGTAGCATAGAGTCATAAAGCATTGAAACAGACCCTTCGGCCCAACTGGTCCATGCTGATCAAGATTCCCATCTGAGCTAGTCCCATTTGGCCCATGTCCTTTCTTATCCAAGTACCTTTTAAATGTTGTTAATGTACCTGCCTTAACCACTTCCTCTGGCAGCTCGTTCCATATACTTAATAGACTTAGATATACTTAGTATATTCCATATACTTAGAGATTTAATAGAAAAAGTTGAGGTTTCTATTAAATCTCTCCCCTCTCACCTCAATCCTATGCCCTTTAGTTCTTGATTCCTCAATCCTGGGGAAAAGACTGTGTATTCACCCTACCTATGCCCCTCATGATTTTATACACCTCTATAGGATCACCCCTCAGTCTCCTATGCTCCAATGAAAATAGTCCCAATTCCTCAACCTCTCTCCACAACTCATTCCCTTGAGACCCAGCAACATCTCATAAATCTCCTCTGCACTCCTTTCCAGCTCAACGGCATCTTTCCTATAGGAGGACGACCAAAACTGAACACAATATTCCAAATGTGGCCTCACCAACACCTTGTACAACTGCAACATAACATCCCAACTTCTATACTCAATGCCCTGACTGATGAAGGCCAGTGTACCAAAAGCTACCTTCTCCACCCTGTCTATCTGTGATGCCACTTTCAGGGAGCAATGTACTTGTACTCCTAGGTCTCTCTGGTTTTCCAGGCCCTATTGTTCACTGTGAAAGTCCTACCCTCATTTGCCTTCCCAAAATGCAACACCTTGCACTTATCCAAATTAAACTCCATTTGCCATTCCTTGGCCCACTAACCCAGCTGATCAAGATCCTCCTGTCGATCCTGATAACAATTTTCACTGTCAATGACACCACCTATTTTAGCATCATAGGAGATAAGCCTGTGGTCCACTCTGTCTGTTCTCACCCTCTGTGCTAATTCTGTGTTGCATTAGCCTTAGTGAGGAAACCCTGGAAAAATATAAAAACAGATAACTCGAGTTGTTACCGCGGTCCAAACCTGAGCTGGACGGATGTCTCCTTAATTTGTGGGGCAGCTATCTTACATAATTTCTTGTTGCACCTGATTCCAATAAGTGATCAACAAATCCCTCAGAGTTACTGAGAAGTTGGTAAAGTTCTCAGTGGCTTCAGGTGAAGGTATTTCAGCTTTCCCACAGCTAATTAAATGGAATTAGGAGTGTGGATGGTATGACTGGGGTCCTGCTTGTACAGTGAGCAGAACTCTCTGGCTGTGAGCCAGTGGCGTAAACAGGAGCTCGAACCAGTGGTTCCAGAGTAAATGCAGCCCGTGATATGACTATAATCCAGCAATATGCTGGCTCACGGATGCACAGTGGAGGAATGGCAGAGGCTGCAATTGTCTTGTCCTTGCTGGTATGTCAGCGTGACGGGGGCAGTGTCTGCTGATTGAAGATTCAAGAATATCTAATACACAAGTTTAAATCACAAGTTTGAGAGCGCAGTGTTTATTGTCAGAGTTCTCTAGGTGTTTCCACTGGGTTTGTGGGTTCTGACGACGAACAGGTTGCACCCTGCTCAGCTGTCACTGAAAGCAAACTGGATTTAGGATCTGTTACAAGTACCATTTCCATCTTATTTCTCCAGGGTCATTCTCCAATATTGAACATGGAAATCTCTTCCAAACAGGTGAGTTATAAAGTCTGAGTGTTATCGTAAACTCTGATCTCGGTTTAATCTTCTTATCTACCAAAGACTGCAGGAAGTAACGGCTGATTATTATTTGCAGCAACAGTTGTACATCGGCTCCAGGGATGGGTTAGTCCAGCTCTCGCTGCACCGTTGTGATATCTACGGCAAGGTCTGTGCCGAGTGCTGTCTGGCCAGAGACCCTTACTGTGCCTGGGATGGTAACTCCTGCTCCCGCTACATGCCAGCATCCAAGCGGTGAGTGCTGCTCAGCTCTACTCTGCCGGTTGTCATTTCAACACAGTGTTTGATCAGACTTCTTGATATCACAGAACCATACAGAAATGGGCCCCTCCAGCCCACCATTCCATGCTGACTGTGATGTCTACAACACTAGTCCCACTTGCCCGCATTAGGCCCACATCCCTCTCCCTATCCACATACCCGTTCGAACACCTTCCTCTGGCAGCTGACCACCACCCTCTGTGTGGAAAAACCTGCCTCTCTGATCTTTCAATCTTTCCCCTCTCACCTTAAATCTATGCCCTCTAGTTTTAGACCCCCCCCTACCCTGAGAAAAAGACTATCTACCCTATGTTCCTTATAATTCAATCAACCTCCATAAGGTCACCCCTTAGCCTCCCGTGTTCCAGTGAGAACAATCCCAGCCTGTCCAGTCTCTCCATATAACCACAGCCCTCTGTTCCAGGCAACATCCTGGTGAATCTCTTCTGCACTCTCTCTATTGCTACCACATTCTTTTTGTAGTGTGGTGACCAGAAATACACACAAAACTCCAAGTACAATCGAACCAATGTTTTGTACAACTGCAACATGACGTCCCAGCTCCTGTACTCAACACCTTGGCCCATGAAGCCAAGCAAACCAATTGCCCTTTTTACTACCCCATCTACCAGCGTCACCACTTTTCAGAAGCGTGTGGACTTGCACTTCAAGCTCTGTCTGTGCATCAACACTCCTAAGTTTGCTGCAAATAGTTTATATTTTCCTTTAAAACTATCATCTGTGAGATTGCTGAAAAGAACTTGACAAAAAGTCCACCTTTTATTTCTGTAGCTTGAAGATTGCCTCTGTTTATCCTGAAGTGATTTAAGACCAGGACATTTTCTGTTATGCAAGCTGGCGAACTGCTATCATGCAATTCAGAGTAATATAACATTTGTCTTGTAAAACAGCGCACACCCACGGTTTTATTCCTTTTCCTATTAACGTTTTAGTGTTTAAAAATTTGCCTTCTGTTGTACAGGATATAAACACGAGGCATTGGTGTAAGTGATTAAACTCAGTTTCTGAACTCAGCCCAAACAGCCAATAGAATAGAATTCCAAATGCTGAGCAGACCGTCCTTGTTAATATGTTGCCTGTTTAACTTGGACCCTACAGGGCAAACC
Organism: Pristis pectinata; assembly: GCF_009764475.1. Classification (NCBI taxonomy): domain Eukaryota; kingdom Metazoa; phylum Chordata; class Chondrichthyes; order Rhinopristiformes; family Pristidae; genus Pristis; species Pristis pectinata. Next base: position 1,661,297 of record NC_067423.1, on the reverse strand, counting down.
GTGCCTTCCTCTAGTGCATTGATGTCATTTCCTCTCTGCGGGGGCCTGTGTAGTGACAATTCGCAGAGGCCCCAACTTGTTGAGGCCCCAGCGATCAATCAGTTCGAATAAACAAATCTTGCAATTAAAAGACTCGTATTTCTGTAGCTCTAAATCTTAGGTTGTTCCAAAGCTCTTTGCAGCATCATCACTGTTGTGACATGGGGAACAGGGTGGAAAAATTATACACAGTGAGCTCCCGCAGACACCAAGGTGTTAACAGCCAGATAATCTTCTCTATACAGTACAGAAACAGGTCCTTCGGACCAATATGTCCATGTCAACCAAGGTGCCAACCTGAGCTAATCCCGTTTGGCTCATACCCCTCTAAACCTTTCCTATCCGTGTACCTGTCCAAGTGTCTGTTAAATGTTGTTATTGTACCTGCCTCAACCACTTCCTCTGGCAGCTCGTTCCACACACCCACCCCACCCTCTGTGTGGAAAAACTTGCGTCTCAGGTCCCCTTTAAATCTTACCCCTCTCACCTTAAACCAATATTCTTTAATTTTCGACTCCCCCACCCTGGGGAAAAGACTGTGACCGTTCACCTTATCTATGCCCCTCGTGAAGTTTTAAACTTCTGTAAAGTCACCCCTTGGTTTTAAAATACTCATCCTTGTTTTCTCGTTCTTTCCTTGGTCTCCTGTCCCTGGTCTGAACTTGCCCCAGCTCTGAAACTTCACCTCAAATTCCCGCTACTTGATCTCCCTGCACTTCATTGCTGCACCATTTACGTCTCCTCCAGACGGATGAGTTTTCTCTCCGTGAGTCCAACCCCCACATTTGTTTAACCTGCCCCTTCATGCATTCCCTCGCTTAATCTCTCCACCTTAAACCCGATCACAGACTCCACTTTCTCTCTGCACCTTAAAACCTATTGGTCTCCAACTCTTCGCAGTTCCAGTAACAGATCATGGTCTCCGCTTGTCTCTCCACAGATGCTGCCTGGGCTGCTGAGTATTTCCAGCATTGTCTTTTTATTTATTTCAAATTTGCAGCATCTGCAGTATTTTACTTTTGTTTACAGCCAGTTCTGCAGTGGTCCACAGCTGGAGTGTGTCCACTGGAACCACCTCAGATACCCTCAGAAGATGGGCTGAGCACTGAATGTCATTGCCTGCATCCCTTTACAATGTGTGCATTCAAAACAGTTTCACCTCAACACTGTTAATGGCACTTTAACTTTAACAAACCTTGGCAGATTTTGTTCAGAATCTTAAAGTTCCAGCATCTATGAAACATTACCAAGTTTGAAATGAGCAGGCAAGGTAAATCAAGTGGTGGTTGTAAAGTGATGTGAGATTGATGTAAGGAGGTACTTGTACCTCAGATTATGTGGTAGGAAATAAATAAAATGTTATTATTAAGTCAATGTCTGGGTTTACAGTTCTATTCATCATAAGCACACTAGTACATGAGGCAGATGGTGCCAATAAGTGGCTATTAATCACGGAGAACTAAGTTCACCAAACTCTGCAATTTAACACATAGGACAGCAGAGCCCATTGTCAAAGACAAAAATGTTAACAACTACAAACTGCAAAAACATTTTCACAGTCTGAACCATTTTGCTTTGGTGATTTTCTGTTCCTTCTGTTTGATCAAACACAATTTCAAGTGATATTTCATTGGCATTTATGATGTTTGTACAGGCGCACAAGACGTCAAGATGTGAAGCATGGAGACCCAATAAGTCAGTGCTGGGATCTGGAAGAAAGTGAGTATGTGGTGATTCGGAGCAAAGCAGATGACCATGCTTTTATTTCCAGCCCTAATAATAAAGAAGGATGTTTCATTCCAAAGTTCAGCAGTGCATCCAAGCTGGTAGTTAGTGAGACTCTAAATTTTCATCCATCCTTTGTGACCCTTAACACCATGACAGGAGAAACATCATAATTTGTAGCAAGGCCAGATATTGGGAGCCGGTGAACATCTGGGTTATGTTTTTGTCAGATTACTTCTTTTTAGTTCTTGCATAATCTTAGAAACCTTCAGATATGGTTCATTTATTTAGTGTAAGGGAAAGAACTAAATCCGTCAAACTGTTGAACCTATAGCCATATTCAAGTCAGTGTGACCTGGAGTGTTTGCCCTGTAAAGAAATGTATGAAAGCTTGTCATTTATAAAGGGGATGAGGATCAGAAGAAGTGATTTGAATCTCACTGCTTTGAGGCTGAGCTTCCTTCACACCAGTTAGGATGGTGTAGAGAAGATGGGTGGGGTAGATCCATGGGAGTGAAGGACGTGAGTTGATGTATGTAGTCCAACAGAGACGTTCACTTATGTTATGTCTTTAACCAAGTGAAAGACTTCAGGGAGTTTCAGGCCCTTGTCAGAGCTGGGATTTCAACCTGCAGCCATGGTGACAGTTGACATTCCCATGGAGGCTTGGGAAAGCTTGGAATTCCAATAGATGACCAGTTGGAAGAGTTGGGAGATTCCTGGAAATGAGCCACTCTCTCTTTTGGACTACCATCAGTTGGCAAAAACATACTGGTAGAAGGTTCCAGAAATCGATTTCTCTGTTCCAATATTTCTTCTGGAAGAGGGTGGTGACTTCTCTGTCCCAGAGGGTTGTAGAGGCTGGAGCACTGGAAGTATTTAACGAAGAGGTATATAAACTTTTGAAAGGTGAGGGAATTGGGGGTTACTGGGGAACTGGTACAGAAGAGGAGTTGAGTCTGGGGCAGATCACCCATGATGACGTTGGATGGTGGGGCAGGGTTGAGGGGCCGGGTGGCCTACCCCTGCTCCCATTGTCTTGTGTTTTTGTGATATTCAGGTGGTGCCACTGTCATATTTGCTCTGGGAGTCAATAACCCCAGTGGATTACATGATCCTGATACCTGCACATTCTCAGGTTGTGCTCACTCTGAGCTTCTGTCAAAGTGTAACATAAACAACTATCAGAAGGCAAGAGGCCACACCCATTCTACAAAGCCCTCCCTCCAGCCTCCACCCCCCAGAGAACCATTGCTCAACCACTCCTTCAATGCCGCAGCCAGACTATCAAGAGGCTTCAGAAGAGCGAGGATCCCCTGAAAGGCAACAGATCCCCAACCTTCTCTGGGGCTGACTCCCTGTGCACTTGGGATCTGTATTACTGCGGACTCTTTCCACCTGTGTGCATTGGGGGGATGAGGATTTGGGAGTGCAGTTTGACTCCTGACTGACGGTCCAGCAGTTTAACATCCACAAGTTTGTGCATGAAGTGGTTTCTGCAGGAAGCAGTGATAATCTTTCATTCCATTGATAAAAATGATCTAATTTATTGCTAATATCTTCCTGGTTAGTCCCTGATGGATTCTGTGATGCAGAGAAAATGTTAATGTTGATAACATTCCTGTAAAACTGACAACACCTCCAGCACGATTATTCTCAACACTGCTGCCCCACAAGGCTGTGTCCTCAGCCCTCTGCTCTACTCCCTATACACTCGTGACTGTGTGGCCAGATTCTGCTCTAATTCCATCTACAAGTTTGCAGATGATACCACCGTTGTAGGCTGTATCTCAAACAGCAATGAGGTGGAGTACAGGAAGGAGATAGAGAGCTTAGTAACATGGTGTCATGACAACAACCTTTCCCTCAATGTCAGCAAAGCGAAAGAGCTGGTCATTAACTTTAGGAAGAGGAGCGGTGCACATGCACCTGTCTACATCACATGTACTCTGTACTGTTATTGTTTTTACCTGCGCTACAGCAATGCACTCTGTACTGACTCAATGTAACTGCACTGTGTAATGAATTGACCTGTACGATCAGTTTGTAAGACAAACTTTTCACTGTACCTCGGTACAAGTGACAATAATAAACCAATACCAATACATCAATGGTGCTGAGGTCAAGAGGGTTGAGAGCTTCAAGTTCCAAGGAGTGAACATCACCAATAGCCTGTCCTGCTCTAACCACCGTCGGGTCCGGTTATTTTCGAATCCACGGGTTCTTTCAGGAGTCCAGGAATGAGTTGAAAACAAGTTGGTGCTTCACAAAGTTTTATTGGAAAGGTTAAAACAAAGAAACGGTCACAGAGCACATGGCACTAGCTTTGATGAGCCGAGACAAAGGGAACAAAAGATGAGCTCAGGCCAGGGGAGACAAGCAAGAGAGAGATTAACAAAAAGTGACACCTTTTATACCTGAGATAAGAGATGCTCCTTAGCTAACAATAGTCCAATCGGGAAACCTTTTAGGTACTTGAGGCCAAACCAACCAATGAAAAAACCACATATTCACCTGATGGACAAACCAATAAGCTAGGAAGCGGCCATTCCTTGTGCTGCCACTTGAGATGTATTAAACATTATACATGCTTAAAAAACTAATTAAAACAGTTAAATCCAACACCACATAGACGCCATGGCCAAGAAAGCTCACCAGTGCCTCTACTCCCTCAGCATGCTAAAGAAATTTGGCATGTCCCCTTTGACACTCACCAACTTTTATTGATGCACCATAGAAAGCATCCTATCTGGATACATCATTGACTTGGTTCGGCAACTGCTCTGCCCAGGACTGCAAGAAACTGCAGAGAGTTGTGGACACAGCCCAGTGCGTCACGGAAACCAGCCTCCCCTCTATGGACTCTGTCTTTACCTCTCGCTGCCTTGGTGTAGCAGCCAGCATAATCAAAGACCCCACCCACCCGGGTCATTCTCTCTTCTCTCCTCTCCCATCGGGCAGGAGCCTGAGGGCATGTACCACCAGGCTCAAGGACAGCTTCTATCCCATTGTGATAAGACTATTGAACAGTTCCCTTATACAATGAAATGGACTCTTGATCTCACAATCTACCTTGTTATGACCTTGCACCTTACTGTCTACCTGCACTGCACTTCCCTGTAGCTGTGGGACTTTACTCCGTATTTTGTTATTGTTTTTACCTTGTACTACCTCAATGTACTGTGTAATGAATTGACCTGTATGATCGGTTTGCAAGACAAGTTTTTCACTGTACCTCGGTACAAGTGACAATAACAAACCAATACCAATATTTCCTGGCATTCCAGTTGTTTTTCTGGAATGACTGATGCCTTTGGCTGAAGTTATCTAACTTGGCTCGAAGGGGCATGTAAGGACAAGGCTGCCAGCGGGAAGTTAATTTACCAACCAGACCACATCCCAACAGTACATGACCCAACTTTCCCCTTGACAGACATGGTGTGTGTCCTGATGTGTTGACGTTGTACCAGTTGTATCTGTTCTGATGTCACCGCTTGTGATCGACAGGTATGAACAAGGAGAGTGAAGAGAAGCTGATCTTCGGCATTGAGTTCAACTCCACTTTCCTGGAGTGTATCCCCAAATCTCAACAAGCATCGATCCAGTGGCTTGTTCAGCGGTCCGGGGATGACCATCGGGAGGAGGTAAGCTGAAAACTGTCCTGGAGCAGGGGGGATTGTTCCCTGTGCTAATCTGTGTTCAGTGAAGTTCTTTTCATTCAGAAGAGGCCAAGTGCCAGGCTGGTTGTGAATGGAGGCCTTAGGGAGATGGGTGGAAGGACGGACTCTACTGGGAAGGGGGCAGGAGAATGGAATGCTCTGAGAGTCTCAGTCCAAGGCTTGTCCCATGGATGAAGGCCAATGAACCAATCTGCCAAACGTGCGTTGTCCGTGGGATGTCTGCTCCCATAAATGAGCGGTGACCTGGAACTCACAGAGGTGAAGTTCAGCCTGGTCAGAACGGGGAGGGTGGTTCAGGCTGAGTCTGGCTCCTCACTGATGGAATATTAAATCCTGCCCCATGACCCACCGCACAGATCAGCACGAGCACTGGTGTGTTGGCAGCAGTGGTGAAGCCTCACTGGGCCTGTTTCACAAAGTTCATGCTTATTGTCGTGGTGTTTATACCCTGGCGATGTATGTCCATGAAAGTGAGCTCCTTGCAGCAGCAGCACAATAGGTTACAGATGCGACACACATAAATTACAGAAACAAATTTACAGAAATTATTCATAACTTACATGACACAATAAACAAAATTAAAAATAACATCAGTGCAAGTTGAGGGAAGTACAGTCCCAGGGAGAATTTGGGGTTTTCAGGTGGGTTCTAGAACCTGACAGCAGTGGGGAAGGAGCTGTTGTTGAACCTTGGAGTGTGGGTCTTCAGGCTCCTGTACCTCCTGGCTTCCTGAGACGTCCCCTCCTGTAGTCGTCCTCGGTGGGGAGAGCTGTACCCGTGGTGGGAAGGCAACTTTTTGTGTCAAAGTTTCCTGCTCTGCAGTTGAGTTATGACCCCACTTGCCACCTGTGTACTCCCCCACCTGTGTACCTCCCCCACCTGTGTACTCCCCCACCTGTGTACTCCCCCACCTGTGTACCTCCCCCACCTGTGTACTCCCCCACCTGTGTACTCCCCCCTACCTCTGTACTCCCCCCACCTCTGTACTCTCCCCTTGCACTCACTGACCGATGGTGTCGATGGTTTCCTTCAGAACTAGTGCAGGGCGAAGAGCAACAGTGCGGGGCTGGGTGCTCCTGATGGACTGTGCTCTCGGCAAGTCGGTGTTCCCACCAGGAGGCCTGGTGATTTGAGGGACAGACCTTCAACGTTTGGCTGGTCTGGGGGAGCAGGAATTCGAAGCAGCTCAGCTGGGATAGGCATGTGCCCCAATGTGGGCAGTTGGTGCAGTGAGTGACTGTGAGGAAGGACTCCAGGGATCTAACCAGGTAGGGGTGAGGGTCCTGTGCTGACAAACACCAGTGCACATCCTAGACTCTCAAAAACATGGGAATCTTTGCCCGTTGGTTGGTCCTGTGGTAGTTTGTGCACAGAGTACACACTGCATAAACCTCTTTGCAAATGGGACTAGATTGGATGGGAATCTTGGTTGGCATGGAGACGTGCTCTCTGACTCTATGACCACTGACAAGGCAAATGGGGTCCCATGTATGTTCTGGGATCTGACTCCGTCACTCCTGGTGGGTCACTGGAAACCTAGAGGTAGGCCGAGTTTCCATGGCACTACCAGGAACCAGATCACTCTTTTGGGGAGCTGTCCCCCCGCATCCCCACAGTCCTGCTGAGTCAGAGCCAAAATAATCTCCGAAATCACTCGACGAAAGCAAAGCGTTTCACAGCATCACTGCTTCACCGTTCAGTTCTGCTGTTCGAAGGACCAGGGCTAATACTGAGTGGTTTCTGTGCCGTTTGTATGAGTGTTCTCACGCACGATTAAGCATCACTGACTTGTGAGGACAGAAGTATTTCAGTCTGGCACTTCAAAGCTGCGCTGAGTGTTTGTGCACATGTTCGGTGTGACTTCCTTTGTGTTGCTTTAAAAGCTGCTTTGATGTTGTGTAAACATTCAGTTTTCTTAAGTGCCAGCAGAGCCGGTGTTACTGCAGGACACAGCTTCTCCCACACTTGATTTATGATCCTTCTGATTTTTACGCCTCCACCAAGAGCCATCCCGGCCTGGAATCACCTGCAACCAGACTGATTCTGATTGATTTGCACAGGTTCAGTCTGAGATCTGGAGTCATCGTAACCGGGCTTCATTCCCCACCATGTCCTGCAGTTGTGGCGATGAATGTCCCCAGTGGAGGTTGGAGTTTAGAATCATGGGATCCCAGAAAGGTGGTAATACAGAAAGAGGCCATTCAGGTCATCAAATCCGTGCCATTTGGAGGGTCTCCCATCCTGTCCACCCTCCCAGTACTGGGTCCGGACCCTGCAGATCACGGCTCTTCAAGGACGTGTCCATCTACTGCTCAACCATGCTGAGGGGTTTCCTCCTCCATCCTTTCAGACTTGAGTTCCAAACCTCACCACCCTCTGTGGGTAACATTACTTCCTCACCTTCTCTCCAACCCTTCCACCAGTTACTTTATGTATCAGCTTCCTGGTTCTTAAACCCCTCTGTTAAGGGAAAATGAACCCAGCCTGTGCAACCTTTCCTCACAGCTACACCTTCCAGTCCAGGCAACATCCTCGTAAATCTCCTCTGCCCCCAATACTGTGTAATTGCATCTCTCCTGTGACACACAGTGCTCAGACTGTGGTCTTACTGCTGCATACAGTTCCAGAATAACCCCTCTCCTCTTGTATTCTGTTCCTCAGAGAATTAAGGGAAGCATCTCAATGCTTTTGAACCTCCTTATTGACCTTTCCTGCCTTTAAGGATCAATGAGCGTACACTCGACAGCAGACTGTTTCACTGGCACACTATCCGCCACCATGCACATTCGTTCCCTCCACCACTGGCAGTAGAGTGCACCATCTACACAATGTGCTGAGTTTCACACCAAGACACCCTTGTAACACCCACCTGAAGGAGAAGGGTGACGAGCACGTGGGAATGTTCGACCTGAAGTTTCTCCTCCCAGTCACGGTCCGTCCCAACTGGGAAACATATCACTGGCCCTTCACGCTCACCTTCACCAGAAGGACTGCAGTTGTTCACAGTGGTGAGTCACTGCCGCATTCTCCAGAAAACCAGTGACAGGCCTGCACTAATGACTTGGTGACTCGAGTTCAAATCCCACCAAAGCAGGCGGAGTGTTTAAATTTCGTTAAGTACATCAGTCACAATAACCCCGAAACTTTAGTCACAGAGACACAGAGCACTACAGCACAGAAACAGGCCCTTCGGCCCGTCCAGTCCATGCCGACCTGATCTTCTGCCTAGTCCCATCTACCTGCACCCGGACCCTATCCCTCCAAACCCCTCCCATCCATGCACCTATCCAAACTTCTCTTAAATGTTACAATTGAACCCCCATCCACCACTTCCGCTGGCAGCTCGTTCCACACTCGCACCACCCTCTGAGTGAAGAAGTTTCCCCTCAGATTCCCCTTAAATATTTCACCTTTCACCCTAAACCTATGACCTCTAGTTCTAGTCTCACTCAACCTGAGGGAAAAAAACCTGCATGCATTCACCCTATCTATATCCCTCATAATTTTGTATACCTCTATAAGATCTCCCCTCATTCTCCTGCGCTCCAGGGAATAAAGTCCTAACCTATTCAACCTTTCCCTATAACTCAAGTCCTCAAGTCCCGGCAACATCCGTGTAAATTTTCTCTGCACTCTTTCAAGCTTATTGATATCTTTCCTGTAGGTAGGTGACCAGAACTGCACACAATTATCTAAATTCGGCCTCACCAACATCTTGTACAACTTCAGTATAACATCCCAACTCCTGTACTCAATGCCCTGATTTATGAAGGCCAAAATGCCACAAGCTCTCTTTACCACCCTATCTACCTGTGATGCCACTTTCAAGGAACTATGGATCCGTATTCCCAGGTCCCTTTGATCTACCGCACACCTCAGAGCCCTACCATTCACTGTGTAAGTCTTACCCTGGTTTGTCCTCCCAAAGTGCATCACCTCACACTGTCTGCGTTAAATTCCATCTTCCATTTCTCAGCCTATTTTCCCAGCTGGTCCAGATCACTTTGCAATCTTTGATAGCCTTCCTCACTGTCCACTGCTCCCCCAATCTTGGTGTCATCTACAAATTTGCTGATCCAGTTTACCACATTATCATGCATTCTGTACTAACTCAATGTAACTGCACTCTGTAATGAATTGACCTGTACGATCGGTTTTTAAGACAAGCTTTTCACTGTACCTTGTACAAGTGACAATAATAAACCAGTACCAATAAATCATTAATGTAGATGATAAACAACAATGGACTCAGCACCAATCCCTGCAGCACACCACTAGTCATAGGCCTCCAGTCAGAGAGACAACTTACTACTACCACTCTCTGGCTTCTCCTGCTAAGCCAGTGTTGAATCCAATTGGCTGCTTCATCCTAAATGCCAAGCGACTTAACCTTCTGGACCAGCCTCCCATGTGGCCATGGAGACAACGTCCACTGCCTGTCCTTCATCGATCTTCTTGATAATCTTCTCGAAAAACTCTATAAGATTAGTTAGGCATGACCTACCACGCACACAGTCATGCTGACTATCCCTAATTAGGCCCTGTCTATCCAAATACTTATATATCCTGTCCCTCAGAATACCTTCCAATAATTTACCCATGACTGACATCAGGCTCACTGGCTTATAATTTCCCGGCTTATTCTTAGAACCTTCCTTGAACAGCGGAACAACATTAGCTATCCCCCAGTCCTCCAGCACCTCACTCGTGGCTAAGGATGACTTGAATATCTGCCAGGGCCCCTGTAATTTTTGCAATGGCCTCCCACAATGTCCGAGGGGCACCTTGTCAGGCCCTGGGGATTTACGTCCTTCATTCACCTCAAGACAGCACAGTACCTCCTCAGTAATCCGGATACAGTCCATGACCTCAATTTTCTTCTGCCTCAGTCTTTTGTCAAACTATCTAAATCGCTACTGTCCTCTGAGAAAGGAAACCTACAGTCTTGTGTAGATGTGACTCCATACAGACCCTCGAATCTGTCAGTTCAAGGTTAATGAACGTTAGTTTTGCCAGTGACACTGACAGCTTATTATGGAATGTCGAAGCTCTCGGTGGGCCACAGGCGGTGGAGAGTGGTCTAAAGCCCTGTGGAACTGGTACAGATTCCACACAGATCCACACTGTGGGATAGTAATGGTAGCTTTTATCCATCCTGAGTAATTCTGATATTTTTCATGAAGGTGATTTCAGTCCTGATGAAGGGTTTCAGTCCGACACGTCGACTGTTCATTTCCTTCCATAGATGCTGCCTGACCTGCGGAGTTCCTCCAGCACTTTGTGCATGTAGATACTGTAAGTCCATGGATAGGAGAGGTTGAGAGGGCTATGGACCAAATGCAGGCAGATGGGACTTGCTCTCTGGGCAACACAGTCAGTATGGACAAGTTGGGCAGAAGGGCCTGTTTCCATGCTGTATGACTCTGTGACTCTATATCTACTTCTGTGTTGTCATTGAAACAAGAGGCACTGTAAAAGAGAAGCTCAGACTTCAACAAGAACAGCACCAGATTTTGTCCACTGATGTATCCTAAACGCCACTGACTGTTCATCGGAGGACCATCCCACACTAGTTGAGTGTGATGGAAGTCTATCAGACCAGTGAGATCATCAAACACCTTTCCTCTTCCATACACAGCATTTCAACAAATGCCTACGGTGAATGATCCATCCAATTCTACAGCTGAAGCAACGGATGTACCTGGTTCTTTAACGAGGCTTGTCCTCAGCCAGGCAACTGTTCAACAAGGGTTCACGTGGCAGAGCTTCAGATGAAAATGAAAGCTCATGTCAACTGGTGCAGAGTCCAGCAAAAAAATTATAAGTGGGACGAGGCTGCCCTCATCGACGTCGACATCAGGTTGTCATGTTACCAGTTACCAGTGCAAACAGCATCAGTGTGCATTTCAGAAAAAGGTTTTATTATTCAATTACTGGACCCATAAACAGTCCTTGGTGATGGCTTATGGATGGCACTGCACACAGCTGGACTGCCATCCACTGGCCCAACAGACGCACACAGCACCCAGCAGGAAATTCATGGATCTCCTGCAGCTCACAATGTCCCTGATGTTTAATTACATTTGATTTCTTGTGTAAACTGACTCGTGCAGTGAGCAGAGAGAGAGTGCAGTGTGTTCCAAAATCTAGGGAATATTTAAGTTTTGTTATCAAATAACCAAACCCAAATCTGGGAGAGAGGAGGGGGTGCAGCTGGTGATGACAGGGCAGCCTTTTCATATCTTTCAACTGAACCCTTGTTATTCCTGATTGTTTTGAATTTGGAAGGAAGATCTGTATCCTACTGTGCACTCAGTGCCTCAGCTTGTCCAGAGGACTTTACAGCCAGTGACGTACTTTGGAAGTGTGGCTGTTGATGGATATGAAAAAACATGAAAGGCAGTGCATGCACAGCAAGCTCCCACGACCACCAATGTCTCAATGCCAGATAATCTGCCCTTGGCTCGACAGATCCATTGTCCAAAATCAGCAGCAAGACCGAGACTCTTTGATTTTGGATTTTCTTTGTTCTTGCCAGATATTTTCCTGTTATCTGATTGCAAAGTAAGGTCAGCGCATTGGACAAGGTGGCATTGACTAGGAGTGCAGTAACTAGATGGGGCATCACCAGCCAAACTTCCAGCAATGTCTGCTTCTCAAATAATTCTGATTGTGGATAGCCGGGGATTGACTGGATTTGTCCTGTGTACAGGACATCCCTGGGCAGTACTCTACATTGAATGAAGGTCTACAAACCTGCAGATGCTGGAGGTCTGAAACTAAACCAGAACATTCTGGAAACACTCAGCAGGTCAGGCAGCGTCGGTAGAGAGAGACAAACGTAGTTAACATTTCAAGTCGAGAGCTGGTGTTCTGTCAGAGTGTCTTTGACACAAAACGTTAACGGTTTCTTTCTCCACAGATGCTGCCTGACTTGCTGAGTGTTTCCAATGCTCTGCTTTTTCAGCTTCCCACATTGGAAGATGCAGGGCTGTAACTGTACTGATGCAGCCGGCTCAGAGAGGCAACTAGTTCTGGAGCAAGAAACAAACTGCTGGAGGAACTCAGTGGGTCAGGCAGCGGCCGTGGAGGAGAATGAACAGTTGACGTTTTGGGTTGAGACCCTTCATCTGGACTAGTTCTGGAGCTCAGGTCTTCAGCAGTAATGCCTGGAGATCAGTACTACAGCTGTGGGTCAGGGAGGTTTGCAGCGTTGCCACAGTTGCAGACTCAGAAGCCGTTTCCGTTTTAGCCACTCACTGCCTCCTGGTTTATGTTGAGGACTCCTCATTGCCAACACCAACAAGTGAAGCTTGTATGTTGCTGCCCACAGTTGCTTGACAGTTTCATTTACCTCCATACATTCGCAAATGGTAATTAAGATAAATTGCAGCTTGTACCAAAGAGATGGTGGGTGGGGGGAAGGAAGTGGAACTAAAAGTGCCTGAGGAAACCGGTGAACTTCAGCCGCATCTGACATCAATCTTTTGGTGCTGACTGGAAGAGGCCAAACTCCTGATAGAGAAACACCTGAAAGCTGTTGGAAAGAATGCTCGCTCAAAGACAGGTGCTGTGACATCAAAGGTACCTGGTAGCTCTGGAGAGACCCAGCCAGTCAGTGTTTAAATTGGAAGGAACATTTACCCAAGGCTGTTTGGAACGATGTGTCACGCAAGCCAAACGCCCTCCTACAAAAGGCATTGGGAGCAGCAGAGGAATTATTACATTTGGAAAACAGCTTTGCTCATGCTTTGAATATTTACACGTAGAAAAATGTTTGTCCAGAGGTACAAATGGCTCTTGAGTTGTGCTATCAAAACCCTTTCACACAATGATAAACATCTTCTGTCCTTAAACAAACTGCAGTGTGAGTGATGCTGACTCTGGTCTGCAGTGATTAATTGGCAGAGAGCTGTATTCTTGAACACTGGATGGTTTGACATTCACCGAGCAGTAAATGTCAAGGTTATGACTGATTGCTGTGTTCAAATGAAACAATTGGCAATCCTGACCTTACGTGGTGCTGCAGGAATATCCAGTAACGCTGTTCATCATTAAATAAGAGGGGTTCAGGGATGTGCACCTGCCCAGACCACATTCACTTTCACAACAAATATCTAAAGGAAGCACTTCCTGCAGTATTTAACCTTTAGTCATTGGCACTAGGGTAAGGCTGTGAGTGAAAGAATCAGATGATCTCAAGAATATTGCAGAAAAGTAATGCGTTTTAAGCAACCTACAATACCGTTTTCGTTCAATAGCACTGATTAAAACTCCAAATAATTTTAAATGGTTTTCTGATATTTTGCTATTACGTGGTGATACGGCAAAATCTCCACTGACAGCTCACTGTCCTCTGGAACATAGAACACGCCATCGATATTTTCACATCTCACCTGATGCTCTTCAATAATACTTCAACGTCCTATGGGGTAGTGAATCCCTGGAATTCTCCACACAAGGTTGGAAATATTTAAAGAGGAGGTGGATCAGAGAACTGAGGGAGGTGTGGTACTGGCACAAAGAGTTGAGTCCTGAGGTAGATCAGCCATGATCACAATGGGTGGTGGGGCAGGCTGGAGGAGCCAAGTGGCCTACTCCTGCTCGGTTTTTCTTGTGTATTCTTGTGTACATTAACATATGGATACTTTGGTTATGACAGGTAGATAACATTTATGTAAAGTCACGGTGTGTGCCACTGAAAGTTAACTGAAGCAGGTATAATGTCTATAATGAGGTTAATGGGAAGGGAGTTGTGGGGACCTGATACAGTGGCCTAGGTTGTGTGTTATGTGAAGGGACACAGATGCAGGTATGTCCCCAGTGATCCTCCACTGCATTTTTGTATGTTGTCATTGGGGATAGTTGGTGTGGCTCCTGTCTCAGTGTGCCTGAGGTGAGGTTGAGGACACTTGCCTGAATTTTAGGCTGGAATCAAATTCTGTGCAGTGGGAAGTGGGGAGGGGATTGGTGTAAGTTTTTGTCCAGCCAGAACAATGCAAAGCCCATGAGAGTGGTGGGGTGGAGAAGGACTGGGAGACATGGTGGTGGGGTTAGATTTGTTTTCAGGATCTGGGTGTTGCTGGAAAGACCAACGTGTATTGCCCATGAGCTGAAAGAATTGATAGGCCATTTCAGAAGGCGGTTAAGTCAGATTGAAAGAGCTTGAGCCACATGTAGTTCTAGACTGGGTGGGCAGAGCAAAATTCCACCCCTGATTTCAACTCCTGTCTTTGGATTGTTAGTTTGGGTATCTGGATTCTTTGTCACTGAAACAGCACCATTCACCAACAGTCGCTCAGGAAGCAAAATAAAGATCGAGAAGGAAGATCAGATTGAGAGAGATAAGAGATATGAAATAGGATTTAAGTTCTAAATTAGATTCTGAAAGAGTGAGACCCCTTGTGCAAAATTAAATGCTCAGGGGCGGAGAGGATGTACAGCAGTCATTATGGCTGATTACACCATTAACGTCATACCACACTTAAATCCACCATCCTAACTCTTTTTGCAGTGTTTATTGGATATTAATTGGAAAAATTTCACAACTTCACACCCATGCAATGCAAACAGTGACAAGTCTGTCAGTCTGCAGAGAAGAAAGCTAACTCAGACCAGAACTTTGGGATTCTCACGTTTCATTGTATCTGTGTGTGTGCCAGCATATATTGAAGTAATAAAGAGTGCAGCCATTCTGTCTTCCACTGTAACAATCTAGATATTGAAGCATTTGAACCAGGAACAGTGCAGGGAGTTGTTCAAAACATAAAGTCAGATGTCGGACTTTTTAATAAATCACTATCAAGGAAAAGATGAGAGTAGAAAAAACAAAACCCAATGTGGCAGCGTAACATGTGCTAATAATAAACCTTATCCACCGAAACCTTGGGGAGGGTGAGAACCTTTCAATCTGTTCATTCTTTAAGGGCTGTGTTTGAGAATATTTTAGATACTAAAATTCAACAAGGATTTATATCATTGATAAACTCTGACAGGCCTGTAATCTTTGAAACTTTGTTAAGATCTCAACATTTTTTTTACCATTGTGTAATAACCAAGAGAACTAAAAGAACATGCACGTTAGATCGGGTGGTATCTACACCCACACAGAGAAGGTGGAGGGGACAGAGGAATTGTCTGTGATTGGATGGAGACAAAGAGAGGCCAGAGAGTCATAGAGTTGTACAGCATGGAAACAGGCCCTTCGGCCCAACTTGTCCATGTCAACCAAGTTGCCTCACTGAGCCAGTCCCATCTGCCTGGGTTTGGCCCATATCCCTCTAAACCTTTTCTATCCACGGACCTGTCCAAGTGCTTCTTAAGTGTCGTATTCGTAGCCGTCTCTACCATTTGTGGCCGACTGACACAAATGGTGCTGCTGGTTGAGAGAAGGTGGTGGGGCTTTGTTAATCACAGGTGATCTGTCTGAAGGAGGTGTGGAGAGAAGAACATGTATGAAACCAGAAGAGAGGGAGCGAGAGAGACAACTGTGAGATGTCCAACACATCTGTTGCTGAAATAAAAGAGAATGCTTGAAATACTCAGTAGGCCAGGCAGCATCTGTGGAGAGAGAAAACTGAAGTTAATGTTTCAAGCTGATGACCTTTCATTGGAACTGACGTGTACTGTCCCACACTGGAGAGGTGAATTCTGTGCTGGGTCTTGAGGATGATAATATGCTCCAGTCAGGAGGTGAGGTGATGTCCCTGGAGGTTATGTTGGGCTTCATTGGAAGTATGCAAGAACCAAAGGCAGAAGGGTCAGAGTGGGAGTGGATGGAGAAGTGAAGTGACTTCACCTACTCTGATGAAAGGCCATCCAGTAGAAACAGTATTTCTGTGTTTGTCTCCACAAACCCTGCCTGACTTGCTGAATGTTTCCACACTTCCTGTTGTAATTTCAGATTTCCAGTAACATTTGCTCTGTAACGTTAACTGACCCCTACCCAGTGCCACTGTGAAGCCTGTCAGGTGAAAGGAAGGTGATGAGGTGGGAGGGTTTGGGGATAGAGCCTCAAAGTGTAGGGTCAGAGCAGGTAAAAAGCTGAACATGCACAGAGAAAGGAAGACGGGCGGGGAGCCTGGGACGGAGGAAATGGGACATGCAGGCAGGTGTACGGGAGCTTCAGGGTGTGGATGTGGGGCAGTTATAAATGATGAATGATCCAGCTTAACCTCTTAATCAAAACACCCTGCACGTACACAGAACCTTCGACATCATAACACACCCCAGGACACCCAGTGGGAGAATTTTCAATTTAAATGTAACAGTCATTGGGAAGTGATGTCAAGGGAGCTGGTCAAAAGTCCGATTTGAAGGGAGGAAGACAGGCTGTGCTAGAATTCCAAACCTGGCCCTTGGCAGTATCCACAGGGAGAATTCCAAAGATTCACTGGCCTTCATCGTGAAATTTCATTCAGCTGATGGTCGATCCCTCACCCTGCGAATGTGATCCTGATCTAGGCCTTCATCTTCTGGATTATTTCCCATTGAAATAATCTCCAGAAAACAGGATGGATTGGGAACAAGAAATTGGTTGAGTTGGTGGGAAGGGGTGAATGAAGGTTGGGGAATGTTCTGGGTAGAGATGGATGTCCATAGATTGTATCCAGTGGGCTCTCTGATCTGGTGACTCCCCCTAAATCTGAGAGGGTTGGAGCAGAGGCTCCCAGCAATTCTTCAGGCCTCTTCGTACTCAATGCTTTCACGTTACCTTCTGATCTCATGTATGAGAATTGGTGGATGGAGCTGGTGTTACATCAGGACTACTCATCCATGTTTGATCATCTTTTAAAGCCACATTCTGTTTTCTTCTTCTGTTAGTTGTGACAGTTAGTGTAGATACAACTTGCTGCATGGAAAGTTGTAGTGAAACTAAATATCATATGACTGAGTCCGAGCCTCTCAGAGGTTAAATGAGAATCTGGTGCAGATAAACAATTTAATGAATGTCTGGACATTTAACCATAAATCGTATCCTCGGGCAACGTGGTGCTCAAGGTTATGAAGTTTTTGTGATCGTACTGAACATATTTCACCATTTCAGACACAATCATTCAACCTTTGTTTAAGAAACTTTATTTGCATCAAGGAGTCTGAGGTTGTGGAATATGTTTTTAATCACAGACTTTTCATATCGTTAGCCACTTTGATCAAAAGAAAGCAGGCAGAATTCAAAATTATTGATCAGCAATATGTCCGTAATCTCCAAATGACATCACAGGAAATGAATCATGTGGTGGTATTTTATTTATCAAAGGCATACAGTATATTAAGCTGCCTCAAAAAAGCCACATCAAAGATCCCCACCATCCAGGCCATGCTGTCTTCTCACAGCTCCCATTGGGCAGGAGGTACAGAAGCCTGAAGTCCCACACCACCAGGTTCAGGAACAGTTACTTCCCTTCAACCATTCGATTCTTGAACCAACCTGCACACCCCTAATCACTACCTCAGTATGGCAGCACTGGGACCACTTAGATCATTTTGCACTAAAATAGACTTTGTTTTTTTTTTGTTCTAATTGTGTTCTTTCTTGTAAAATTTGTATTTAATTTATGTTTTTCTTGTGAATGCTTCTTATCTGATGCCATGTGCCTGTGATGCTGCCGCAAGTAAATTTTTCATTGCACCTGTGCACACATGGACGTACACATGACAATAAACGACTTATGTCAGTATCGAACCAGTAAGACAGTGCAGAGGGAATGGTCATAAAGGCAACGGCATCTTGCTGCGACAGGGTGGAGTGACTCAGCTGCAACATTCCTCTAGACTGGCCCGCTCCTCAATCAGCTCCATACAGGGAGGAGATGCCACCTTGTGCAGAGACTGACACAGGAAGATGATGTGTCATTAAGTAACGTTTGCGTAAGAACTGGATTCTATGGAGAGGTGTGAGGGTTTGGGAGGGATTCCAGGACTCAGGCAGCTGAAGGTGAAGCTGCAGTGGGGGACTGCTTAATACTAGGGATGGAGAGTTGATCAGAAGTATTCTAGTATAGATCTTGGGCTGGAAAAGATGCCTAGGACAGGGGGAATCTATTAGCAAAAAAAGTGAAAGGATTGAAATTAAAATCAAAAGAAAAAGTGCTGGAGATACTCAGCAGGTCAAGCAGCTTCAGGTCAATGATCTTTTAGATGATCTGTCTTTGATCAGAAATGTTAACTGTTTCTCTCTCCACAGATGCTCCCGGACCTGTTGAGTGTTTCCAACATTTTCTGTTCTTATTTCAGATCTTCAGCATCTGCAGATATTTTGCTTTTTGAAAGGATTAATATTCATTAATTTAGCCAGTTGAAATTCCTCCCCACACAATACAAGGAGTAGAGTTATACTGGTCAAGTCAATTTTATTGTTATGTCCACAAGTACGATGAGGTACAACAGGTACAATGAAAAACAGCAGTGTCACAAGCATGTAGGTACAGACAACACCGGAATATCAGTTATTCATTAATTATATATAAAATTATACCATACAGTGGAAAACATCTGTGCAAATGCAGGACCTTAGTGCAAAACAAAACAAAGACACAATCAAGGACAAGTCCATGGTTGTACAAGAGGTGGTCCATTGTGTTCCATTGCTGAGGTAGGGTGAGGGTTGTGCAGGTCGGTTAATCCATGTATACAATCAACAGAGTAAAATGTGGGTCCAAGCTATAGTTCTGTGGGTTTATAGTTGGTCAGAACAACACCTGATCTCCCCAAAAACATGAGCTTCATTCAGGTTAGATGAATAGGATTCAGTGTTTTGCTCCGGTAGTTATCCAGGTAATACTCACAGGAGAAATCTGAACTGATTTCATTAAACCATTTGTCCAGAGTGGAGCTTATAGCATTAATGGTAGAGCTAGCTTGGGAAATGGACACTTTAGGACATAGATTCTCTGTTCTGTCTCAATCTGATATTTAACCAGGAGACACAAAATAGAAAATGGTTCCCTTGCCCAAAACTGGCTCTACTCACTTCAAGAAACACAGTTCCTGGGATACGTGTGTGCCAGCCATGCCGGGGTGGGTAACTCTCTCTCACCTCTGTATCAGAGGGTTGTGAGTGGGCATCTTATTGTAGATACTGAATAGAAACTTCTAGGCTGGTATACAACTGCAGTAGTGAGGGAGTGCTGAACTGTCAGTACAGTCTTTGAGGTGAGGTGTTAAAGTTCTGGCTGCTTTCTCTGGAAGATCCTGTAGCCTATATTGGGAATTAATCCCAGAGCCAAGACCAATATTTATTGTTTAATCAACACTGCAAAATCAGGTCATCATCAAATTGCTGTCTGTGGGATCCTGCTGTGCATAAATTAGCTGTCACAATAATGACTGCCCTTCAAAATCCCTTCATTCCCTGTAAAGCACTTGGAGACATTGTGAGCTCCTGAGCCGCAAGATAGAAATGCAAATCTGTTTCTCATGAAACGTAACAGAGATAACTTACAACAGAATAAAATGTTGTTCCTCTTCCTATTTTGAAGACCTGCCCTGGTTGAATTCCTTTGAATGGTCTAAATATTTGCACTTCCATTGTAAACGTTGTGACATTAGAAAGGAGCTCATGTCGATGATTATGTCAGACGATAATGTGGCCTGTGGGACTCATTACGGCTCCCAGACGGAAGTGAGGGAGGAAGGAAAACTGGAGACCGTCACTGGAACCAATTGACTTAGCGGGTTATTCTGTGGCCTTCACCTTTGGGTCTGCGGTTTGAATTCTGTTTCCCAGCCAGTGACCTCCTGGGAATGGACAGGATCTTTTGTAAATCGAAACCTGTCAGCGGGTCAACTGCCCCCTCAGAGGAACCAGAGTTCCCCAGTGGGTATAAAACTAACAGCTATGTTCTCGGATGCCTCGTTTTCAGCTGTTTGCAGTGTGGAGTGATGTCCTGCACACAGCAGCACTGCTTAATTACAACCTTGATACTTTGCATTGCCCTGGGGAGGATGATATTTTAAGCTTTCAGTGTTCACAGGAATGAACCTTCAGCTTTCTGCTCCCTGCCATCTGTTTACCTTCCTTCAGTTTCACCACTGGGACCTCTCAATACTTTGTGACACTCAGAGCAAACATCCACTCTCTCCTTTGCCACAAGAGAAAGCAATTGCAGTGTTTTATTTTCCCCTCTGATGGGTGTCTGAAAGACATCGTTTTAGCAGACCTCAGCTGTTGCTCTGGGGGCTGTTCACATTGGCAAATTCTGCAGAGTCCAGTTGCTGAGGCCGGGGTTATTGGATAATGCTTCAAAGAACAATATTTATTCCTGTGCTGGTCAAACCATCAGGAAGGAGATGGTGCTTGCTTGCCTTGAGTTGGGCAGAGTGTTCCTGTGTCTGAGCTGAGGATAGAAATGTTTCAGTGATCCAATGTCTGTAGCTGGTTGAACCTCCAAGCAACACACACAAAATGCTGGAGGAACTCAACGGGTCAGGCAGCATCCATGGAGGGAAATAAACAGTCGATACTTCAGGTCAAGACCCTTCATCTGGACTCAGTGACCTGCTGAGTTCCTCCAGCATTTTGTGTGTGTGTTGCTCCAATCTCTTGTGTCTCCAGCTAACAGAACCTACCCTCTTTGGGTGCTTACTGCTTGTCGTTTATTTTCCCAGGCATTTTAAACACTAAAATGCATTTGGTTTGCCCATGAGAATGGACAATGTGACTATTCACAAATAAAGGTCACAGAAGGCTTGCATTTCTAGAACACTTCTTATTGATTTCAGGACATTACATGGTACTTTACAAAGTTTGAGCTGGAGCCAGCATTGGGAAACACAGCAGCCAATCTGCGCACAGCTAGATCCCATGCTCACTAACAGGGGCACCACAATTTAAAAAGGCCAAGCAAAAAATCAAACTAAGCATTTGGGATTATTTCTGAAGGGATAGAATTGAAAAGCAGAGAAGTTATGTCAGACCTGTATCAAAACTTGTTGGATCAGTCTTGGGTGCTGCATAGAGTTCTGATTGGCACATTATACGAGAACTTGAAGCCACTGGAGAGAGTACAGGGAAGGTTAACAAGGATGATCCCAGAAACGTGAGTGTGTGCAAGCAGGAACAGGTGGATGGACTAGGTCTATTTTCTCTGAAAAAGGAAGGTTGAACCTAACAAAAGTCAAAGAGATGAAGGGTTTGGACAGAATGTATGTGGAGCAAGTCTCCCCGTGAGAAGGGCAGAATGCAGGCTGTCATCATCACAAGAGATGTCCCTGCCTTGGGAGCTGTGGGGGTGTGGAAGCTGACGCCACTGTGTGGTAGAGGAGACGGTATGGGTGCCGAATAAGCAGATGAGGGAGAAAGGAGCCGAAGGTCCTGCTGATTGATGCAGCTGAGAAAAGATGAGGAGGAGGAAGTGAGGAATGAATTCCCACAAGCACTGACTGCGTTAACTGTTCCTGTGGTCTGTCTCCTCCATAAACAGTGTAGCTGTGATCAGATCATCTGAGTCCAATTGACAGATAAACATTGGTCAGGCATTATAGAAAATGTCCTGGCTTTTCTTCAGAGTAACACTGCTTTATGGACAGGAGAGAGGGAAGTTGGTCTTGGGTTCAACACCTGATCTGAAAGGTGGCCCCTGCAACAATGCAGCACTCCCTTGGTACTGCAGGAGAAGTGGGCATTTGTGCTTCAGACTCTGGAGGGGACTTGAGCCCTTAACATTCTGACTCAGAGCCAAGAGTCCTTCCCACCGAACCACAGGGCTGGTGATCCTGCTTCCCACATTGCAAAAAGGGTTAGATAAGCTGGAAAAAGTGACAAGCCTACAAACTAGCTGCATACCAGAAGTACCAGGCAAAATGTTAGCACACAGCCTGCAGTTAAAGTTCTTACACAAACCTCTGTAAGTTGGCACCAATCACCTGTACTGAATCAAAAGATTCTGAATTCATCACAAATCAGAAAGCTACATTGGTTTCTCCTTCCACAGATGCTGCTTGACTGTCTGAGTTCTTCCAGCATTTCTGTTTGTGATTCAGATTCCAGCAAGGATGGGTTAGTAAATTTGCAGATGATACCAAGATTGGCAGAGTTGTGAATAGTGCAGAAGACTGGCAACAGATACTGCGTGATATAGATCAGCTGCAGAAGTGGGCAGAG
The DNA here is from genome assembly GCF_009764475.1 of Pristis pectinata. NCBI lineage: Eukaryota > Metazoa > Chordata > Chondrichthyes > Rhinopristiformes > Pristidae > Pristis > Pristis pectinata. The sequence goes on along the minus strand of NC_067423.1, from coordinate 1,638,749 downwards.
AAATGGCAGGTGAAGTTTAAGCCGGATAAATGTGAGGTGTTGCATCTTGGTGGGACTAATGTCAAGAGAGAGTACACTTTTAAGGGCAAGACCCTTAACTGTGTTGAAGAGCAGAGAGATCTTGGAGTGCAAGTCCATGACTCATTGAAAGTGGCTACATAGGTAGACGGTGGTTAAGAAGGCTTATGGAATGCTTGCTTTCATTAATCGAGGTATTGAGTACAGGAGACAAGAGTTTATGATGCATCTCTATAGAACTCTGGTTAGGCCCCATTTAGAGTATTGCGTGCAATTCTGGTCACCTCACTATAGGAAGGACGTTGAGGCTTTAGAGAGGGTGCCCAGGAGGTTTACTAGGAAGCTGCCTGGATTAGAGGGCATGTGCTATCAGGAGAGGCTGGACAAACTTGAGCTCTTTTCTCTGGAGCAGTGGAGGCCAAGGGGTGATCTGTTGGAAGTGTATAAAATAATGAGGGGCATGGATAGGGTGGACAAGCAATATCTTTTTCCCATTATTGAGCGATCCAATACCAGAGGGCATGCATTTAAGGTGAGAGGGGCTATGTTCAGAACAAATGCGAGGGGTATGTTTTTTTACTGAGAATGGTGGATGCCTGGAATGCGTTGCCAGATAGGGTGTTGGAGGCAAATTCACTGGGGGCTTTTAAGAGGAGCTTGGATGGGCACATGAATGAGAGGAAAATAGAGGGATATGGGCATTCTGTAAGTAGGAGGGAATAACTATGTCGGCACAACATTGTGGACCAAAGGGCCTGTTCTGTGCTGTACTGTTCTGTGTTCCATGTTCTATCTGCAGTTTTAATTGTTTTCCGAAACCTAAGCAGAGCTGTGTAGGCCGATGTTCCAGTATGGTAGTGAGGATGGTGCCTTCTCCTGCTCCGTGGATGGATGTAAGAGATCCCAAGGCACTACTTCAGAGGACAGTGGGGCAAGTTTTCCTGGGTATCTGGGCGATGAGTTCTCTCCCCGACAATCTTGCCACTGCAAGCTCCCAGGAGCAGAAAGGTGCAAGCCTTTTGTTTGATTTATTCTTTCCACAGATCTGGGCATCACCATCAATGGCAGTGTTTATTGTTCATCCCCGCCTGCCCCTGAGCTGCGTAGGCAGTTCAGGGGCACCTACATTGGTGGGTTGGGAGTCACATAAACAACAGCAGATTTCCTCCCCTGAAAGATCGAGAACCACATGATTTCTGTGACAGTCTGATAGGTTCACAGTCATCGTTCCTGAGATTGGCTTCTTCTTTTATTTCAAATTTATTTAATTTCTTGAATTTAAATTCCCAGTGACTATGGTGGGATTCGAACTTATGTCTCTGGATCAGAACTCTGTCTGTTAGTCCAGCAACATAATCACTACCCTATCTGTTCGTTATCAGTTCTTTCCCTGAGGGAGCTTTCAGTGCATCACTTAGTTGACACATTCCCCTCAGTGACTGCACTTGGAGAAAGTATTTCATTGACTACCAATACTTTGTACACTATGAGGTCACAAATGTCTCAGTAAAACGCCAAGTCCTTTCTCCTCTGGTGCTCAGGGACTCATGTGCGGATATGTCACTCCACACACTGTGACCCAGAGTTATTCTGTTGTATATCTGTATCTGATGCACTTTATATGCTTTGACCTTCTAGCTAATTGCATCTTGAATGAGCACCAAGTGATAAGCGAGGTCCTAAAGCTAAGGACCAACCATTGGTGGAATTTGGGGAACTTGGTGTGGTAACTGTTATAGACATTGTCTGTTTGAGCACCAGCCATTGATTATGTAAGTGTTTGCTGGTCTGTCAGCTTCTGTTAACCGGACTGTCCATTAAGTCCTTCAGATACAGATAGTGGGCGTGAAGTATGCTTTGATGCCACAGTGTTCACACCGCACAGCTGAATTGTTTTAGCCGTGGAAAGGGGAATGACATGATGATTAATTTGTAATGTCAGAACTCTCTAAACAGGCCAAAGGAGAGGGGCGTTAGACATTGACCTGACCTGATGCCGTTGCTCTGTAGTATTTGCCTTGTACAAATTCACTGTGCAATCATGTGACTTGAGGTTTGACTGGTGTGAGCTACTGTTGCCAAGGCTCAGCTTCAGACCCTGAAGGGGGAACATACTGATTATTGTATCCCACATGTGCAAAATCTGGGTTGTGTAAGTCAGGAGAACACTGCTTCATATTTTTTAATTTTTATTCTGAAATCATCAAATCTAGGAGAACCGTGAAAAATTCAGAGATTTTTTTCAGAGTCCCCGCTCTCCAGCTGGTGGTCAGATTGGTCGCTCTTCTCACAGTGAAATGCCCCTTCTCCCTCGCGCAGTCCCACCACAGCCCTCCCTCCTGGTAACTCCTGAAGACGGTTGTCTCCTGGACTGGTCAGGGGAGTGACAGTAAGTCTGGCTGGGGAGATCCAGCCTTTTCCATGTAGTTGCTGCCCCCAGGCCTGTGAGTGGCAGGAGTGGGGCAGTTGTCAGAGATCAGGGCCGCTCATCGCCCAGGGCAGTGGGGAGGTTGGAGCTGGGAGTCGTCACCAGGGAAGGGACTGAAGGAGAGCAGAAAATGACATCATTGCTGTTGATGGATCACTTCACGGTAACCACTGTGCTACAGCTGTGCACTAACCTGGTTGATATAACTCTACTGACTACTTAGAGTCACAGAGTATTACAGCACGGAGACAGGCCCTTCGGCCCAACTTGTCCATGCCGACCAAGGTGCCCACCAAAGTCAGTCCCATTTGCCTGCGTTTGCGTCCATACCCCTCTGAACGTTTCCTATCCGTGTACCTGTCCAAACGTCTTTTAAATGTTGTTATTGTACCTGCCTCAACCACTTCCTCTGGCAGCTCGTTCCACATACGCACAACCCTCTATATGAAGAAGTTGCCCCTCAGGCCCCCTTTAAATCTTTCCCTTCTCACCTTAAACCTATGGTCCCTTGTTCCCTTTCCCTGGGAAAAACACTGCGTACATTCACCCTGTCTGTGCCCCTCATCATTTTATGCACCTCCATAAGGTAAAGCTTAATATAAGAACATGAGAGACAGGAGCAGGAGTTGGTTCCTCGGCACCTGATCCTGGTCTGCCGTTCAGTAAGATCAACCTTTGCCCAATACGTACCTTCTTGCCTGTTTTCCATAACCCTCGACTCCCCTGCTCTGGCCAAAATTTTGTCTGTCACACCCTTCAGTGACCGTCTCCACAGCTCTGTGAGAAAATTCCAAACATTCACCGCTCTCTGAATGAAGGAATTCCCGCCCAGCTCTATGCAAAGTGGGTGCACCTCTTATTCCGAAAACCTACCTCCCAGGTCGCGATAACCCCACCAAGGAAAACACCCCCTCTCCATCTGCACTGTCGATCCTGTCAGGTCCTTTCACAGAGCTTCGAAACCCAACAAGGGCAGGTGGAGTGAGGTTGCAAAATCTGATCATTGTTCAGAAATACATTACTGCAAGGGCAAACATTGATATTTAAATACATGCATCAAAATAAAGAAAACTCAATGCACATTTTAAACAATTATTTTTCATTACAAAACTAATTAAATTCCACTGAACAAATATTTATAACCATTAGAATGGGTTCAGAATTTGCTCTGTCAGATACACAAAGCCCGCTTGCCGCAGATTTTCTTTAAGCATTTGATTAATGTGTATTGATTCTCTGTACATATCTTTGCTGCCTCAGATAAATCCCAAGTGTATGATTACTTCAATATTAATGACGCTATCCCTGGGAAATGTAAATGAAGACTTTTGAATCGATGTGTGTTTCTAATTAGTTATTTCAATAATTGACTTGTGGCAAGACCGGAAAATTCGGAGGAAACATAATTGAAAACCAGGGAAAAGATGAAGATATGCTTTAAAATCATCGAGTCATACTGTATGGAAACAGGCCCTTCGGCCCAACTGGTCCGTGCCGACCAAGATTCCCATCTGAGCCAGTCCCATTTGCCCGCATTTGGCCCATATCCCTCTAAACCTTTCCTATCCATGTACCTGTCCAAGTGCCTTTTAAATGTTGTTAATGTACCTGCCTCAACCACTTCCTCTGGCAACTCATTCCATATACTGACCACCCTCTGGGTGAAAAAGTTGCCCCTCAGGTTCCTATTAAATCTCTCCCCTCTCACCTTAAACCTGTGCCCTCGAGTTCTTGATTTCCCAACCCTGGGGAAAAGACAGTGTGCATTCACCCGATCTATGCCCCTCATGATTTTATACACCTCTATAACAAACCCCTCATTCTCTTATGCTCCAATGAATAAAGTCCCAACCTGCTCAACCTCACTCAATAACTCGGTCCCTCGAGTCCTGGCAACATCCTCATAAATCTCGTCGGCATTCCTTCCAGCTTATACCTGCTGGAATAATGGTCATGCTGCAGAATTTCTGTGGGATAAGGCAAGTTAAAACACTGCCTATTGATCTTAAAAAAAATCATTGTTCCTCTTCTCCCTCAGAGTAAGGGATCTTGGTTATCTGATCTTGGTCGATGTTGGTTAGCTTCAAGTGAAAATGTGATGAAAGGTCATCGACCTGAAATGTTGCCTCTGTTTCTCTGTCACAGATGCTGCCCGACCTGCTGAGTTTTTCCAACATTTATTTCAGATTTTCAGAATCTGCCACTTTTTGCTCTTCAATTGAAAATATGTTCATTATGTGAGGATGTGTATAAATAATGTCACGTCACAGAAATGGGTGGTTGGTGAATTATCACACACTGGTGTGATGGGATGTGCTCTCCAATGATGGAGTTAATATCATGAATTGGGAATGGGGCAATGTTTCAGCAGAAACAAAATGAACAAGCTTGTATTTCTGTGGCACCATATATAAAATCAATAAAGCCCCATGAACTGGCTCCCACAGTCCAGTGAACCCTTGGCACTGCCCCATCAGTGCTGCTCCTCCCATGGTGTGGCCCTGTCAGTACTCCCCCTCTGACAATGCAGGACATCCTCAAAACAGCTCCTTGGAAAATGTCCAGCCGTCCCTCAGTACCACCCCCCCCACAGTGACTCTCCCTCAGTAATGCCCCTCCCACAGTCTGACCCTCCCTCAATACTGCCCCCCCGCAGAGGTGACCTTCCCTCAGAACCACCCCTCCCACACTGTGACCCTCCCTCAGTACTGCCCCCCCACAGAGGTGACCTTCCCTCAGAACCACCCCTCCCACAGTGTGACCCTCCCTCAGGACTGCCCCTCCCACGGTGCTCCCATCCTTGGCACTGCACTGAAGTTTCACCCTGGAATTGTTGTGCTGGTTTAGACCTGTCTCCATGACTTTCTGTCAAGGGGTCAAGGTCCCACACTCTTTCCCACTTTCAAAAAGAACCCAGGTTCAGATAAATGGTCTCAAATGGAAACATTGACCGTCCATTTCCCTCCACAGATGGCACCTGACCCGCTGAGTTCCTCCAGCAGATTGTGTGTTGCTCCAGACTCCAGCATCTGCCGTCTCCTGTGTGTGTATTACTGTTGTATTTGTTAGTTACCAACTTGTCTCTTTCACTGAGGTGTTGGAAGAGCTGACCTTTAGGTAGAGCTAGCAGAGGATTGAAGGGCCAAGTGGCCTCCTCCCACTGATATCTCATTTATTTAATTTTTGTCCCTCAGATAAAAACTGATGAACGGATCGTCAAAACTGAGCACGGCCTCCTGATCCGAAGCCTGGACAGGAAGGATGCTGGACTTTACCTCTGCAGAGCCGAAGAGCAATCATTCTCCCACACCATCGTCAGGCTGGACCTGAAGGTCATCGAGAACGAGCAGATGGAGAGTGCCCAGAAGGCTGTGGAGGAGGAGGCCAAGAGCAGGGACTTTGTCACCGAGTCGCGGCTGAGGTACAAGGATTACGTCCAGCTGTTGAGCAGTGCCAGTTTCACCGTGGATGACTACTGCGAGCAGCTGTGGCACCGTGAGAAGAGGCGGCAGAGGAACAAGGGCGTCGGGAAGTGGAAGCACGTGCAGGAGATGAAGAAGAGCAGGAACCGGCGGCATCATGCCTAGGCTGAGGCTCGCCGGGGAGAACTCGAGCTTTCGACCGAGCAGGCAAAGCCCCTCAGACACTCCACACGGTGCTGGAGTGTGAGCAATAAATAAGGCCTTCTGCCCTGACACAACATGCTCAGAGGATCAACACTGAGGCAGACCCTCTGACGGTCCAGTTGCATTCTTCTCTAAGGCTGCCTTCTATCGAACTTACAACATTCGGCCCAACAGACGACAACGCTTTCCTGCTCTGCAAGGTTCTCCCTTCACCTCACATTTCACATACAGCTCTTCGCCATCAAACTCTTCACTGGAGGACGTGCTCCAGGCAACCATTCCTCAAGGTTGCAATATCACTCTGCTTCACTGTACCCTGAGGAAACATCAGTGGGGACGTTCGGAAGTGGTGGTCATTTTTCGGACTGAATGGCAGGTTTGTAGTTGGTGATTTGAGTGTTGGATTGTTGCCATAAATTTAGTTTTGCTTCATGACCCGTTTCTGGACAGTGCAAGAAGTCACCAGAAATCTATTGGCTCCCATTCCAGGATTCAGTGACAAATGGTGATAATTACTGAACACATTCTGTCAGCTTCCTCATCAACATCAGCCCAGTATAGTGGAACAACACGATTTTATTCTTTATTCTGTAAATCGTTTGTGGTATTTATGCATGTAACTTCTTAAATGTCAGCAGAGGACGAATCTTACACAACCTTTCTCACAGTTGGTTGTGGCGTAAGATAATTACTGTGCTTCTACCGTGTAAAAGCTTTGATGGTGTTCCTGTTTTAATACTGGACAAGAATGCCATTTCTCCTTAATGTGTTGGCTGGTGGGGGCCAGAAAATCTTTTTTGGAGGGGTGGGCAAGCAGAAAGCTTGGGGATACGACAGCCGAGGACCTCAGCTATGCTGCACCTGTTTGTGTTTGCAGTTCCCTGAGGAAGCAGTTGGTTGTCACAGGGGAAGGAGTGGACAGATGTCTGACATTTCATTAGGGTGAAGGAAGGGAAGGAGACAAATCCAGCAGGAAGACTCAGATTACCATGGGTGCTGTGTGTCCTCTCAGGAGAGACCCTCCGAATGGGGCCCCTGTTGACGAGGGGGTTTGGAAAGTCCTTTCAGGATGAGCAAATAAATGGGTTGCAGAGGTGAAATAACTGGCAGAACTGGCTTGACAGTTAGTAATTCCACTTCCCAATCACCGTTGGCCATTCGGTGTTATTGTTTACTTTTCTGTAGATATTATAATGAATTTAGCAAACCCGTTTTAGCTCAAATGTATACAGAAAAGTTTTACCAGGCATTAGAGTTTCAGCAAGGGACTGGTGCACTGGAGTATATGTCACTGAAAAATAAATTCCCTGATCTTCAGCTCATTATTTTCTTATTTACAATAGTTGAGACTTCTGACAGGCTTTTTATTGTTTAGCTGAGGTATGATTTTCTTGAAATGTCATCTACAAACAAATGAGATTTAAGATCATTGACAGCCCGCAACTATTCAGCCAAGGAAATGATCTAACGTTTCCCTGCTGAGTACTGCTGGCACTCCAGAGTAGTTGTCTCTCAGTTCTGACTCCTTGAATGGCTCCTATCAGGGTGGGGAGCTCAGCGTGATGCTGAAAGATTGTCTCCTCTGGGTCCCAGGAACAACATTGTCTATTGAGTGAGAACTTCCAGCTCATTAAGAAGGGATCACTCATGCAAATGAGCAGTAAGGTCAGATTGTCCATCCCTTTTGCCTGGTGTTTGTTGATAATTGTTAAATATTCTGTTCAGACCATTGACAGATCGGGCAGGCCTGATGGATTGAGTGACCTATTCCCACCCCTAAGTTGTGTATCCTTCCAGTTCTGAAATTTAATGGTTTACTTTCATATAATATTTCTCACAGAGAAGGAGGCCAATCAGCCCATCAGGTCTATACCAGCTCTCACCACAGTCCTATTCCCCCACCTTTCCCTGTAACCTGTGGAGGAAAACGGACAGCTGACGTTTCAGGTCAAGACCCTTCATCTGGAAGGATCTCAACACAAAACATTGACTGTCCATTTCCCTCCACAGACACAGCCTGACCCACTGAGTTCCTCCAGCAACTCATTTTTTGCTCCAGATCCCAGCGTCTGCAGTCTCTTGTGTCTGCATTTCCCTGTAACCTGTTCTCTCGCACATACCCATTAACCTCCTGAACTTCCTACCTCTCACCCACACACCAGGGGCAATTTACAGCAGCCAATTAACTTACCAATCTGCACGTCTTTGGGATGTGGGAGGAAGCCGGAACACCCGGGGGAAACCCATGCGGTCACAGGGAGAACGTGCAAACTCCACAGACACAGCAGCAGCGGTCAGGTTCGAACCTGGCTGACAGGAACTATGAGACAGTGTCATGACCTGCAATACCACTGTGTCATCTGATCAGCACTAATTCAGCCAACCCAAGCTTTAAGGAGAGGCATAATTCACCACCCCTCCATAGACCAATAATCTTAAATCAGGTGTGTGGTCAGTGTTTGTCAAAACTTAATGGAGATAATTGTCAAATAAAGACGGTGACTTGCTTCATGGCTTTGGAAGGAGGAGGCAGGTGCGTGACACCTGAATTGTGGTCGGGTTGCTGTTGTCCTTTCCAAATCTCCTTCTGTAGGGGATGTCCTGGGAGCAGATCAGATTGTGCCACTCTCCTGAAAGCAGCCCAGATAGGTCAAAGTCAAAGTTGAGTTTACTGTCAGATGCACAAGTCCATGTGTGCACAGGTGTAATGAAAAACTTACTTGCAGCAGCATCACAGGCACAGAGCATCAGATAAGCAGCATTCACAAGAAAAACATACATTAAACATAAATTTATCATAATTTTTACCAGAAAGAATATAATTAGAACAACAAAAAGTCCATTTTAGTGCAGTGATCAAAGTGGTCATAGTGTTGCTAAACTGCAGTGATTAGGGTTGTGCCAGCTGGTCCAAGAACTGAATGGTTGAAGGGAAGTAGCTGTTCCTGAACCTGGTGGTGTGGGACTTCAGGCTTCTGTACCTCCTGCCCGACGGGAGCTGTGAGAAGATGGCACGGCCCGGATGGTGGGGATCTTTGATGATGGATGTTGCCTTCTTGAGGCAGCGCCTCCTGTAGATACTCCCGATGGTGGGGAGGGATGTGCCCGTGATGTATTGGGCTGAGTCCACTACTCTCTGCAGCTTCTTACGTTCCTGCGTATTTGAATTGCCGTCCCAGACCATGATGCAACCTGTCAGGATACCTTCAACAGTACAACTAGAACATAGAACATAGAAAACCTACAGCACAATTCAAGCCCTTCAGCCCACAAAGCTGCGCCGAACATGTCCCTACCCTAGAAATTACTAGGCTTACCCATAGCCCTCTATTTTACTCAGCTCCATGTACCTATCCAACAGTCTCTTGAAAGACCCTATCGTATCAGCCTCCACCACCGTTGCCGGCAGCCCATTCCCCGCATTCACCACTCTCTGAGTAAAAAACTTACCCCTGACATCTCCTCTATACCTAGTCCCCAACACCTTAAACCTATGTCCTCTTGTGGCCACAAATTCAGCCCTGGGGAAAAGCCTCTGACTATCTACCCTATCAATACCTCTCATCATCTTATACACCGCAATCAGGTCCCCCCTCATCCTCCGTCTCTCCAAGGTGAAAAGGCCGAGTTCCCTCAACCTGCTTTCATAAGGCATGCTCCGCATCCCAGGCAACATACTTGTAAATCCTGTAGAAGTTTGTTAGTGTTCGGTGACAAGCTGAACCTCCTAAGAAAGTGAAGATGCTGGTGCACCTTCCTTATGATTGCATTTATGTGCTGGGCCCAGAACAGGTCGTCTGATATGTTAACGCCCAGGAATTTAAAGCTGCTGACTCTCTCCACCACCGATTCCCCCAGTGTAGACTGGCGCAGGTTCACCCTCCTTCCCCTTCCTGAAGTCAACAATCAGCTCTTTGTTTTTACTGATGTTGAGCGAGAGATTGTTGTTGCGGCACCACTCAGTCGGGTGTCCTATCTCGCTCCTGTACACTGACTCATCACCGCCTGTGATTCGTCTGACGACAGTGGTGTAGGGTTCTTCAAAGGAAGAAAGTATCAGCGCACCATTCCCATTTCAAGAGTGATATCTTGAAAGGATAAGATTCTTTCATGTAAAGATGTTAAATATAGCGTGTCATTGTATTCATATCCTGGGAGTGGAATGTGAAATGTATATTTTGGTATTATTTTAATAAAGTAGATACTTGTATTTAAAACATTCCCACTTTGATTCTCTTCAAAGTTGCATTAAGTAGAAACAATTTCTGGAGTAACTGCCGGGTTTGTTTGCACTTTCTGGGCAACATTTTCCTGAATCTGTGTGAAAATATTGATGTAATTAAACAGGTGACAGAGGTACTGGACAGGGGCTCTTTGTTCTACCCACTGTTGTAAATCTTGTTGCAATGGGAAAATGTGTTTACCCAAATTACTGATGGCACAAGAAAGAGAAAAGCCCCATTCGGGCTGAGCAGAGCTGGTGAAAAGGCAGGGGAGAAAACATGGGGTGCAACTGCTCAAACTCTACTTTCAGACCTGTGAGTCATTTACACTGAGAGAGGGTCAGAATAGAATGTAACAGATGTAACAGAAGATACATTGTGCCATATAGGGTAATCCAAGATAATACTGACGGCTATGGACATTTATGTGAGATCCACTGTCTGGAACACATTAAAAACTCTCTTGATCTACATGTAGTAGACTGAATATACAGTTCCTAATTCCTCCAACATAGAAGAAACCCACTCAGTCCCTCGACGCTGTTTGTCATGTAATGAGGCACTAGTTGATCTGTAGTTCAATTCCTGCTCTCAGTCTGTGCTATTTCATCCCACAGCCACTGTTCACTACCTTGGAAACTCCCCTTGGTGATGATTCCCTCCAGAATCCAGAGATCCTGGTGCCCAAAAGGAACCAACGATCATAAACTTGAACTGCACGTAAACAGGTCCTTCAGCACCAAGTCCATGCCTGCCATCAACTACCCACTTACATGAATCTCATTTCTTTTAATTTTCCTGACATTCCCAGTAATTCCCTACCCCCACCTCTCTCAGATTCCACCACTCACGAGAGGTAATTTACAGCAGCTAGTTCACCTGCCAACCTGCACGTCTCTGGTATGTGGGAGGAAGCCGGGGCGCCCGGGGAACTAATAAAAAGAATGCATTTATTTAAAGATGCAATTGCTGTTGTTACCTAATTATGTATAAATGTGTATATTAAAAAAACGAAAATCTTCACTTCCCTTTTTACTGGTGATTGGCAAATCTCATTCTAATGAACAGGACTGCGCGGTACAGCCCATGTGTGGTTGGTGTAAAGCTCAGAGGCCAGATATGAAGAATATCCCATGACCTGCCTCAGCAGGTTGCAGAATGTGACGGGACTCAGTGGGGAGACCAGGGGTGGGGTGAGAGGTCAGGTGTGAGGCTATCTGACCCTCAGCACCTTCTCTCGCTCCCAGTGCTAGAGAGTGCTGGGAAAAACCTTCTCTGTGCACTGCAGTTTAATAGATGGTTCACGATGGACCTGTCAGCGAGCAGTCAATGCCTTCCAACTCACTGACACTGTTTCCTCTCCACAGGTGTTGCCTGGTCTGTTGACTATTTACAGCATTTTCTGTTTTTTGTTCAAATTTCTAGATCTGCAGGATTATTCCTTTGTCCAGTTTCAATTATGTCTTTCCTGAAGTGCAGAGTTCAAATGAACCACAAATTTCAGATTCAGATTAAGTTATTGTCACATAATCCAGGGTGCAATGAAAGTCCTTGTTCCTGTGAAGTTCACAGAGTGAACAGTGTACATGGTGATCATCAACACAATAAATACAGCAGAATGATCCAGAGCAGAGCAGTTGCCATACCAGGCTGAGATGCAACCCAGCAGGATACACATCTGTAGAAGTTTGAGTTCTCCCGGTGGGCTTCAACCAGGCCTGTGAACCACCAAAGCAGCACACCCTCGCTGTATTCTCAGAGAGGATGTTGACATTGCAGTAGGCCCAATGGTAATTTTGTTCTTTTATTGTAGCTAATAATGTTCAAAGCACACTGTGCCCTGAGCCCCTTCTCCTCAACACCCCTTGGTATCTGCTATCCAAAGAGGGCTGCTTCACACACTCATGCTCTCTGTCCATTTAAAGTTCCCCTTCATCCAAGCATTAGCTGACCTCTCTGCTGATGTGGCTTGGTGTCAGACTCAGTCTGATAACACTCCCGTGAAACACCAGGGAGATGTTTTAGAAAGTTAAAGTGCTGTATAAATGCAAATTGTCTGTAGAGTTAACTGTGCTTTTAAAACGGTATCACGGATAACTTTGGGATGCTACTCTCTGTTCTCTCATCTAATTTGGTGATATTTGTGGTGAACAGCTGAGGCCCCAGTACAGATATCTGAACAATTCTGAATCTCCTTGGCCAATCCCTTTGTCCCAAATCACTGTCTTCCACTGATTGACTAATTGATGACCCGTGCCCTGAGATTACCTAAATTTACAGTCTCTCCATTTTACCAATTACCACATGTGCAGAACCTTATCAAATGCCTTCCCAAGAGAAGAACAAAGAGGCTCTTCCTCTCACAGCACTCAAGTGCTCACGACCTTTCCTCCGCAAACCCCTTGCATCAGTTCAGACTTGTCCAAATGCTCCTCCAGTAACTGATGCTAAACTGTTTTCTCCAGTTAGCTTTGAATTACCTTTGCCCTTGTGTTAACTGTGCTCTCAGCTTCCCCCATTTCCCTTTGGCACATAAAACACTCCAATCTAAAGTCGCAGTTCCAGAGAACATTGGAAAATGCATCTACATCTGCAGTTTCTCCTCCTCTTTGTTTTAAAAAGTGAGGTTGGAAACTAGAAGCTTCTAGAGATTGGTCTAATTTAACATTTTGTCAGAAGGCCCCAGTATCTCTGTTCCCTCCCTGGATGTTGCCAGATGTGTTGGATATTTCTGCCATTGTCTGTGTGTTTCAGGATTCTACATGCTGCAGGATTTGCTATTTGAAGACCTTCATTGTGGTTTTGACTGTACAATGGAATTGGTGATGTTCTGAGGTATCTCCGATTGACAGGTGCGATTATCACTGTGACTTTACAGCTCGAGAGGCCCAGGTCCGATTCTGACCGTCAGTGCTGTCTGTGTGGAGTCTCCACATTCTTCCCAAGTCTCTGTAGATTTCCCCCAGGTGCTCCGGTTTGCTCCCACTTCCTAAAGGCATGCTGATAAGTTAAATGATGACAGTAAGTTATCCCTTTGCATTGGTGAGTGGTGAAAGAATCCAAAAGGAATTCCTGGGAATGCGAGGGAGAAAACATGGCTACAGGGGACTGGGACTGAAGAGATTGCTCCGCTGGAGATGTCATGGAATTGATGGGCTGAATGTTGTAGTAATTAGATACCCTATCCTGATACTCAGCTTCATCAGAATCACTTGGTGCAAACAGGAGAATTAAACTGCTGATATCCTCAGTGGGTTCCAATGAAGCCAATGGAATTGGTGAGGCCACACTTACAGTATTGTGTGCAGTTCTGGTCACCCAGCTATTGGATGCGATTAAGTTCGAGAAGGTCCAGAAAAGATTCATGAGGATGTTGCTGGGACTGGAGGGGTTGAGTTATAAGGCGAAATTGGATAGGCTGGGACTATTTTCCATAGAACCACAGAATAATACAGCACAATACAGGCCCTTCGGCCCACAATGTTGTGCCAACCTTTAAACCATGCCTAAGACTATCTAACCCCTTCCTCCCACATACCCCCCTATTTTAAATTCCTTCATATCTCCATATGCTTATCTAACAATCTCTTGAACTTGACCAATGTATCAGCCTCCACCACCACCCCAGGCAGCACATTCCATGCACCAACCACTCTCTGGGTGAAAAACCTCCCTCTGACATCTCCCTTGAACTTCCCACCCATTACCTTAAAGCCATGTCCTCTTGTATTGAGCATTGGTGCTCTGGGAAAGAGGCACTGGTTGTCTATCTATTCCTCTTAATATTTTGCATACCTCTATCATGTCTCCCCTGGAGTGAAGGAGGCTGAGGGGTGACCTTATACAGGTTTATAAACTCATGAGGAGAATAGATAAGTTAGATGGACATGGTCTTTTTCCCAGGGTAGTGGAGTCTAAACCTGGAGGACACAGGTTTAAGCTGAGAGGGGAAATATTTAAGGGAGATCTGAAGGGCAAGATTTTCACACAAGAGGGTGGTGGGTGTGTGGAACAAGCTGCCAGAGGAAGTGGTAGAGGTGGGTACAATTAGTGTTTATAAAGCATTTGGGCAGGTAGCTGGATAGGAGAGGTTTAGAGGGATAGGGGCCAAATGCAGGCAAATGGAACTGGCTTGGATGGACATCTTGGTCGGCATGGATGAGTTGGGCCAAAAGGCCTGATTCCATGGAGACACCAGAGGCTGCAGATGCTGGAATCTAGAGCACAAAACAAACAGTGAGTCAGGCAGCATCTGTAGAAGCAAAGGGATGGTCGACATTTTGAACCAAGACCCTGCATCACGACTGGGAGTTTAGAGGGGAGATAACCAGTACTGAGTCCATCTGGGTCAGTACTGTTTTAGCTTCCACAGATACTGCTCAGTCTGTGGAGTTCTTGCAGCAGTTTGTATTTTGCTGTGTAAGTCCATGAATTTATTTTGGGAGTGGGACATGTTGGGTTACTGATTCCGGTTGACAGCCATTTGCACCCATTAATTTCTGTGTTGTGAATTTATTGACATTTGCTGCATTTCAGAAAAGGCATAACATGTTAGTTTAACTACAGTATCCAATGACAGAATTTATTCTCCGTTATATGAATCAAATTGCAATTCAACTCAGTCAATTTTAAAGATAGGGGGTGTGGGTGAGACTGGGGATGTGTGGGAGTGTGGGAGAGTGGGGATGTGTGGGGGTGTGGGTGAGAGTGGGGATGTGTGGGAGTGTGGGAGAGTGGGGATGTGTGGGGGTGTGGGTGAGAGTGGGGATGTGTGGGAGTGTGGGAGAGTGGGGATGTGTGGGGGTGTGGGTGAGAGTGGGGATAGCTGGACCACATGTGGAGTATTGTGAGTAGTTTTGGGCCCCATATCTAAGGAAGGCTGTGCTGGCCCTGGAGAGGGTCCAGAGGAGGTTTACGAGAATGATCCCGGGAATGAAAGGGTTAACGTATGAGGAGCGTTTGATGGCTCTGGGCCTGTACTCACTGGGGTTTAGAAGGATGCAGGGGACCTGGATAGAGTGGACGTGGAGAGGATGTTTCCATCAGTGGGAGAGTCTAGGACCAGAGAGCACAGCCTCAGAAAAGAAGGACGTCCCTTTAGAACAGAGATGAGGTGGAATTTCTTCAGCCAGAGGGTGGTGAATCTGTGGAATTCATTGCCCCAGACGGCTGTGGAGGCCAAGTCATTGAGTGCATTTAAAGCGGAGGTTGATAGGTTCTTGATTAGTAAGGGCATGAAAGGTTACGGGGAGAAGGCAGGAGAATGGGGTTGAGAGGGAAAAATAAATCAGCCATGATCGAATGGTGGATCAGACTCGATGGGCTGAATGGCCTAATTTTGCTCCTATGTCTTACGGTCTCAGGTGTGGGTGATGGTGGGGGTGAGGGTGTGGGGAAGGGTGGAGGTGTGGGTGAGGGTGAGGATGTGTGTCAAAGTGAGGGTGATGGTGGGGATGAAGGTGTCACCTGGGTTTCTGCTGACTCTGTCCAAGTGCCAGTGTGGGTGTTGAGAGGTAGTTTCCTGTCTGGGACTGTGTTGTCCACAGATTTGCTGCTGTACTTGTCGACTGCCGGTAACACAATGTGGCACTTCTGCAGAACGTGTGGTGGTTCCATAACATCCTGTTCCTTCTACCTCCAGCGATCCCCATTCCGGTTATCTAGGTGTGGGAATCTCCTCTTTCATCTGAGCCACATTTATGTGGATGTTCTGAAATTTCAGATTTGAAGTTACAAATGAATAATAGAAACTGTGGCATGTATACATTTGGTCTCAGTGAAATCTGATTTACTCCAAAACTGAGAGAAGAACTCAAACTGTGCAGCGAAAGCTACTGATTAAACTGGGCATTTAACTCTGAGGTATAACCTTTCAGAACTGATTACATGCACGTGGCTGCATACAGTTTGAACTAAAATGAATCTAGAAAGCCCCAGTGTAGCCAGGAACTGAGAGCTGAAAGCCAAGCAACTGCTGGAAAGGTTTAGTTTTTAGATTTCAAACATATCTTTCCTATTGCAGACATTCTGGTAACTCATAACAACATAATAAATCCCAGCAGGATTCAGCTCTCCAACACTTCTGGCTGCTCTGCCATTGATAAAGATTAAGGCCACATGCAGGCAGATGGGATTAGTTAGATTGTCACCTCGGTTGGTACAGACATTGTGGGCTGAAGGGCCTGTTCCTGTACTGTACTGTTCTGTGTTCATTTCTCTGTGTAAGATCATGACTGATTTTCCACCTCAGCTGCACTTTCCAGCACAATCACCGTGTCCTTTGATTCCCTCATTATCCAGAAATCTGTCTGATCAGTGAACCAACTCACTGACTGAGCCTCCCCAATCCTGTGGGGCAGAGAACTCCAAGGATTCACCACCCTCTGAATGAAAACAAATTCCCCCCACATACGAAGGCCACGTGCTCTGGTAGTTTAACTGGCGGCCGTGAATTGTCCCCAGTGCGCAGGTGGGCAGTAGGCTCTGGGGGGATTTGATGATAATGGGGGAGATTAAAAAATGGGATTAACGTAGGGTTAATGTGAATGGGTGGTGGATGGTCAATGCAGACTCAGCGTGCTGTATCTCTCCATGACTCGATGAATTAAGGAACAAAAGGCAAGGTAATGGAACTGGCAGGATGGTTCTACAAGGACCCAGCAAGCCAGTGATGGGCCAATGTCCTCCTTGTGCTGTTACCATTCCAAGAATCTGCCTGACCTTCCAAATGCTTCCAACATTTTTCATTTTCTGTTTCAGATTTTCAGCTACAGCGTTTTGCTCTTGCACTACATCTTCAGGCATTTCACCCTGGGTTAATACACCAGGCACTCGAGGGACCAGTTCCGTGCCATTATCTGAGCTGGAAAAGTGAAGTCTTTGAAAGAAGAAACTAATAAAGGAGGAGAGAATCAGAATGAATTGCTCTTTCAACAGCTGCTGCCTTTCAAATGATAATATAATCCAATTATAATTTATATTGATGTTTTAAGTGATGTTATTGAGCAGAACATGCCTTGACATCTGAAAGTATTATACGAGGACTAATGATTTATCTGCATATCTAGAAACCTTTGATTTGGAAGGATTTAATAAGATCAGCTATTAAGAGAATTACCAAAGTTTAATAAGTGTTTTAGCTTGAAGTGGAATAATCCCATGTAGTCATTGCAAAACAAAGTGCGTGCTTAACAAAAATATTTAAATCACAGCAGTGTTTTTTGACTCCTGATTCAACAGTTTTGAAGCTGTATAAAGTACACAAAGGCTTTGCAATTGTTGTGACATTCCACCCCCCCCCCCCCCCCCCCCGCCAACAAGAAGTATTGCTTTATGATAGACTCAAAGACTCAGGGGACAGATTTTGCTATTTGCTAATGTTTGGAAGGATTTACTGCTGGATGCAAAATGAGAGTTTGAGCAGTAATCCAAGTCTGGGTAGATGCACCATCTGTGCACAGTTTGCATCACAAGCTAAGGACAGGCATCTTACAACAAAAGTGGCAAAGCAAAGTTATCAATAACTCAGAACACAAACATCAAAGATTCATCAAAATATTGTTTGGCATCTTTTTAGCATTAAAACTATGGAGGACTAAGAGTTTCTATTCTGTAGGGGATTGGTGAGACCACATCTGGAGTGCCATGCATTTATGGGCTCCTGATTTAGAAAGAAATGCTTAGGTATTGGAAGCAGTTCAGAGGAGGTTTATAAGACTAATAACTGGAATGGGCAGGTTGTCTCATGGGGAGAGGCTGTAGAGTTTTAGAGCAGGGACTTGACTGAAACATAAAATACCCTGAGTGGTTTCGACAGGGTAGGTCAGCAGAGGATGTGAATCTGGAACTAAGGTCACTGGTTAAAATTGGGGGTTGCCATTAAGGACAAAGGTAAGAACATAGAACTCTACAGCACAGTACAGGCCCTTTGGCCCAGAATGTTGTGCCAACATTTTATCCTGCTCTAAGATCTATCTAACCCTTCCCTCCCACATAGCCCCTATTTTTCTATCATTCATGTATCTAAGAGTCTCTTAAATGTCCCTAATGTATCTGGCCCCACAACCTCTGCCGGCAGTACATTCCTCGCACCCACCACTCTCTGTGTAAAAACAAACTTACCTCTGACATCCCCCCTATACCTTCCTCCAATCGCCTTAAAATTATGTCCCTAAAATTCTTTCTCTCAGGGGTTTATGTCTTTGGAACTCTCTTCCTCAAAGAGCAGTGGTAGCAGAGTCCCTGAGTACTTTTAAGGCAAATGTAGACAGAGCCTTGACAATCCAGGGAGTGAAAAGTTATTGGGAATGGGCAGGAATGCAGAGCTGAGGTCGCAGTCAGATCAGCCATGAATGGTGGGACAGTCTCGAGGGACTGAGTACCCTGCTCCTACTCCTAATTCATATGTTGGTAGTCATTGTATGGCCTGGATTTGAAGGAAATAAAGTCACACAGCACGGAAACAGGCCCTTCAGCTCAACTGGTCTGTGCTGACCAAGATTCCCATCTAAGCTAGTCCCATTTGCCCACGTTTGGCCCATATCCCTCCAAACCTTTCCTATCCATGAACCTGTCTAAGTACCTTTTAAATGTTGTTAATGTACCTGCCTCAGCCGCTTCCTCTGGCAGCTCGTGCTATATACTGTCCACCCTCTGGGTGAAAAAATTGCCCCTCGGGTTCCTTTTAAATCACTCCCCTCTCACCTTAAACCTGTGCTCTCGAGTTCTTGATTCCCCAACGATGGGGAAAGGACTGTCGCATTTACCCTATCTGTGCCCCTCATGATTTTACACACCTCCATAAGATCACCTCTCAGTGTTCTACGCTCCAAGGAAAGCAGTCCCAACCTGCTTAACCTCTCTCCATGATTCAGTCCCGACCAAATGTTGGTGAAATGTCTCATCTGTCAGCAGCTTTGACCTCTGTCCATGTAGGGTGACCATGGTTGCTGAGTCTGCTGTTGGTGAGTACTTGCTGAGCACTTGATGAACTTGGGCACCGGACTCCTCATGGACTTTACCACGACCAACATAGAGTGGTCCTTGGAAGTGTTTTGATCTCAAAGAACCCTTGACCATGTAAGACAAGATAGAAATAGTCTTTTATAAGATAAAATATCTTTATTAGTCACATGTGCATCGAAACATACAGTGAAATGCATCTTTTGCATAGTGTTCTGGGGGCAGCCTGCAAGTGTTACCACGCTTCCAGTGCCAACATAGTATGCCCACAATTTCCTAACCTGTATGTCTTTGGAATGTGGGAGGAAACTGAAGCACCAGGAGGAAACCCACGCAGACACGGGGAGAACATACAAGCTCCTTACAGACAGTGGCCAGAATCGAACCCAGGTCACTGGCGCTGTAATAGTGTTACACTAATCGCTACACTACCGTGCTTGACCTCTGGTTGGTGCTCTGTGAGGTAAAATAAAAATTAAATGAGCCAGACTTCAGTAGACTTGCCCTGCCCCCACTCTGGACCCTGCTTCCTGTGACTGTTCACAACCCAGAGGCAACAAGCAGCGTATACCATGGTCTCCATGGTAAATACACCCAGGCAGTGTCACTGAGGTCCCAACCCCAGAATTCCTGATATTCCGAGATCAGGCCTGTGTCTCCTGTACTTCATATCGCTCTTGTTTTCTTTGACATTTAGAGATATCCAAAAACTATTACGATACATTCAAAAATATTATTAATAACACCTTAAAAGATGAAATACAAATGAATTTAACAAATAGACGTCAAGAAATATTAACATAAAATAATTAAAGAATAAATCGTTTATATTTTAGCTTTTAGTCTCTGAGCTGGGAATCTTATTAAAACAGACTCCAATCTTACACCAAGTTTGACTGGCACAGCAGCTCTGAGTGGGGTTCCTCAGTGTAACTGTGGAGAGTCCCAACAACACATGGACCCCCATTGGGTCCACTTGAAGTTCACCGGTTAAGTGTAGGGACAGAAGTGTGAGCATCTATCATTCAGTAAGACTCAGACTTCTGCATTTCCTGCATCAGAAATCTAAGCATAACTCCGAAATCCTGTCAGCAAGATGCAGTTATTCAAGAAGGGTAGCAGGAATAAACTAGGTTATTACAGGCTTGTGAATCTAACATCAGTCGTTGGGACGTCATTGGAAATATTCTGACGGACAGGTTTAATCTGTACTTGGAAAGGTAAGGATTATTCAAAAATTGTCAGCACAGCTTTGTTAGGGGAGACCCTGTCTGATTTGTCTGAATTTTTGAAGAGATTTCTATGTCCTATGTGCTATGAGGTAACAAAATGTTTTGGTGAGGGCAGTGCTGTTGATGTTGTCTACATGGACTTCAGTGAGGTATTGACAAGATCCAACATGGGAAACTGGTCCAAAAGGTGAGAGCCTATGGGATCCAAAGCAAGTTGACAAATTGAATCCAAAGTTAGCTTGCTAATCGGAGAACAGGTTATGGGATAACTTTCTAAAATGTTGGCCAGGAGTACTGTGTACAGTTACCGTCACAGAACTACAGGAAGGACATGATTGCACCGGAGAGGCTGTTGCCTGGGATGGAGCAGTTATTATGAGGAGAGACTGGAGATGCTGGGTGTGCAGAGGAGGAGGCATTGATTGGATTGACAGCAGGAATCTTTTCTCAATTGCAGGGAAGAAGCAAAATACATTTGTTTTAGGGTTGGGGTAAAAGTTTTTGAGGAAGATTTTTCCACCCAGAAGATGGTTGGAACCTGGAAACCTCTGTCTAAGGAGATGGTGGAGTCATGTACATTCACAATAGTGAAGAACTAAGTAGATTTGTACTTGAATTGCCAAGGCAGAGAGGGCTATGGACCATGTGCTGGTAATTGGGATTGGTATAAATGTTTAGCATGGATATGGTGGGCTGAAGGGCCTGTTTCTGTGCTGTGTCTCTTTGACTCTCATGTTCGGAGTGCAAGAATACACTTTTAATTCAAAATAAAAACAGAAAATGCTGGAAACAATCAGAATTAGAATCAGGTTTATTATCACTGTCTTATATGTCATGAAATTTGTTGTTTTGTGGCAGCAGTACAGTGCACGACATAAAGACTTAAAAATTACCATGTTACAAAAATAAATAAATAGTGTAAAAAAGGAATAACAAAGTAGTATTCATGGGTTAATGGACCGTTCAGAAATCTGATGGTGGAGGGGAAGAAGCTGTTCCTGAATTGTTGACTGTGGGTCTTCAGGCTCCTGTATCTCCTCCATGATGGCAGTCTGGCCACATCGGATGACACCACCTTACAGAATTTTGCTTCAGATTTCCAGAATCTGCAGTTTGCTCGATGTTTACTTTTTCTTTTGATTCTTTCTCAATGTTTTGTTAAAAATCTTTAGTTCATTGTTTATTCAGATTTTTTCAATAGGATGATGACTATTGCTATTTAAGAGTGTGTCAATGCCATGAGTCGGAGAGCGATTTTTAGGCTTTATTCCTTTCAATGTGCCCGGCTGGTGTCGGCTATCCGTGTGAATCCTTCTCGCTGAGCTGTGAATATCACTCTGGGAGTGAGTGGGGGTTAGCAGTGAGAGCAGGCAGCTCGACACTGACCACAAGTTCCTGCCCATTATCTTCTCTGCTGTGTATTTTATGGATTAAAGTTTTTTTTCCAAGAGTGCTGCCTCAGGTGGAAATAGCAATTCCCATAACGATAATCCTCTCAGCGGGTTAATGTGCATAATCAGCCTCACAGCACTTGAAGCTCTGCCAACAATTTGTTCAATCACCCACTTGCAGTATTAAGGCAATTTGAGATGGATGAATCCTGTTCCTGTGTAGGAGGTGGACGGTAATGGACAAGGTCAATTCAATGGGCCGAGGTAAACACCAGCCTGCTTTCCATAAATCTCTGGCATCCCTCAATATAACGTGATTAGGCTTCAGAACAGAACATTGCAGCCAGGCAGAATGGTAACTAATGGATCATTTGAGCTGTGGGTCTCTAAGTGGCCTCAATTATAAAGTCACAAGGATTTGAAAAGACAGACCCATGACATTTATAGTCATAGCGTCATACAGCATTGGAACAGGCCTTTCGGCCCAACTGGTCCATGCTGACCAAGATGCCCCATCTGAGCCAGTCCCATTTGCCCACATTTGGCCCATATCCCTCTAGACCTTTCCTATCCATATACCTGTCCAAGTACCTTTTAAATGTTGTAAATGTACCTGCTTCAACCACTTCCTCTGGCAGCTCGTTCCATATACTGACCACCCTCTGGGTGAAAAAGTTGCCCCTCAGGTTCCTGTTAAATCTCTCCCCTCTCACTGCAAACCAATGCCCTCTTGATTCCACAACCCTGGGAAAGGACTGTGCACGTTCATCCTATCTGTGATTTTACACATGACTTTATGGTCAAGGTAAGCAGAAAAACTACTGAAGGCAAAGGAGACGACAGATGCTGGAATCTGGAGCAACACACACAGTGTTGGAGGAACTCAGTGGGTCAGGCAGCATCTGTGGAGGGTAAGGGGATGGTTGACGTTTGTCTCCACAGATGCTGCTTGACCTGTAGGGTTCCTCCAGCAATTTGTATTTTGCTCTGGTGAAGTTGTTGATCCGGTAGACAGGAGATAAATGAGCATCAGTGATCCAGGGCATGAGTTTGAATCCCACCATTGCTGCTGGGAAATTTAAATACAAATAAATCTGATTTTGTTTTTGTTTTAATTACTAGTCTCAGGAACACTGAGACTGTGATAAACACAGATTTGGTTCATGAATATCCTTCAGGGAAGAAATCTGCCTTCCCTGCCCAGTGTGGCCTTTGAGTGCCTCCAGACCGACCAATCTGTCTCCTCAGTCCAAGGACAATAAATGATAACACGGCCCGCAGTCAGTGAGAGAATAGCAACACCTCTCCGCTCACACATGGGTGGAATTGCGGATAATGCAACCTAGTGCCATCTTTTTTGGAATTCCCCACATTAGAAAGTTGATCGAGAGATTAATAAAGTCACTCATTCCTTTACAGTAAGTTCAACATTTCTTCTTTTGAAACATGACGGTTGTGGGTCAACTGGGAGTTGGGCTGAGGCCTGTGTGGATGTGAAGTGTGGGATTAATGGGTTTATCCTCAAGCTGCTACTGATGCCTATGTACCTTGTTCTTGGCCTTTATACCAAGTAAGATGAGTAAAAGTGACAGATGTTACAGATAACAAATTTATTTGCAAACAGTGATCTTTTTGTTTAATGTTTGTACCTGTTCACCATAATAAATGCCACCCTCTCCTTCTCTGCCACCATGCCATGGATGGCATGGACGAGTTGGGCTGAAGGGCCTACTTCCATGCTGTATTACCAATGACTCTATGTCAGTTTTATCTACGTTTTGGTATGTTTGAGCTCTGGCTCCACCCCTTCCAATGAACGTCACAGGTGTTTGACTCACACTTGCCATATTGATTCGGATCAAACACTCTGCGTTGATGGGGTGAAGTCCTTTGCTTTCAGCAAGGATTACCAGGGCTCTATTCTCAGTTTATGAGGTGTTGCACAGTTAGAATGATTTCTGTAAATCCACCATAGCTGGGATTCTGTTGGAACTATGCCTCCCAATGCCAGTCGTGTTTATCCCAGCTCCCTGGGGATTATTTTAGACCAGATATGCCCCATCCTTCCCTGAAAAAAACAAGGGAATTACAGTGTGAGGGAACCACTTGGCTGTTCCCAGTGGGTATGAGAATCCAAACAGCTCATGAAAGACAAGTTATTTAAAGGTTGATTGTTCAGAACAGTTTCCAGCTGATCTGAGCAGAATTCTAAAGGTAAAATGAAAAATTGAAGCAGGTGCTAATTACTGCCAACAACACCACCTACTGAGGTCCGCAGAGTGAGTGCAGACCCTGCCCCACAGCTCCACCAACCAAGGTTCAATCCCGACCTCTGCTGCTGTCTATGTGGAGTCTGCACGTTCCTCCTGTGACCGTGTGGGTTTTCCCTGGGAGCTCCGGTTTCCTCCCACATCCCAGGTCAGTAGGTTGTAAATTGCCCTCAACTTGTAGGTGAGTGGTAGAATCCGTGGGGGAGTTGAATGGGAATATGTGGGAATAAAATGGGATTAGGGTGGGTTGGTGTAGATGGGTGGTTGGCGGTCAGCGTAACCTCGATGTGCCACGCTCCGACTTTCCATAAAAAAAAGTCAAGGGGACTGATGAGCTCAAAGCCACCAGTTTGTAGCTGGTTGATTGATTGATCAAGTTGTCTGCCATCTCCAAACCCACATTTGACACCGGGATGTGGAACAAATTCCTGTCTCGTTTCTGTTGGTATTAACATCCAAATTTTCTTTACCAATTACCCTTTATTACTGTTGTTGGACAATATCTACATTGAAAACAACAATTCAGATATTGGCAAGTTGCAGTAATAAAGACTAATTTACAATGGTTACTCAGCTTCCTACCGGCTGTTGAGAATCTTTGTCACATATATTCTCATTTGATTGACTAGTTCTGCTTACCGGAGACACTGACCTAGGATGTTGGTGAAAGTGACGGCACTCACCATGTGACAGAGAGGAGCTGGTGGTGATACCTGTTCCCTTTTCGTGATTTTTATTAATGACTTCGATGAGGGGTTAGAAGGGTGGGTTGGCAAGTTTGCAGACAACACAAAGGTCAGTGGTGTTGTGGATAGTGTGGAGGGCTGTCGAAGCTTGCAGAGGGATATTGATTGGATGCAGAGCTGGGCTGACAAGTGGCAGATGGATTTCAATCCGGAGAAGTGTGAGGTGGTACACTTTGGAAGGACAAACTCTAAGGCAGAGTACAATGTTAATGGCAGGATTCTGGGTAACATGGAGGAGCAGAGGGATCTGGGGTTCATATCCACAGATCCCTGAAAGTTGCCTCACAGGTGGATAGGGTCATTAAGAAAGCTTATGGGATGTTAGCTTTCATAAGTCGTGGGATTGAGTTTAAGAGCCGCAAGGTAATGATGCAGCTCTACAAAACTCTGGTTAGACCACACTTGGAGTACTGTGTCCAGTTCTGGTCGCCTCATTATAGGAAGGATGTGGAGGCGTTGGAAAGGGTGCAGAGGAGATTTACCAGGATGCTGCCTGGTTTAGAGAGTGTGCATTATGAGGAGAGACTAAGGGAGCTAGGGCTTTACTCTTTGGAGAGAAGGAGGATGAGAGGAGACATGATAGAGGTGTACAAAATATTAATAGATAGAGTGGACAGCCAGCGCCTCTTTCCCAGGGCACCAATGCTCAATACAAGAGGGCATGGCTTTAAAGTAATGGGTGGGAAGTTCAAGGGAGATATCAGAGGAAGGTTTTTTACCCAGAGAGTGGTTGGGGCATGGAAGGCACTGCCTGGGGTGATGGTGGAGGCAGGTACATTGGTCAAATTCAAGAGATTACTAGATAAGCACATGGAGGAATTTAAAATAGAGGGATATGTGGGAGGAAGGGGTTGGATAGACAGGTGAGGTTTAAAGGTCGGCACAACATTGTGGGCCGAAAGGCCTGTATTGTGCTGTACTGTTCTATGTTCTATGTTCTATGTTAGCATGGGATCTAGGACTTATCAGCACCAAAGCTCAGCTCCTCCTGAGTGCACTGTGGCTGATGTAGCCTACACAGACTCAGGGGACAACAGTGAACACTTCATGGACTGCTCTTGCCCCTGAACATTGTTAAGCCGTGGTGAATGAGGTGGTTAAGTGTGGTCTCAGACACAGTTCTTGCTCAATAATTTCACCAGGTCTATGGTTTTTAAAATATTACCAAAATATTATCTATGCTTTAAATATTTTTAAAGTTTGTTGGGGATATTTCAGCTGTCTGCCTTTATTTCTCTTTAGAAAATTTATAAGATGAGAAGTTAATACTTCCTGGGTTAAGTCAGAATTCTTCAATCTGATTGCTTGCTCAGCTAGGTGAATGACTGTTGCAGGTTGCTGAGCATCTCCAAAGAAGCAGGCACACCAATCCTGCTGAATATTGTGTAACATCCCCATTGTTTCCTGTTAACTTACTGGAGAGGATTCTGAGGGACAGGATATACATGCATTTGGAAAGACAGGGGTTGAGTAGCGCTAGTCAGCATGGTGTTGTGTGTGGGAGATCATGTTTTACAAACCTGACTGAGTTTTTTGATGAGGGGACCAAGGAAGTCAATGAGAGCAGAGCAGTAGATGTGGTTTATGTGGACTTCAGTAAGGCCTTTGATGAGATTCCACATGGTAGCTGCTCTGGAAGGTTAGAATGCATGGGATCCAGGGAGAGCTGGCTTATTGGATACGCAATTAGCTTAATGGTGGAAAGAAGAGGGTGATGGTGGTAGGTTGTTTCTCAAACTGACGGCCTGCGATTAATGGTGTGCCTCAGGGGGTAGGTGTGGATGAGAATGTACAAGGCATGGTCAGTAAGTTTGCAGATGACACTAAAGTAGGTAGGATAGTGGACAATGAAGAAGGTAATCAAAAATTACAGGGGGATCTTGATCAGCGGGGTCAGTGGGCCGAGGAGTGGCATGTGGAGTTTTATTTAGATAAGTGCGAGGTGTTACATTTTGGGAAGTCAAACAGGATTAAGTCACATTGGACTTTCACAGTGAATGGCAGGGACTGGGGAGTGTTGTAGAACAGAGGGACCTAGGAGTACAAGTACATGGTTCACTGAAAGTGGAGTCACACGTAGACGGGGTGGTGAAGGCTTTTGGCAGGCTGGCCTTGCGAAGTCAGGACACTGAGTATAAAAGTTGGGAGGTCATGCTGCAGATGTGCAGGATGCTGGTGAGGCCGCACTTGGAGTGCCGTGTTCAGTTTTGGTCGCCCTGCTATATCAAAGATGTTATTAAACTGGAAAGAGTGCAAAAAAGATTTATAAGGATATTGCCGGAACTTGAGGGACTGAGTTATAGGGAGAGGTTGAACGGGCTAAGACTTTATTCCTTAGAGTGTGGGAGATTGAGGGGTGATCTTATAGAGGTGCGTAAAACCATGAGGGACATAGATGGGGTGAATGAACACAGTCTTTTTACCAGGATTAGGGAATCAAGAACTAGAGGGCATAGGTTTAAGGTGAGAGGGGAAAGATATAATAGGAACTTGAGGGGCAACTTTTTTACACAAAGGCTGGTGGGTATGTGGAACGAGCTGCCAGAGGAAGTGGTTGAGGCAGGTACAATAACAACTTTTAAAAGCCAGTTGGACAGGTATGTGGATTGGAAAGGTTTAGAAGATCATGGGCCGAATACTGGCAAATGGGATGCACTTGGATGGGGCATCTTGGTTGGCATGGACCAGTTGGGCTGAATGGCCTGTTTCCATGCTGTATGACTCTGTGACTTTATGAACCTCTAGCCCATGACTGCTCAAAGTGGCAAAGGAACATGTGGCTCGGTATAGAGAACCATCTATTGTGGTGGAAGGTACTCACCTCCTCCCAATCTGCCCACGTCTGCCCTGTCAGACACCTCCTGTCCAGCTGTGGAAGGACCTGTGATTCCTACGTAAGTCTCACTGGTCACCTCAGAACCGATAAACCTGAAGCAAGTAACCACAGAGGTATAACACCAACCACCACACCTCCTCCCTCACCACCATCCAGGGACATAAACAGTCCTTCCAGGTGAGGCAGCCTTTCACATGCATCTCCTCCAGCGTTATCTATTGCATCCGATTCTCCTGCTGGGGCGTCCTCTACATCGGTGAGACCAGACACAGACTGGGCAACCACTTCATTCACCACCTGCTCTCTGTCCTAGTTGCCTAGAGCTCCGGTTACTAGTCATTTTAAATCTCCTCCCCACTCCCACACGGACCTGCCTGTCCTCGGCCTCCTCCACTGCCGGGGTGAGGCTAAACACAAACTAGAGGAACAGCCCCTCATATTCCCCCTGGGCAGTCTACACCCCGATGGCATCAACATTGAATTCTCCAACTTCTGGTAACCCACTCCCCCCTCTGTCCCTTTTCTCTCCTGATCTCCCCAGTTCCTCCCACACCCACCCCAGTCCTCCATCACCATCCTTCCCTTCCCCCACCCTCTCCACATCACCCACACACCCCTCCCACTGGGTCCCCTCCCCCCACTGTTCCCATCTGCCCTCCCCACCTCCCTCCCGTTATTCCAAGCTGCACCTTCCTCCTGTCAGATGCCTTTCAACACATAGCATCAAACAATCAAACTGTGGAATAAGAAACTACTGACAAATATTTACAGTCATTACATGGAGATTAGTGTAGCAACGGTCTGAGAAAATGACTCGGATCTTGTTCTAATCTAAGATTAAAGAAAAATGAGTTGGTTGTCCCATGAGGTACTGCAACCTTTGTGATTTACTCCAAAATAACATCTACAGTGAAATTGATCAGAGTTGTTGTTTTGTATTTTAGCCACTGTGGTTCCTTTGACACTCGCTGCTGCATGTGATTCAACATTCCCCTGGCAACATTCCTCTCCAAGCCATATGTTATCAATGAACAGAGTAACTAAAGCAACCGATTAGCATATGTCTTGTCATCCTGGAAGAGGAACTCGTGGACAGACTGTAGCTCTGTGGCAGAGGCCTTCCTGAGATGGCGGCACAAGAGGTTTGGGGTTGAACAAATTGTTTGCTCTTGACCCCAGCAGGTTTGGGCAGGGGCAAGATAGAGATCGATGACACAAGTAGTCAAAAAAGTTGGTTCTGTCAAGCTGATGTGACTTGTTGATTCCCACCTTGGCCAACATGGGCGTTGAATCATTCTGAGAACCAAGTCTCTTCCGAAAGTGCTAGCAAATTCTCAACTCTCAGCCAAAGTTAATGACTGAAAGGCCCCATCATCGGTATCTCTCATCGACAAACAGTTTCTGCTCTCAGGGAAGGTTTTATAGAGTCATAGGGTCATGGAATTGTACGGCATGGAAACAGGCCACTTGGCCCAACTTATCCATGCCAACCAGTAGGAACCTGCCTAATCCCATTGCCCAGCACAGTCCATAGCTCTCTGTGCTTAAACGATTCAAGTGCTCACCAAGACACTTCTTAAATGTTGTCATCAACCCAGCTTCCACCACTCTCTCAGGCAGTGTGCTCCAGGTACTCACCGCTCTCTGCGTGAGGAACGTCCATCTCAGATCCCTTCTACAGAATGAGAATCAGCTTTATCATCACTGAGATATGTGGTGAAATGTGTTGTTTTGCAGCAGCAGTACAGTGCAAGACATAAAGACATAAAAATTACTATCAGTTACAAAAATAAATAAATAGTGCAAAAGGGGAATAACCAGGCAGTGTTCTCTTCTCCCTGACCCTAAATCTGTGTCCCCTCGTCCTACCTACCTCTGATATAAGGAAAAGCTTCCTTCAGTCGACCCTATCTACACCCCTCGTAGTTTTATGTACCTCAATCATGTCCCCTCTTCACCTCCTCCATTCCAGGGAAAACAGACGCAGCCCCTCCAGTGTCTCCTCATAAATGAACTGCTCCATCACAGGCACCCCTCTCCAGCTCTGTCACATCCTTCCTCTACCCTGGTGGCCAGCACTGCACACAGAACTCCAGCTGAGGTTTTATAACGTTGGAGCTTAACCTCGTTACTTCTGTAGTCAATGCCCCAACGAATGAAGGCTAGTACCCATCTGCCTTCCTAACTGTGTTATCTACCAATGCTGCCATGTTCAAGGATCTCTGGACTTGTACTGCAAGGTCCCTTTGTTCCTCAATACTCCCTAAGACCTACCATTCATGGTGTATGCCCTCGCCTCATTAGTGCTCCCAAAATGTATCAGGATTAAACTCCATCTGCCATATTTCAGCCCCTTTCACCAACACATCGATATCTCTCTGCGGTCTAAGACCTTCCACACCATCAGCAACCCCGTCAATCTTTGCATCATCCACGAACTTACTAATCACAATTTCCACATCTACACCCAAGTCATTCATGTATTATGAACAGCAAACGTACCCATGTCCTGGTGAACTGCATAAATTGGGGTCATAGGCAGGGTTTAATCAAGGAAGGTGTCAGATCAGTGCAGAGATAAAGGTGCACTGGTAGTGATGTGGAATCATTCTGATCAGCATGGGCAAAGGAGGCCTGGGTGGGAGTGTTCTGTAGGTCCCCCAGCTTTGTCTCTCAATAGGACAGCACAAAGGTATGTCAGAAGGAAACTGCAATCATTGTGAGTGATTTTTAAGCTGCATATTGATTGGATGAACCAAACCAGCAAGGATATCATAGAAGAAAAAAATGTGGAGTGGATCCAGGAATGTTTCTGAGAACAGTACATGTCAGAACCTATCTGGAGACAGGATATTTTAAATTCTGCGGAAGGGTTAATAAGAGATCTTGTAGTTCAGGATCCCATTGGAAGAAATGACCACAACTGGCAGAATTTCGGATGCAGTTTGAGGGTCAACACCTCAGGTCCAAGACCAGTGTTTTCAAGTTAAATAAGGACATGAAGGTGGAGTTGCCTGGAGTGAATGGGGTAAATATAGGCCAAGGATAGGTCAGTAAACGGGCTGTGGTGGACATATAACCAGCTAGAGCAGGAATTTATCCTAATGAAAGAGGTATTCCATGGGAAAGAGGAACCACCCATGGTTAACAGAGGAGGTCATGAATAATGTTAAATCAAAATGTAGGGCATACAACGTCAGGGCTGGTTGTAGACCGAGGAGGACTGGGAGGTTTTCAGGAACCAGCAGCAAAAGCTCATAAGAAAGGAAAGCAAAGTGATTGCAAAACGGAAAAGTTGCAAAACGGACAGCAAGATTTTCTGTGGATATAAAACAAGAGGGACTGAGGTTAGTGCGGGACATCGAGAGAACAATGCTGGTGAATTAGTAACAGGAAATAAAGAAGAAATGACAAATATCGTCTTCACTGTGGAGGACAGTGTAACAATCCCAAAGATATCAGAGACACAAGAGACCGCAGATGTTGGGATCTAGAGCAACAAACAAACTGCTGGAAGAACTCAACAGGCGAAGCAACATCTGTGGATGCAAGGGGATGGTTGAGGTTACAGGTGGGCTGGTTTCAAATCAAATGGTATTGGTATTGGAATTGGTTTATTATTGTCACTTGTACCAAGGTACAGTGAAAAACTTGTCTTGCATACCGATCATACAGATCATTTCATTACACAGTGCAGTTACATTGGGTTAGTACAGAGTGCATTGATGTAGTACAGGTAAAAACAATAACAGTACAGAGTAAAGTGTCACAGCTACAGAGAAAGTGCAGTGCAATAAGGTGCAAGGTCACAACAAGGTAGATCATGAGGTCATAGTCCATCTCATCGTATAAGGGAACCGTTCAATAGTCTTATCACAGTGGGGTAGAGGCTGTCCTTAAGTCTGGTGGTACGTGCCCTCAGGCTCCTGTAAATGAAAGAGCTTATAAAAATCCCAATAACAAGGGACAAGATATTAGAAAAACTTATGGGACTACAGGTAGATAAATCACCGGGACATGCTGGCTACACCCAAGGTTTTAACAGAAGTGGCTGCAGAGACAGTGGAGACAATAGTTGAAGTTTTACAAAACCCACTGAATTCTGGGAGGAAACCAGAGGATTGGAAACCAGCAAAGGTGACTGCCTTGTTCAACAAGAGAGGAAAAATAAAGGCAGCAAACTGTAGACCAGTTAGTTTCTCATCTTTCTTCTGCAAAATGCTAGAGTCAATAATCAAAGAAGATTACTGTGGACAATTCTGGTCTTCCCATTATAGGAAGGATGTGGAGGCTTTGGAGAGGATGCAGGTTCACCATGACCCTGCCTGGATTAGAGGGCATGAGGTTTTTTTCTCTGCAGCTTCAGAGGCTGAGGAGAGACCTGCTAAACGATGATAAAATTATGAGAGGCATAGATAGGGTAGACACTCGGAATCTTTTTCCCAGGGTAGAGATGTCAAACACTAAAGGACATGTGAGTCCTGATGCAGAGATTTGACCTGAAATGTTGACAATTCCTTTCCCCTCACAGACACTGCTCAACTCGCTGAGTTCCCCCAGCAGATTGTTTGTTGCACTAGAGGACATGCATTTAAGGTGAGAGGGGGAAAGTTTAAAAGAGGTGTGTGGGCAGGTTTTTTTACACAGTGGTGGGTGCCTGAAGCAGGCTGTCAGGGGTGGTGGTGGAAGCAGATGTTACAGAGGTGTTTAAGAGGCTGTTAGGTAGACACCTGAACATGCAGGGAATGGAAGGATATGGATCACGTGCAGGCAGAAGGGATTTAGTTTAATTCTGCATCGTGTTCAGCACAGACATTGTGGGCCGAAGGGCCTGTTCCTGTGCTGTACTGTTCTACATTCTAAGAAAAAGCTAATCATTTAGGAAAGCTTAACAAACTCAAACCAAGTCAAGGTAGGACCCTAAGGGGACTTTCCAGCATAGATATTGAGAGGTTCCCACTAGTGGGGCGGTGAGGGGACATAGTTTCAAGATAAGGGGACACTCATTCAAATAATTTCTTTTCTCAGAGGGTGGTGAATCTCTGGACTTATCTGCTCCTGAGAGTGGTGAAGCCTCAATCAAAGGGCATACTAAAAGAGGAAGTGGATCAAATTTTGAAGGGGAATTGAGGGCAATGGGGAACTGGCGCAGAAGAGGAGATGAGGTCGGGGAAGATCAGTCGTGGTGATATTGAATGGTGGGGCAGGCTTGAGGGGCTGAGTGGCCTCGTCCTGCTCCTGTGTTCTTTGGTTGTGACCTTATCGTTCCTTCCTTTATAGATTATGAATGGAATGTGGATGTCATTCTCACAGGCATTCATTCCCCACCCCAGTCTGCTCCAAAACTGAATGACTTGCTCAGCCATTTCGGAGACTGAGGACGTGGTTGGTGCCGGAGAGAGATCGGGGCAGAGGTCGAGCAGATGCAAGGGACCAAGTGGCCCATTTCTCCTCCTACTTCTTGTCTTCCTGTGCGGAGAAGGACAGCGTATTTGCTTCACTTTAAGACAATTCAGCACATTACATTTTTTAATTCCAGGTTTGTTCACTGAATCTAAATTCCCTGTGGCCTGGAATTAGAGTTTATTTTATCGGATCATTAGTCCAGACCGCTGGATGCTAGCCCGGGAACTTTAACCACTGTGCTAATTTATTCTTCATTGATTGAAGTGCAGTTCAATGCACATGTCTCACCACACTGTGCCCTCACACAGTGTTCACTCATGCATACAAGCTGCAGACAAATTTCTGGTCCAAGGCATCAGTTGGAACATTGTATTCAATATCAAATAAGGTGCAGGAAGCACAACATAATGGGGAAAAAGAAGACAGAATTAAGGGAGAGAATTAAAAATGTCAAAAGAAAAGTGAAAAAAATGCTCATTAAAATCTCCAACAATAATTAAAACCAGAATGGTTAGATTCGAGACAAGTTAATTCTAAGTGCAAGAGAAGTTGTTCAGCAGTAATAATCATCCTGTTAAAATGTCCTCATCCTAACACAGACTAGACAAGCTCTCACATTTTCTGTTGGGCTTGGTGGTTATTCATGGTCCATCAATATCACTTCATCTAAACCTCTCGGAACAAGGTGAGATGCCATTTTTACGATGGGTTTGGAGGAATGTCACATCCCAACCTCGTAATCCCTGACGCAGAACACAGTGTTGCACCTGCTGATTGTGTTGGACGAACTCAGCAGGTCAGCAGCAGCTACAGAGGGAGAAACGGAATTAAATCTTCAGGTTGAGGATGTGTTTTGATCCGCTGAGTATTTCCAACCACTGTGCACTTGTTGCAGGAAAGGGTTAACTGGCGATTGGTGACCATTGGTGGGTGAGGGTGGATGGGGGGATAGTTGTGGGTGGGGCTGTGGATTGAACAGTGTCTGTCAGCTTGGGCAGGAAGCAGCCAGCTTTGTGCAACTTGTCATTGGTTCACAGTGTTCCTTCGTTTTAATTTTCATTGAAATTGGATCACGTGACCCTCCAAATCATGGCCTCACACAACCTAGTCTCCAGTCTCCGCTCTGACCAATAAAGAAAGCAAATCAATAAGTATGTTGCACTCAGAGAGTGAACACTGTGTACAGCTGCTCTCTGGCATCTCCTTCCTGCACCCACAAAGTGGGAGACCTCCTGCACTCCAAAATACCTCTTCAGCTCTCCAGTACTTTGGATCTGAGATCACGAGAGACATTATATAAGTTCAGGATCTCCATGCTTGAGCGTGCAATCATAGTTAACAACTCTGAATGTCTTTGACCTTCTCACTGAATTTTTGAATCACAGATATTGGACCCACCACACCCCCCTCTCACTCACTCACACACACACACACACACACACACACACACACACACACATACACGGACACACACATTCATGACATGCACATACACGCGCAGATACACACAGACACACACACATGCACACACACAGGGATACACAAAAGGACACACACATGCGCACACACACACGTGCGCGCACACACACGTACACACACACAGACACGTAGACGGACACACATACTCATGACATGCACACACACGTGCAGATACACACACACATATGCACACACATGTGCACACACAGATACACACAAGGACATGCACACACGTGCGCACACACACACACAAACACACACAGAAACATTTTCTCCTATTTCTGGAA
Source organism: Pristis pectinata (assembly GCF_009764475.1). Classification (NCBI taxonomy): domain Eukaryota; kingdom Metazoa; phylum Chordata; class Chondrichthyes; order Rhinopristiformes; family Pristidae; genus Pristis; species Pristis pectinata. The sequence goes on along the minus strand of NC_067423.1, from coordinate 1,603,846 downwards.
GATGTGCATTGCAAAATAAAAGGCTACGACATGATGAGGGAGAGTCTCTGTGATACTGACACACTGAGACTTGCTTGATAAAATGGCCAGGATGCTTCAAGCTTCCTAGAGGCAGGGATACCACAGATGTTCCCAGTTAGGTAACTTCCTGTTAGATAGATTTACACAGGAACCATACACAGGATTGTCAAATATGCAAAATAAAGTCTCAGGGTTGTGTCTTTACACATCTCAGTGTAAATTAAATAATTAGCTTGTTCTTTAAGTCGACAGCGATGGGAACTTGCCACTGATGGTGCCAGCAACACTTGTTTGCTGCAGGGAGGCCACACTAGAACATTGGTTCCAATCTCGGAGAGTACCTTCTGAACACTGGGAAACAGCCTTAGCAGTCGTTGACTTTAAACAAGATCTTCAGTTCGTTGTATGATTACAGAGTTCTCAGTGCACGTGTTTCTCATAAAAATGTATTCAACACACCGAGCAACTCACATGAAGAATGACCACTTAAATGAGTTACAGCAAGCCACTACTGCCCATAAAACGAATCGCTGTCCCCAGGGACTGGGGAACTGGGGGGGGGGAGGAGTTAAGGTTCGAGAGATTTAATAAAAAAATCATGTCAACTGAGGCCGGCAGCAACTCTCCTAGCAACCATGGAAGTCACAGTGAAAGGAATGCATTACAACAGGGAAAATAACTGAGGTTATTGTATATTAAAGTCTTCATGTTCAGATCAAAACTTTAAATAATTAAGCGGATAGGCATTGATGTGGCATTTTGTAAGTGATTGCTTGGATCAGAATTAAATCCCAGACCAAGCAACCTATCTGGATTTGATTGTATTGAATTCTTTAGCTCAACAGAATTTAAAAACCACAAATGTCACACCATGTTACATGTGACTTAGATGAGTTTTTGCTTCAAATGTGTTGATTAGGGCGCAGCTGAATAGTCTAAATGGGTAATAAGCAGAAAATCCTCTCCAAAGAGATGAGTGCAAAGTTCACAGTGCAATGGTTTGCATTAGCAATGAGCAAGTCACAATTTAGGAACATTTAATTCAAGAAGTTTTTCAGATTCAAACCTCAGGTAAGCTAAACTTAATTCCAATTGAATACTTAAATTGCTTGGCTCAGTTTGAGCCATCAGCAATATATTATTTAATTTCAGAAGTACTTTGTTTTGAAGGAAATAACTTTTATTTTGATGTTTTTACACCAGATGCAGCTTGGAATGATTCACAGTTCATAACATCCATTCTCTGAGCTGCTTCTTGTGAAACAGGAGTCAAGATTGCATTCGGGAGTCCCTGGAACTTTGCTGATATTTATAAGAAGCCCTGGAACCATCAGTTGCAAGGAACCCCCTGGTGTTGTGTTTGTATTTGAAGCAGCACTTTGTGATTTTGCTGCTTGAGAGGGTGTAAATGTGCCATTTCGATAGGAAATCTCTGGGACTGAGTTAATTGTGGGACGCTGCTTTTGTGAAGGAATTAATATTTGCAAGAAGTCTCTGATTTTGCGGAACAGAAAAGTTCAAAAGTCACTGTCCTAAACAAGTCTTCCTTTTGCATTAACCTTGTGATCTACAACTCTCTGCTGTCCTCTTTGAAGAGGCCGTGTAACAGTGAATACTCATCAGTTAGTAAAATGATAAACTTTAAACTTAGCCCTTACTGTAGTTAGTAAAGATAAATAAATTTAAAGAAGATCCTGACTATGGAGGACTGAACATTACATTGGGCAGAGTTGATGATATTTACATTGTTGAATAATTAGTTTTGGATCCATGCTAAGACATTATTCCCGCTGTTATAAATGTTCAAGTCTGACTCTGCAGCTGACAAATGAGATTACATTCAGGAGATGGGTCTCCCTCGTGACTTTATGTGGGAATTAGTGCTGTTGCCAACCATAAGATTAAAATTTTTCTCTTGTGTCAGACTACCCGAATGCAATCTTGACTCCTGTTTCATGAGAAGAAGCTCAGAGAATGGATGTTATGAACTGTGAATCATTCCAAGCTGCATCTGATGTAAAAACATCAAAATAAAAGTTATTTCCTTCAAAACAAAGTACTTCTAAAATTATTTTTTTATCAGATGGACCATTTTGGTAGATAGACCAGTGTGGTAGATTGAATCACATTCAATCTCTGCATGTGATTAAGTGCGGATATGTAGAGCATCTTTGAATCTGGGCAAGGAACAGTGCAAACATTGGCAACGTGACAGCAAGAACACAGCCTTTAATGTCAAACAACACACAAAGTGCTGGAGAAACTCAGGCAGACCAGGCAGCATCTGTGAAGGAAATGACAAAAACACATTTCTGGTTGAGACCATTCATCTGAAATCATCCAAGACCATTTACCAAGGATGCTGCCTGGATTGGAGAGCATGTCTCATGAGGATAGGTTGAGCGATCTAGGGCTTTTCTCTTGGCAAGAAGGAAGATGAGAGGTGAATTGACAGAGGTGTACAGAGGTGTACAAGATGATAAGAGGCATAGATCGGGTGGACAGTCAGAGACTTTCTCCCAGAGCGAAAATGGTTAACACGAGGGGGCATAATTTTAAGGTGATTGGAGGAAGGTATAAGGGGGATGTCAGGGGTAAGTTTTTTACACAGAGAGTGGTGGATGTGGTGGAACGCACTGCCGGCAGAGGCAGAGTACATTAGGGACATTTAAGAAACTCTTAGATAGACACATGAATGATAGAGAAATGGGGGGCTATGTGGGAGGAAGGTTAGATAGAGCTTAGAGCAGGATAAAATGTCAGCACAGCATTGTGGGCCAATGGGCCTGTACTGTGTTGTAAAGTACTATGTTCTACGTTCTATGAAATTGCTTGAGACTCCAGTCCAGTCTTGACTGCAGCCTCTCTTGCATCTCAGCTTTTAATGTCATGTTACTTTCATCTGACTAATGAAAGTACAAGTGACATGCTCAGAATCTGCTAAATGTTAAGATAGGAACCGATGGAAGTACATGGCAATTTGAGCACCAGTTTGGATTCATGTTTGGATGGGCTTTGAATCCACTTGATCCAGAAGTTCAGGGCTATTAATCTGCCTGATTCAGGACACAATCACTTTTCAGCTTCTAGACAAAGGTCACAGAGTCCTTGAGAACAGAGACATACATCTTGGCTCTATAAGTCCTGTCAAACCACCAAGCACGCATTCACAATGAGCACATTATTCTCCCCATATTTCCTTCAGTTCTCCTCAGATTCTACCACACTTCAGCAGCCAATAACCTACAGCTGGTAGGGTCTTTGGGATGTGGGAGGAAGCTGGAGCACCCATGCAGTCACAGGGTAAGTGTGCAAACTCCACACACAGGCAGGACCCAAGGTCAGGATCAAACCTGGGTCACCAGAGCCATGAGCAGTGGCTCTCCCTGGTGAACCACTGTGCTGCCTGTAACTCCATGCCCGAGTCCACTCCTATGGCCAACATTTTCCTTTGTAGAGAAATCAGCTGTTAATAGATGTGGAAGACGAGTTCTGAAGGGAGGGGAGTCCATAAGGTTCTCCACAGTCTTAGTTTTCCTCCTCCATAAGTTTTCCCATCTCGGAGTGTATCTTTAAGTCTTGCCAGGGATTTTTTCAACTTCACAATAAAATAAAAAGAACTTCCCTTCATGTTATTAAGCACCCAGACAAAAAGCTCTTTTAATTTACAGTATGTCTTTATTCCTTGGAACACAGGAGAAATGAGGGGCGATCTTATAAACAAGTTTAAAATTATGAGAGGCATAGATAAGGTGGACGGTAACAGTCTTTTCCCCAGGGTAGAGGATTCCAAAACTAGGGGGCCTAGGTTCAGGATGAGAGGGGAAATATTTAGCAGGGACCTGAGGGGCAACTTTTTCACACAGAAGGTGGTGAGTGTATGGAACGAGCTGCCAGAGGAAGTGGGTGAGGCAGCTACAACAGTATCATTTAAGAAGCACTGGGATAGGTACATGGAGGGGGCGGGGCTTGGAGAGATATGGGTCAAACGCAGGAAATTGGGACTAGCCGGGTGGGCATTGTGGCTGGCACAGACTGGTTGGACTGAAGGGCCTGTATCCGTGCTGTATTGCTCTATGACTCTATGACTCCTCATCACTGATCTCGTAATTACCTCCTTCTGCCTAAAAAAGACCGTACTTATCCAAATTAAAAAGTCAGTAGTCAGTAAATGTATCAAATGTCTGTTTGGGAACGAGTGGATCACTATCTCACTTTGCCAACTCATTAGGAAGCCTTGTTAAATTCTAATGGACCAACAATGTTCATGTTTTATGACAACCCTATTGCATATTGGACTTTTAGTCCATGCCTGTCTTGTAACAGGAGAGAAAAAAGTCTTGCATTTCTATAGCACCTTTTATAAAATCCCATAGCATTTTACAGCCAAAGAAATACTTTTTGAAGTGTTTTCGCCATCACAATGTAACAAGCACAGCAGGCAGCAATCTCCCACAAACAGCAATGTGAGAAAAAAGACAATCTGTTTCTGTCTAAAAGCAAATGCTGAAAATCTGAAATAAAGGCAGAGATGTTGGAAATACTCAGTAGGTCAGGTAGCATTTTGTGATGTTGATTGCTGAAAAGCTATTGAACAGGGAGAGAATATCATTAAATTGATCTGTTCACTTCTCACACACCAGAGGGTGTATATCGAGTGTATTGCTGGGTCTTTATTCCTTGGAATGTAGGTGAATGAGGGGCAACCTCGTAGAACTGTTTAAAATTATGAGAGGCATGGATAAGGTGGATGGTAACAGTCTTTTCCCCAGGGTAGGGGAGTCCAAAACTAGGGGGCACAGGTTTAAGGTGAGAGGGGAAAGATTTAAAAGGGACCTGAGGGGCAACTTTTTCACACAGAGGGTGGTGAGTGTATGGAACGAGCTGCCAGAGGAAGTGGGTGAGGCAGGTACAACGGTGTCATTTAAGAAGCACTTGGATAGGTACATGGAGGGGCGGGGCTTGGAGGGATATGGGCCGAACGCATGGAATTGGGACTAACTGTGTGGGCCCCGTGGTCGGCATGGACTGGGTGAGCCGAAGGGCCTGTATCTGTGTTGCATTGTTCTACAACTATGACTCTACTCCAGGCAAAGAGCATCACCAACACCGACAGCATAACCTGGGGCTGCCAAGTCACCACTGAGGCACAAGGACAACAAAGGATGCTCAAGGGGTGAATATTAATGTTTGTCACATCACCAGCAGTAAGTCTGAGGAACAGGATCATCTCACTTTCTCAGTGTTTTCCACCTCAGTATTCTATTGGTTTCTCCTCATTATTGCTCTTGTAATTACCTGATTTTATCTAAAAAGACCGTACTTATCCAAATTAGTTTCCATTCAATTGGCATTTGGAATATTTTTCATTTTAATGAAAATTAATAAAAATCTTTATGATTTTGTTTACTGATTTTTTACTTATAATTTTACTTACAACTTATAAGTTCTTTACATATGTATTTAAGTTATGTAAGGGTGGCACGGTAGCTCAGCCAGTAGTTTTCCCACCTCAAAGCTCCAGAGACCCAGGTTCAATCCCAACCTTGGGTCTTGTCTGTGTGGAGTTTGCACATTTTTCCCGTGACATGTGAGTTTCCCCGGGTGCTCCCGTTTCCTCCCACATCCCAAAGACGTGCGGGTCGGTGGGTTAATTGGCAGCTATCAATTGTCCCCCGGTGTGTGGGTGGAATCTGGGGGGAGTCGATGGGAACGTGAGAATAAAATGGGATTGATGTAGAGTTAGTGTAAGTGGGTGGTTGATGGGCAGTGCGGACTAAACCGGCCACGGGGCCTGTTTCTGTGCCATATGACACCGTGACTGTTCATTATTCAGGATCTGCGCATCACTGGAAAGCCTGGCATTTACTTGCTAATCTTTACTACACGGGGGTGGGAGGGGTTGGGAGGGGCTGGGAGGGGGTGGGAGGGGGTGGGCTGCCTCTCGAACCACGGCAGTCCCTCTGGTGAAGCTGCTCCCCGTGCCGTTGGCGAGGGTGTCCCTGGGTTCAGACCCAGGGACGGTGTATTTCCAAGGCAGGATAGGGCATGAGTGGGAAGGGAACCTGCAGACGTGATTTCCCATGTGCCTGCTATCCCCATCCTTGCTGGTTGTAGGAGTTGTGGGTTTGGGAAATGATGTCGGGATAGCGGACTAATTCAGAATACCAGTAGAAGGCAATAAATGGAAGATCTTGATACCGTGATTATATAAGCAAGTCTGAAAAACTAAACCTATGGCTACTCAGGACAATTGCAATGAATTTTTGATTTAAGGCTTCCAGACAATGGACATTTATCAGATCGATTTGTTCTTTGTTCTTTTGAATAGCAGTGGTACTTAAGGGACGTTCAGCTGGTGATATCGCCCTCATGTTGGCTTTAGGAAATCTGCCGCCAATTTCTTAAAATCCTCCTCTGCTTCCTCAGCCTGAAGGGTCAACACAACGAGACATCCATCTTTATTGCTACAACTCTGTCCAGCTGTGGTCTTGCATTATATCATCAAGGCAGAAGACGGGAAAAAGAGATTTTTTTGTTCCAACAACAATCGGCCACATCATTTGTTCTGTTTGATATCCTTGCAATGAAACTTAAGGCAACAAGCCAGCCTAATGCCATTCCATTTCTTGGCAAGGCAAAATAAACAGATTGGAATCTAATGGCAAACACATTATATATTGCAACAGATCAAAGAAGTCCTCATCTTATAAATGACATACTCTTGCAACCAACAAATTTCTCTGCTCTCTAAATCTGCCTTCATGTATAACATTATTGTCTCCATAAAATAGTGAAAAAAACATTAAAGAATGAATCATCAGGATATAATTATCCGTGTGGCTGCAGAAGTGTTTCATTCTTCCACATTCTATGCCCATGTGTTCAGTGTGATGTGACACAAGTCAACACCCCTGTTACTGCTGACCAGTTCAGATGTTTTAATGTAGAATATATGAATGGCTCTACTTGTTGAGCTGAAGGAGCCATCGAGGTTCGACTAGCTGCTGAAATGTTAAATTATTTTTATTCTACATTTCCTAGGTGTTACTGGAAACCGAAACTAGTATTCACCAACTGACAGATCTTTTGTGTTCTTCTTGGTTTACTAACTTTGTAATACATTCCATCTTCAGCTGAGAGAAGGGAAGCATTGCACAGTTGTGTTGACCTCCCACAGCTTGTCGTCAGAGTTATTGTGCCTGGAATTTGATTGCAACAGAGTCATAGAGCAATACAGCATGGATATAGGCCCTTTGGCCCAACCAGTCCGTGCTGACCACGGTGCCCACCCAGTTGGTCTCAATTTCCTATGTTCGGCCCATATCCCTCTAAGCCCCGCCACTCGGTGTACCTATCCAAGTGCTTTTTAAATGATACTGTCGTACCTCCCTCACCCACTTCCTCTGGCAGCTCGTTCCATACACTCACCACCCTCTGTGTGAAAAAGTTGCCCCTCAGGTCCCCTTTAATTTTTTCCCCTCTCACCTTAAACCTATGCCCCCTAGTTTTGTACCCTGGGGAAAAGACTGTTACTGTGCGTTCTACCTTTATAAGTTTCTTGGTTTCTGGAATGTCCTTCTGCCTGAAGATTCCTGTATTCTATTAGCAACACAAAGCATTCATTTTATAAGAACACATGGATAATTTAACTGATAGCCAGAAAATCCTCCAAATTATACTAATTTACCATTTCCATAGTTATTGTGTTGTTTGAGATTAATAATTAGCCTGAATCAATTCTGAATTAAAATAATGACTGAGCACATTTATAATTATTGATGAATGTTGACTGTAAATTGTGAATCATGTGAAATGAACACCATAAGATGGATTTCAAGTACATTTTGAAATATTATAGAGGATATGTGCATTGAACCCAGAATAAATTCATTGAACCAGTTTGGATCTTGAATTTAGATGCTCGGAGGAGCTAAAGGGCAGAACTGTTTGAATGTGTTAATTCTGCTCAATACGTCCAATGGTAGAAACGAGTGGACAATTTTTATTTCACTAATAAATATTATGAAATGTTTAAATGTGCTGTTCAAAAAATATTTAATGCATTCATTAAAGAAATCTCACCTCAGTCATTCCCTCTTGTCCCCTCTCCTGTCGGGCAGAAGATACAAAAACTTGCAGGCATGTACCACCAGGCTCAGGGACAGCCTCTATCCACTGTTATCAGATAAGATAAGATATTTATTTATTAGTCACATGTACATCGAAACACACAGTGAAATGCATCTTTTTGCGTTGCTAAGAATGTGCTGGGGGCAGCCCGCAAGTGTCACCCGGCGCCCACTGTTCCTAACCCGTACATCCTTGGAATGTGGGAGGAAACCGGAGCACCTGGAGGAAACCCACACAGACACGGGGAGAATGTACAAACTCCTTACAGGCAGCAGCGGGAATTGAACCCAGGTCGCTGGTGCTGTAATAGCATTACTCTAACCGCTATGCTAAACCGGACCTCTCATACACTAAAAGATGAACTCTTGATCCCCTAATCCACCTCATCCCGGCCCCTGCACTTTATTGTCTACCTGTGCTGCACTTTCTCTGTAGCTACAACAGTATGTTCTGCATTCTGTTTTCTTGTAACAAACTCAATGTACGGAATGATCTGTCTGGATGACACACAAACAAAAGTTTTCACTGTATCTCAGTACATGTGGCAATAATAAACCAATTGCCAAAAGCCAATACCAATCTTCATAGCACCGTGCAAACGAGAGGTGCAATGAACATTAATTTGTGCTTCTTACAGTGGTGGAAGGATTGGACTCACTGGGGAGGTAAAGGGGTGGTTGGGTCATGGGACACACAGACAAAGCGACAGATTCAATGCCAGAAAAGAACATTGTTTTACTGAGAATCATTCACCTGTGGAAAGGCCACAAAAGCACGTGATGGATATGGAGGTACGGGAACACGTGATGGGTACAGAGGTACGGGAACACGTGATGGGTACAGAGGTATGGGAACACGTGATGGGTATGGAGGTATGGGAACACACAAGCTGCTTGAACTACATTCTGTTTTTTGTTCCAGATTCCACCAGCCCAAATGTCTTGTCTTCATAGGGATGGTGTTACTCTATGAAAGGGAGTTTCACAGGTTCCTGATTGAAGATAAGTTTGTCAGATCCAGAGCTGTGTAGTCAATAGGAGCTATTCTGAAGACCACACTTTCCCGGACCAGAAAGGAACTTGCTGTGTTTTCTAAAATCAAGTGGCAGATGCTTCTTCTTTATTTGACTCTGAATATGGATTACAAACTGGATCAACTGTTGAAGGGGACGATGGAGGGGGGAGTCATTGGGGTTACCTTGGAATTAAAGATTAGTGACTAGGACTGGTTAAAATGATAACCATTCCCTGCAACAAACCTGATAATCAATATCTGAACCAGTAACGAGTCAAGATCACTGCTGACAATTGACCAGTCCAGTGAGACTTAGAATCATAGAACCATAAAACAGTACAGCACAATACAGGCCCTTCAGCCCACAATGTTGCGCCGAACTTTAAACCTCGCCTAAGACTATCTAACCCCTTCCTCCCACATATCCCCCTATTTTAAATTCCTCCATATGCTTATCTAGCAATTTGACCAATGTAGCTGCCTCCACCACCACCCCAGGCAGCGCATTCCATGCCCCAACCACTTTCTGGGTAAAAAAAGCGGCCTTCTGATATCTCCCTTGAACTTCTCACCCATTACTTTAAAGCCATGCTCTCTTGTATTGAGCATTGGTGCCCTGGGAAAGAGGCGCTGGCTGTCTACTCTATCTATTCCTCTTAATATTTTGTACACCTCTATCATGTAAACCTCTATCATGACTTAAAGAGGAGTTTCATTGTTTTTACCCTGTGCAACCTCAATGCACTGTGTAATAAATTGATCTGTACGATCGGTATGCAAGACGAGTTTTTCACTGTACCTCGGAACATGTGACAATAATAAACCAATACCAATACCAATCACTGACTCAGGAAACCCTTAGATGAAGATTTGCATGCTTAACGTGGTGTTTAGGCATGTTCTGCAAAATAGAATATTCAAGGTCAGAGATTAGGGATAGTTTAAAAGTGAGTGACTTGGTTGGAGTCTCTTCAACAAGTCGATGGATGTTGACATCTGGTTAACAAAAATTACAAAGCAACTTCAGAAACAAATCCTGGTGAAATAGTTCCTCCATTTGGTCTTTGCATCAAAATGTAATAAATGCATGTGGAGAATTTTCTTACAAATAATGACCAGCAAAGTTTGATGCCCATTATTCTGCCATCTCTTTTGTCCCCTTGCATGATGCTTTCAGCAAAGAAGGCAAGGTGTGAAATTCTTCAACCACTGGCACTGCAGTCACCAGGAACAACAACTGGTTTAGGCGAGTCCCAACAAACCGCAAGCCCAACTTCAACTTGTTGAATACCCCGAGAAGGAATAGATGCCAAACCACAGTGGAGGGGTCAGGAGAGGTAATGAGAAATATCTTTGAGGATGCTTTTAAAGGCAAGGAGAAAAGTACAAAGAATGAGGGATTGACAGAAGATGGGGAGAAATGGAGAAAGTTTTACCATCATTGGTAGAGTGTAGGAGGAGTCAGTAGGGCAGGTCTTTCTTCCAGCATCAAGGAATGCAAGGATGGAGAGAGTCACAGAGTAGAATGGGCTGCAGCTTTGGAAAGGTTTGTGATTTGTGATTAATTCACTGACAAATAAAGGAGGTTAGAAAAGTTCGGACTTCGAGCCTGTGTGATAAAGGTTGCCTGCAGTGAATACATGGAGACAGCGTGGACCGTGCCTCATGGTGGGTTTTCAAGATGAAAATCCATTCTATAACCATATCATTTCCTGGAGACCATCCTCTGCAGCCCTGACAGACGTCTCGACCTGAAATGTTGACCATCCCTTTGGACACTGTTTAACCCGTTGAGTTCCTCCAGCAGTTTGTTTTTTGCTAGTTGCTTTTGGCTTTGTCTTATTTCACATTTTCTTCTAAAAATTAACAATATATTAACTTCTGAAGTTTGTATTTTCAACAAAATTCAATAATTTGATCTTCTAATCATTTGTTAAAATCTTCTTCCTGATATTTGACACCAATAATTAGAGTTTCTCCTCAACATACTGAATGTCTACAACAGACATAGAAAGATGCTTAGGTCAGGGTGTTTCCAAGACTCCAACAACCACAGTCAGGTTCAAACCTCCAGTTCCAAATGTTCCATATCCTACACTGATGGCAATGTTTCCTCTCCAGCACTTGGCACCAGACTTGGCATCAAGTCAATCATGAGACAAACTCAGTAGAGTTTTCCTGTTCACACTGCTAGATTGCTTTAATTGCTACTGCAAATCATTAGAAAGGCAAATGATGATTGGACCTTTATTGCATGGGTCTTGGAATACCAAAGTAAAGAGGTCTTGCTGACTTTGTATGTGGATTTTGTGAGACCAAGCTGAAAGCACATTGATGTCCAGACCTAAAGAAGGAAACACAAATCAAACAACTGCAGTCCTGGCATGTTAGACGTCTTAAACTGTGTGGTTACAGCACTGGGCATGACCTTCTGGAATTTCACAACCTCTCCCTGTTGGTTACATGGTTAGTTGGTTACCTGCACCAAATTCAGACAAATGGGATTAGTGTAGACGGACAAAATGGTCAGCATGGACGTGGTGGGCCGAAGGGCCTGTTTCTGTGCTATACAACGCAATCACTCTGTGATAAATTTACACATGAGAATTGTGTACAAAATGCCACTGTTGGCAATGCTGCTCAGTGCTGAGATAACAAGAAGTATCTTCACACTGAGATTGGGAAATCTTTGGAACTTGCTCTCAGGGAGAGGTGTGGATGCTGAGACTCTTCACAGCTGAGGGTCAGATGGTTTTGGAGACCTGGACTTATCAGAGGGAATGGGAGTTAGGTGAGAAAGTGGCTGAGAGTCAGGGTGATCATATTGGAGGAGATTCAGGAGGCCGTACGGTGACTCCTGCTCCATTTCCTATGTTCTTGTTCACTGGGAATTCCTTGAGCACCAGCATACCCTTTACACACTCAGGGAAGCACAACAACAACACTTAAAGGACACTTGGACACGTACATGGATAGGAAAGGAAATGGACCAAACGTGGGCCAATCAGACTAGCTGAGATAGGCGTTTTGATCGGCATGGACCAGTTGGGCCGAAGGGCCTGTTTCCATGCTGTATGTTTCAATGACTCAATGACTCCAGAGACTCTACCAGTTTTACAACTGAAATAATACACTGTGTAATTATTAACAAATGAGCCAAATGTTTTATCTGCCATTTTGCCAAAGATGCCAATTGATTTATTTTGACCACTTGGTCTTTTCCTAACTTGCCATTCATGGAAGCTGGTGATCAAATTTTAATATTTGTTTTTTTTTTCTAATTTGATATTTTCTAATCAATACATTGATCTTTAATACTTTTTAAGTGTTTTGGATTTCCATAACCGTTGCTAAATTTGGCAGCTTAGCTGTCTGTCATCTGTCCCAGCTGTTGTGTGGGTGGGGCCTGTTTAGACCCACCCACATCTGGGCCTGTTGGCACAGAGGCACCACCATTTTGGAGAGGCGGGGCCTCTGGCTGGAAGTCTGTCGCACCGGGAAAAGGTAATTGTGAGCTTCCCTGGTGAGTAGGAGTGAATGTGGTGACTGGTCCCACCCAGTATTTCCCTCTATGTTGAGGCTGAACACAGGGATGGACGGACATCCTGGAGCTGGTCCATCACCTTTGGAGACATGCAGAGCTTGTGCTCAGGAAGTAGAATGTAAGACCTTGTGCTTAACCTCCACACTCACTGGGCTTCCTGCACCGTATGGATTGTCTTAGAACTTTACTGTGTAAATTTTTGGATGGTCTGGCTTAGACTGAAGGCCACACTCCTGCAAGAACACAATGTCAGTGAGGCAGCAAGGGTCCCTCATTCCTGAAACCTGCCCTTGTCCCTTTCTCTGACCCTGTGCTCCATGCCACACATTGGTTCCTAATACCAGAGAGTTTGTTCCTTGGGAAATGTGGTACGGCAGAGTTTCCTTCAAGCAGAATAGAGCTGATCCCAAGAATGAAAGGGTTAATGTATGAGGAGCATTTGATGCCTCTAGGCCTGTACTCAATGGAGTTCAGAAGGATGAGGGGGGAATCTCAGTGAAACCTACCGGATACAGAAAGGCCTGGATAGAGCGGACATGGGGAGGATGTTTCCATCAGTGGGAGAGTCTCGGATCCGAGGACACAGCCTCAGAATAAAGAGACGTCCCTTTAGAACTGAGATGAAGAGGAATTTCTCCAGCCAGCGGGTGGTGAATCTGTGGAATTTGTTGCCACAGAGGGCTGTGGAGGGCAAGTCATTGGGTGTATTTAATGCAGAGATTGATATGTTCTTGATTGGCAAGAGGGTTAAGGGTTATGGGGAAACGGCAGGAGAATGGGGTTGGAAAAGAATCAGCCATGATTGAGGGGCAGAACGGACTTGATGGGCTGAATGGCCTGATTCTGCTCCTATATCTCATGGCCTTATGAAAGGACAGGTCTTGCAGCCAATAAATTATCAAACCCCAAACCACTCGGACTGGTCTAAGGCCAAGGTCTGGGAGATCGTTTATTTTCCAGTTTATACTTTTCTCTAAACCCACTGACAGATTTGATCCTTTTTTTAATATGAATGTTTGGTTCATCACAGTTATCTGAAATCTATGTGCCAGGGGAAACAATGGCTTTTGCACAAATATCGCAGAAAGAAGAAGTCAAATTGTTCTAAACCGGGCAATGTCACAAAGTGTGAAGTGGTGGAATTATCCGTTTCCTGCTGGGTTATCAGAATAAAAGGAGAAACCTGTCTTTGATTGCTGATGCTAAGCACCCAGTGTCATAGCAGTAGAGTGCCATAATCTCTGCTTTTAAGGCATTGGGAGTGAAGTGAGAGTGGGGCATAAGACACACCACGCCTACACTCACAGAAGAAGGAAAGAGGGGTGAGAAACTAGACAGTGGCTTTCAATTCCATTCAAATCTTTCCAGTATTTACAGCTATGGAGTGTCTTTGAATTATGATTACAATGGCAATGAGCTGGTTTAAACACAGTTAGATCCCACAAACAGCAATGAGCTAATAACCAGACAATCTGTTCCATCGATGATCAGTGAAAGGTAAACATTGACCAGGATACGGGAGAGCCCCCACCCTGACACCTCCTCAGGGCAGCTTTTACATTCACCTGAGGGGTCAGGTAGGAATCCTTGGCTTCATATGTTATCCCAAAAGTGCAAAGGATCAAACCCCACAATCTGTCTGAAACCTATCATAAACTGTAGCAGTTAATTGTTGTGGTGATAATCCAGGACAGACTTTGGAGCCATCATTTTACATGGTCCTCAGTGCTAAACTCTTCAACCTGTTACAGCAGGTTTAAGACGCACGGGTCTACTGGACATTGACAAACAGCCAGAGCATGATTACAGATGCATTTAATGCAGACTTCAATGCATCTCCCACCGGTGAATCCGTGAACCCAGCTGTTTCTCTCACTACACACAGTGAGAAGCAAAATATAACCTCGATAGGAAACTTTATAGGAAATGTGTGTGTGTGTGATTGTGTATGGGTCTGTTTGTGAGTGTGTGTGTTTGTGCGTGTGTGAGTGTGTGTGTGTGTGTGCGCGCGTGCGAGTGTTTGTATGCTGGTGTGTACCTTTGTGTGTGTTGGAATAGTCTTCAGCTGGAGGAATGCAGTTATTTACGTATTATTTGAATGAGATAATGCACGTGTTGTAATTTTATTACAATTCCATAATCTCTGTGTTTTATGGAATTAATTTGAGAAAACACCAAGGAGTGCTGAAGTGATTATCTCTGAGGCCATTTGGCAAAGAGGTGCCAGGATTCACGAAATATCCAACTTTTTGCAAATTAAAACAGAATGATTCCATCTGAAGAGTCCACTTCAGATTTTTACAGGAAGAGATGCTTTGCGTTGAATAAGCAACCAGTCAATGCAAAGTTTGACGATATATGAAATGTGTCGTGGGCTACAAACCGTGACAAAGGCTGGTTCAACAGTCTTACTCCAGTGTAATTTATGAGAAATTTCATGCCATTCCCAGTGAATGCTTCATCATCACAGCTGACAACATCTGAATGTGTACTAACGTACAACAGAGTCAATGAATGTGAACATCCATAAAATAGTTTTGACTTCAGTGGACAATAGAAGCTTTTGAGTTTAATGTGATAATATTCTTTCTTTACAACAAGCAAAAGAAAGATAACAGTGAATAGTGAACACTGGATCGGAGACATGAGACAGCGATCACTTTAGCTTTGCTCTCAGCTACTGCTTGTTTAAGCTCTTGTCTGAAGTTCTTCAACATGACAAGCATAAATGCAAATGATAGGTAACAAGGCCAGAGATCTGAGGATGAGTCAACTGCTTCACAGTGTTAAACTAAAAGGAACATCCCCAGA
This sequence comes from Pristis pectinata, assembly GCF_009764475.1. Classification (NCBI taxonomy): domain Eukaryota; kingdom Metazoa; phylum Chordata; class Chondrichthyes; order Rhinopristiformes; family Pristidae; genus Pristis; species Pristis pectinata. Next base: position 1,588,323 of record NC_067423.1, on the reverse strand, counting down.
AATAATCGTTTTGACAACAGACAGTAAAGGTCAGAAGTCAGGGTAAGTTCTGTCACACACACTGAAACCTTGCAGGTGCTGAATTCTAAAACACCCTTTAAACTCGAGTGGCCTGGGATTAGGGAAGTGTTGTTTCACGGCATGCAGCAGAGTTATCTCTGAAGTACAAGTCAGAATGAATACCCCTTTCATGCCTACTTAGGGTCCCCCACAAGCCCACTCACATCAATCCTTCCAACTGGCTGGTTCACAGTATTCCATTGTTCACGTGAGGTGCTGGTGTAAGGTCGAGCAGAGCAATTAAAAGATTTGCAGCAATGTTCCAGGTCACTGTTCTATGTATATGCAACAAAATATATTTAGAATCATTAATTGGTCACGTAGATTCTCGGAGTTATACAGCATTGAAACAGGACTTTCGGCCCATCTTGTCCATGTCGACCAGACCACAATCTTTTTCCCAGGGAAAGGGAATCAAAAACTAGGGGGCACAGGTTTAAAGTGAAGGGAGAGAGATTTAAAAGGGACCTGACGGGCAACTTCTTCACACAGAGGGTGGTGGGTGTGTGGAACGAGCTGCCAGAGGAAGTGGTAGAGGCGGGTACAATAACAATTTCTAAAAGACACTTGGTCGGTATGGAGGAGTTGAGCCGAAGGTCCTGTTTCCGTGCTGTATTGCTCTGGGACTCGATGGCCAAGATGCTAATCCACGCTAATCCTTTTTGCCTTTGTTTGGCCCATATCCCTCTAAGCCTTTCCTATCCATGAACCTGCCCAGGTGTTTGTTAAACATTGTACTTGTACCTGCCAGCATGACCTCCTCCAGCAGCTGGTCCACACCCAGGTGAAAAACTTGCCCCTCAGGTCCCCGAAAATCTTTCCCCTCTCACCTTAAACCTCTGTCCTTTAGACTCCAACCCCAGGAAAAGGACTGTGACCATCTACTCTACATCCCTTCTAATTTTATAAACCTCTCTGGTCACCCCTCAGGCTCCTACACTCCAGCCTATCCAGTCTCTCCTTATACCTCGACCCTCCAGTCCTGGTAACACCCTTATGAACCTTTGCTACACCCTCTCTAGTTTAGTCACATCCTTCCTATTCCACATATTTAATTCATGTTTTTTTGGTATTTGATTCAGCGAGAAAGGGCCTGGGGGAATAACGGTCACTCTGCCGCAGAGGATTCCGTTGCATTATCGTACTTTGGCACTTAGAAGGGACGGTAGCATAATGGTCAATGACTGGACTGGTTGTGTAGCGGCTCAGGCCAAGCGTTACATTAAGTCGGGAATATTGGCCCTGATCCCAATGGATTGATATGAAGTCCCACCTGGTTAACTCACGCTTCACCGGTCCCCGCCCAGTCTGATCTGTACGTGACCCCAGACCCCAGACCCAGCTCCCTGAAGTGGCCTAGAAGGTTCAGCGGCATTTGGGGTGACACCTGCCAGCCTCCCCAATGTTCCTGGGAATGAACTAACAAACAATTCCCAGAAGCATAGTCACAGAGTCATACAGAACAGAAACAGGCCCTTCAGCCCAACTCGTCCATGCTGAACAAGTTGCCTACCTGAGCTACTCCCATTTGCCCACATTTGGCCCATATTCCTCTAAACTTTCCTATCCATGCACCTGTCCAAACATCTTCTAACTGTGGTTATTGTACCTGCCTCAACACTTCCTCTGGCAGCTCATTCCATATACAGACCACCTTCTGTGTAAGAAGTTTCCCCTTTCACCTTAAACCTCTGGCCTCTAGTTTTTGATTCCCTTTTCCTGGGAAGAAGACTGCAACCTATCTACGCCCCCCATGATTTATACATCTCGACAAGATCAAACGTGATGAAGTGCTGTGGGAATTCAGCTTCTTTCTTCTAAAAAGCTGGTTAATAATTTCTTCTAGTTTTATCTTTTCACGGCTGTACCCTCCAAAGCTTCATTCAAAGATCACGTGTGTTATTGAGACATCATTAGTGTCTTTTCACATTTTGGACACTCTGGGTGATGGTTCAATTCTGATTCATTCTTCACTGGAACAAATCCATCAGCAGTCAAGACTTCCCCCTGTCTCCTCAGTCCTTGCACATTACATATGTGTCCTGGTGCAGGAGTTACCAGGGCTGGTTGATCATTGGTCTGGGAACATCACATGAAATCCCACTGTTAAAGCCAGGAAAATGAAATTCCAGTAAATTAATAAACTTGGACTGAAAAGGCACTGATGGTGACCATGAAACTGTGGATCAAGGTTCACCGATGTCCTTCTGAGAAAAGACATTGCTATCTGACGTGCTCTGGCTTCTCTGTGACCCCAGACCCAACTTCCTCTAAAATGACCCAACAAGTCATTCAGACCCTGGGCAGCAGTGTGAATTAAAGGTGTATCTGGTTTAACTGTATATCACTAGTCAAAGGCTTGATAAGCAAACAAAAATATCTTTAAAGTTGAAGCTTGTGGTTAGTTCTGTTCAAGTTGTGAAAATCCAAAGAACTGTTGGAAATTTGAAATAAAAACAGAAAATGCAGGAAACATTCAACAGGTCAGGCAGCGTCTGTGGAGAGAGAACCAGAGGTTCTGATGAAGGGTCTTCCAGCTGAACTGCTAACAGCTTCTCTTCACAATGAATTTGTATTCAGTTACAAAGTGGAAGAGAGGAATAAACAAACTCTGACTGGAATTTCTACAAAGATATCTTTTTCTAGGATGAGTCATAGAATCACAGAGTTTTAATATCTATTTTGAAAACTATGATTGCTGGTTTTAAAATATTAAATGTAGCAGCTGTTGACAGAATTTTGACTTGTGCTCTGAAGATGTGATCTACACCAAACATTGATGAAATGTCAGACACTCTTGATAGTTCCACACACTCAAACCAACAAGAGTGTTATTGATAGAGGCATAGAGTCATAGAGCAATATGGCATGGATACAGGTCCTTTGGCCCAACCAGTCCATGCTGACCACGGTGCCCACCCAGTTAGTCCTAATTTCTTGCATTTGGCCCTTATCCCTCCTAGCCCCGCCCCTCCATGTACTCCTGAAATGATACCATGCTCATGAGATGCTCAAAACTGAACAACATCACAAATAAGGGTGATGAACAACATCCCGTGACTATAGCAGTACAATGGACCTTGCATTTTATTGTCTACCTGCACTGCACTTCCTCTGTAACCACAAGATAAGATTTCTTTATTAGTCACACGTACATCGAAACACACAGTAAAACGCATCTTTTACGTAGAGTGTTCTGGGGGCAGCCCGCAAGTGTCGCCACGCTTCCGGCACCAACATAGCATGCCTACAACTTCCTAACCTGTACGTCTTTGGAACGTGGGAGGAAACCGGAGCACCCAGAGGAAACCCACGCAGTCACAGGGAGAACGTACAAACTCTTTACAGACAGCAGCCGGAATTGAACCCAGGTCGCTGGCGCTGTAATAGCGTTACGCTAACTGCTACACTACCGTGCTGACACTATATTCTGCATTCTGTTTTTCTTTTTACTTCCTCCATGTAATTATGTACGGCATGGTCCGTCTGGGTGGCACGCAGACAAAACCTTTCACTGTATCTCGGTACATGTGACAATAATAAACCAGTCCACTTCAGTTTGAATCTGCCACATGGCTGATAAGAACCCAATATCTCGTGAGGACCTTTGGCCGTTTTGACGGGCTGTGACCCAGTTTTCACCAATGTCCGTCACATGGCTGTGAATGCAGCACCAAGTCTTCCTGGCCTGCCCCCTGGTCCTGCAGGAAGCAGCTGGTGTGCAGCCGTTCCAGACAGAGTCAAGGCCAGGCTCGGGCAGAGCCTGGGACTGACTGAAGGATAGATGGTGCTGCATCTGCCTCTCCACTCCACATGGAGCCAATGACGCATCCTGCTCTTGCCGGGTTTTCCCTGGAATGGCTCAGACCAAGCACAGGACATGAGATCTCACTGCATTCATTGGGCATTCAGGCATGGAGGTTAGGGCCAAAGGTCAGCAGAGTACTTTTTAAAATCATTTTACTTTAATCTTTTTAATTATTTCCAGGTTTTGTTATCAACTAAAATAATTCCGTAAGTATTTTTATTTTTGAGTAAACTACTTCAATTTTAGCATCTACTAAATGTTTCTGAACAGCATTGACACACACATGCATTCATATCCCTGACCAAAGCAAAGCTCCACTCCCAGGAGGTGGGCTTCGAGACTACTCAGTCGCTGACCAAAGTGTCACCAATGTGACCTTGTTGTCAAAGTCCAGGGCAGGGAGGGTGAGAGTGACCGTCTGCCTCTGGACTTTGGAGAAGGTGGGCAGGGACAGGGGAGAGAATACCTGTGGAGGACTGACTTCAGCTCACTCTGACACCTTATGTTGCTGGTACAGGGAACCAGAAATAAACTGCAGAAGATGTTGGAAACACTCAGCGGGTCAAGCGACATCTGTGGAGGGAGAATCAGAGTCAACACGTCAGGTTGATGACCACTTCTTAGAATTGTAAAGCCTGGTTTGTTTATCCAATCCCCACTGCTGCACTAGTTGGCCGATCTTTCTTAAATCCAAAGGACGCTTCTGGTGGCATTGTACTGAATTTGACATCATTTCACTCACTCGTCTCATTTTATTGAAATTCTTTTGCTCTGTGCTTAATGTTTTGAACATCTCCCAGCTTATTTACGGTTGGATCCTTGTAATTCAAGATCAAGGTCACCTTTATGTCAAATGACAAACTTATAATTCCAGTCCCGGTTACTGTGGGATCCTCTCCAGGGCTGACTGAGAGGAATTGGCTTTTTATGGGGTGGGGCACTGAAATTTCCTGCTTGAAAGGAGTGGTGAAAGTCAGATGGGAGAGAAGATGAAGTTGGAAGAACCTGGAAATCTTCAGGGAATTGGCATCCGACTTGTTCCGTCCTACTCCAAAGGGAACGAATATTGTTGCTGTTGCAACAGTTGACCAGTCTTGAACCGCCAGCAGTGGTGCTTTGATAGATGAGGTGTGATGTCACAGATCTCTCCAGGACCTTGAGGTAAGGTGCTTCACTGGAGACCACGTTTCTGACTGGTCCAACCTTGAAACAAATCCAAAACTGGAGACTCGTCTCATAGACAATGTACGAGCTGAAGAAGGCAGAGCTTATTCTGAGTGTGTTTGTGCTCCTCAAAGGAACAGAGCACTGGGTAAGTATTAAACTCTGCAACTCCCTGCAACAGTTGACCAGTCTTGAACCGCCAGCAGTGGTGCTTTGGTAGATGAGGTGTGATGTCACAGATCTCTCCAGGACCTAGAGGTAAGGTGCTTCACTGGAGACCACGTTTCTGACTGGTCCAACCTTGAAACAAATCCAAAACTGGAGACTCGTCTCATAGACAATGTACGAGCCGAAGAAGGCAGAGCTTATTCTGAGTGTGTTTGTGCTCCTCAAAGGAACAGAGCACTGGGTAAGTATTAAACTCTGCAACTCCCTGCAACCACTGACCACTCAATGCAGGCAGTGTGCCCATGGATGAAATGGCATTGGCAGATGGGGAAGTTCAACCCCTGATTCCAATTGCTCGTGGAGCCACACATGCTTCAGTGGTCTGACCTCCTCACATGTCCCTGTTGAAGAGCTTCTTTCATTTGCTAACAATCAGAACTGAGATCTATAAGACCTGGAGCAACAAACCATCTGCTGGAGGAACTCCGGAGGTCGAGCAGCATCTGTGGGGAGGGGGAAGGAATTGTCGACCTCTCGGGTCAAAACCCTGCATCAGGACCTTTCCTCACACAGATGCTGCTCGATCCGTTGAGTTCCTCCAATGGATTGTTGCTTCAGATTCCAGTGTCTGCAGTCCCTTGTGTCTCCAAGACCTGACCAATCAGCAGCTGCAGGACTTTTGCCTTCCAGCCAATCGTGTTCCTTCAGGGGCTGTGGGCATTTATTGCCAATCCCCAGTTCTGGCCAAACTTGTTGGGCAATTTCTGAGGGCAGCTAAAAGTTAACAACATCACTAGGTGCGGAGTCACCGATAATCCATACTGGGATAGGCCAGAAGGACAATAGTGAACTGGGTGGGTTTATAACAGTTTGGCACATTGATAGTCCCTGTTATTGATGCTAGCTTTGTTTACCCAGATTTATTCAATTAACTGAATTTAATTCCCCAGCTGCTGAGGGGGGTTTGAACTCATATTAGTCAAACCCTCTAGATTCTGGGCCAGTAACTTTACTACTAAACTAAAGTACTCCAAAACACTGAGCCTCAGATTTACTGAGCAAGTCCTAATTAACCAGTCAATCAATGTTTTGTTTCAGAACAACCTTGGCCTTTCCTCTGGCAGTGAACAGTGACAGACAGTGATGGGCGTTACACTTACATTGACTCAGGGAGACCTGGGCTATTACAGTGGGACTTCCTGTTATTAGAATTCTGAAACAGCACGTGGACCCCTCTACCGAGGATCCGTGGCCCCGTGTGAACAGGGCAACCATTTGTAAAACCAATCAGACTCCGAAATCCTCACTGAAACATAAAATCATTAAACTTGAAGAGTTCATTCAATGCAAACTTACATCCAGAAAATGAACTCAAAAGAGGAAAAAATGTAGGCAATAAACTTAAAATACAAGAAGAAAAAGGTTTAAAAATATTAGCAATGATTTAAAAAAATACATTCCTGTAATAATTAGAAATTGGAGGAACGAGACTATAAAATGATGAATGTTGATTTTCAGGATCAGAGAAGCAGTGTGATGGTGATCACATGTATCACATCGTTAAAGATTCACGTAGACTGGATCAGACAATTTCTAACTTTTCCTGGTGATTTTACCAAGTATCTGTCCCATATATGTAGCAACTTCACACTATTCTATGGATATTGTCCATAGACTTCAATAAAGCATTAAGGCATTTGGTAGGCCATTTCTGAAGATTAAGGCACATGTGGTTCCTGGTGAGTGGGTAAATTCAACACAAAATTAACAGCAATAGAAGACAGAGGGTAGTGATAGAGGGCTGTTTCTCTGACTGGAGGTCTGTGACCACTGGTGTTCTGCAGGGATCAGTGCTGGGACCTCTGTTGCTTGTGATATAAATGATTTTGATGAAAATGCAGGTGGTCTGATTAGTAAGTGTGCAGACGACACAAACATTGGTGGAGTTGTATGCAGTGAAGAAGCTGTCAAGGGATACAGCAGGATATAGTTCAGTTGGAAATGTGGGCAGAGAAATGGCAGATGGAGTTTAATCCAGACAAGTGTGAGGTGTTGCATTTTAGGAGTTCAAATGCAAGAGGAAAGTATAGAATAAATGTCAGATCCCTTAGCTGATGATGATGATATCTTTATTATTCACATGTACATCGAAACACACAGTGAAATGCATCTCTTGCGTAGAGTGTTCTGGGGGCAGCCCGCAAGTGTCGCCACACTTCCGGCACCAACATAGCATGCCCACAACTTCCTAACCAGTACATCTTTGGAATGTGGGAGGAAACCGGAGCACCCGGAGGAAATCCTCGCAGACACGGGGAGAACGTACAAACTCTTTACAGACCACAGCTCCCTGAATGTGGCAACATAAGTGGATAAGGGTAATTAAGAAGGCATACAACATGCTTGACTTCATCGGTCAAGATGTTGATTTCATTGGTCGGGATGTTGGGAAGTCACGTTGCAGCTGTATAAAACTTTGGGTAGACCACATTTGGAGCATTGTATGTAGTTCTGGTCACCACACTATAGGGAGGATGTGGAGTCTTTGGAGAGGGTGCAGAAGAGGTTCACCAGGATGTTGCCTGGATTAGAGAGTATTTGCTATAAAGAGAGGTTGGACAAACATGGATTGTTTTCTCTAAATTGTTGGAGACTGGAGGGAGACCCGACAGAAGTGTTTAATATTATAAGACGACAGGGCCGATCGAGTGTTTCTCCCAGGGTGGAAATGTCAAATACGAGAGGGCAAAGGTTTAAGGTGAGAGTGGGAAAGTTTGAAGGAGATGTGCGGGGCAACTTTTTTACACAGAGAGCGGTGGGTGCCTGGAACGGGCTGCCAGGGGTGGTGGTGGAGGCAGATACAATTGTGATATTTAAGAGGCTTTTAAACAGGCACGTGAACATTCAGGGAAGGAAGGGATATGGACGGTGTGCGGGCAGAAGGGATTAGTTTAGATTGGCATCTTGGTTGACACGGACATTGTGGGCTGAAGGCTCTGTTCCTGTGCTGTGCTGTTCTGTGCTCTGTGTTCTATGTTCTGTGTTCTATCTCTCAGGGAGTGGTACCTGTTCCTCCCCGCACGGGAGTGTGACCTGCCGAGGGGAAGAAGAATGAAGATGTCTGCTGACAGGTCCATTGCACGTTACCAGTGACAAAGGGCACAGCACACTTTGCATTTCATCTTGCAACGAATGCTTAAAATGATTCATTTTCGAACAGAACTCAGTGTGACAGAGTCGTAGAGTTTTACAGCACAGAAACAGCCCCTTCACCCCAACTTGTCCATCCTGATCAAAGTGCCCACCTGAGCCAGTCCCATTTGCCGGAGTTTGGTCCATATCCCTCTTGACCTTTCCTACCCACCTCTGCCTCTGGAAGCTCGTTCAATATACCCACCATATTTAGATTTCTAAAAATTGGTATAGGACTGTTGGATATCAGCTGTAGGTAACCATTCCACTGGTGTATTCAAAGATGGGGAACCCAGTGAGTGTTTGGTCTTTTCCTGTAATTTTCAAGTGCCCATTTCATGAAGCAAAACCCCTTTACATTGGTATTTGTGTGTTTAGCTACTTTCATTAACTTCGGTATGGACATTTGTACCAAGGGGTGCCTTACTTGGTCCAGCAGTCATGGTATTGATTTAATCTAAAACATAGAACATAGAACAGTACAGCACAGAACAGGCCCTTCAGCCCACAATGTTGTGCTGACATAGCTATTTCCTCCTACCTACAGAATGCCCACCTCCCTCTATTTCCTCTCATTCATGTGTCTATCCAAGCCCCTCTTAAAAGCCCCCAATGAACTTGCCCCCACCACACCATCAGGCAATGCATTCCAAGCATCCACCACTCTCTCAGTAAAAAATATACCCCTCATGTCTGTTCTGAACCTACCTCCTCTCACCTTAAATACATGCCCTCTGGTATTGGATTGCTCAATAATGGGAAAAAGATATTGCTTGTCCACCCTATCTATGCCCCTCATAATTTTATACACTTCCAACAGATCACCCCTCAGCCTCTGCTGCTCCGGAGAAAAGAGCCCAAGTTTGTCCAGCCTCTCCTGATAGCACATGCCCTCTAATCCAGGCAGCATCCTAGTAAACCTCCTCTGCACCCTCTCTAAAGCCTCGACATCCCTCCTATAGTGAGGTGACCAGAATTGCACGCAATACTCTAAATGTGGCCTAACCAGAGTTCTATAGAGATGCATCATAACTTCTTGACTCCTGTACTCGACACCCCGATTAATAAATGAAAGCAAGCATTCCATAAGCCTTCTTACCCACCCTGTCTACCTGTGTAGCCACTTTCAATGAGTCATGGACTTGCACCCCAAGGTCTCTCTGCTCTTCAACATTGTTAAGAGTCTTGCCCTTAAAGAGTGTACTGCCTCTTGACGTTTATCCTACCAAGATGCAACATCTCACACTTATCCGGGTTAAACTCCATCTGCCATTTCTCTGTCCACATCTGCAGCTGATCTATATCACGCTGTATCCATCACCAGTCTTCTGCACTATTCACAACTCCACCAATCATGGTATCACCTGCAAATTTACTAACCCATCCATCAACATACTCGTCCAGGTCATTTATATACATCACAAACAGCAGAGGTCCCAGCACAGATCCCTGCGGAACACCACTACTCACAGGCCTCCAGCCCAAATAAGTCCCTTCAACCACCACCCTTTGTCTTCTGTGGGCAAGCCAGTTCTGGATCCACACAACCAATTCTCCACTGACCCCCTGCATCGAACTTTCTTGATTAACTGATGATGTGGGACTTTGTCAAATGACTTACTGAAGTCCATATAGATGACATCCACAGCTCTACCTTCATCAATCTTTCTCGTCACCCTGTCAAAAAACTCAACCTCCTCTTCAGTCCCTAGGCTAGTTCTGGCGACGTTTCCCATTGTGTTCACCTGACCGCTGGCAACTCAGAAAGGCAGAGTTGGATCACATTGCAATTTTCTCTTCAAAAGTTGCCACTGAGTACAGGGGCATGGAGACGAAATGCTGAGATGACAGATTTAGTTGAATTTAGCCATACCCTTCACTTGGAGTAATGCTCTGCCATTATTTACAGGTACAACAACAGTGTGCTTTCAAATCTACAAGATAACTTCACACTGACTTAGGCCTGGGTTTGACTATTAGTTTCAGCGACTAATACCAGAGCATTTCAGTGACTGAAATTAAAACAGACATTAATGAACAATAATCAGTTCCATTCCCCCCTCTCCTTATTTCCCTGCATTTCATTCTCTCTCACACATGTCCATCAACTCCCACTTGATTTTTTTGCCACAGTAAAGGGGAATTTACAATTGCCAATTAACCTGCCAGCACACCTCTGGGGTGTGGGAGGCAGTGGGAGCACCTGGGGAAATCCACGTGGTCACAACATGCAAACTCCACACAGACAACACCTGATATCAGGTTCGAACCCAGGGCCACAGGGCTCTGAGCAACATTGTTCATTCTGCACCACTCTGTCACTGTGGAGCTTTAGAGTAACATCATTCTGATTGGAAGTCAAGGGGACACAACTATCAGGTGAGATGGGAGAACTGGTGAAGCTGTATATGTAGACTGTCAGAAGCTATTGACAGTCCTGCTTTTCTCCATGGATGCTGCCTGGCCTGCTGAGTTCCTCCAGCATCAGAGTGTTTCTCATCCAGATTCCAGCATCTGCAGTCCTTTGTTCCTCTAGAAGTTTTTGATAATGTCCCATACAACATGTTGTTGCACAGGGTAGGAACACAATGCCAGAGAGTGACATATTGGCTCAAAGAGCAGACGGATTAATGGCTCAATAAGCAAGTTTAACTTTGACTTCATCTGGTTCCTGGTGCTGACTGAGCTGGTGTGACACGACGGCACTCTCTGCTGATCTAATGCCCTTCGATGTTACATCTTTGTTCATTGATTATTTGACCACTGTGGGAGAAACCAGAGCAATCTGTACAATCTTCAGGTAAATTTCATCAAGGTGCTGATGTGATATGGAAGGGGAGATCTAAGTGAATCAACACACTGTTGATCTGTCTCCATCTCACCCACTTGCCAAGGATGGTTGCATGCCAGAATACATTCCCTGATTTTCCTTTATAAACCAGAGAAGTAAACTCCAAAGGAGTTCTTAACTTGAAATGAGCTGACCTTCCTGAAATCTGCCTCCCCGGGCATCCACTATATTTAATAATACCTGTGGATTTCTTATAACAAATAGAACAATGAAATTTACAAATTCCTTTCGGTTAAAATAGAAATTCTTAAATGTCCTGCTGTGCTTTAAGGAATGAAAGTTGACCTGTTCACAGTTCCTGTGCCACTACATTTAATGGGAATGTAATTAACAAAAGTCACCCAAAGAAGGGGGTAAAACTTGTTCCAATCTTTTCCACTTAAATTTGTGGAAATGGAAAGCTGAATTCAGCATCTCTGACAGAAAGTTCCAGCTTAGATGCGGATTTAAAAAGTTGATCTTTTAGGTAGGATACTGATGTTCTGAAACTGTTATTTTTGTGGAACAGTTTGAAGACCCTGAGCTGGTGCAGATCTGGTGCTCAGCTGGAGTCAATTGTAAAAATGAGTTCTCTAATTGGAATTGCAGCTGGACTCCCAATCTGACAAAGTTTATTTCCTCTTGTGTGTTTCAGGAACTCCAGCTGCTCTGCCCACGGACAACATCAGTCATCTCCGGCCATTCTGACAGAGGCACACGGAGCAAGGACAGGTAACTACAGGGGACACCTCTTCACTGGTTGCTCAGTGAGTCACAGAGGGAGACAGAACAGAGCCAGGCCCTTCAGCCTATCGAGACCATGTTGACCGCCAAGCACCCATTTATACTTGTCCTACATTAACAACTTTTTATTCTCCACACACTCCCGTGAATTCCTTATATGTTCTGCCACTTGCCTACACTCTGAGGGCAATTTACAGCAGCCAATTAACCTAGCAACCTATAAGTCTTTGGGATGTGGAAGGGAACTGGAGCACCCAGAGGAAAGATGTTGGAGTCATTCGTCAAAGGGGAAATAACAAATCACTTTGAATGCTGAATATAATCAAACCTAGCCAAGATGGTTATTGGAAAGGTAAATCGTGTTTGATAAATATGCTCCAATTCGTTGTGACAGGGAGAGTGCATAGAGGGGAACCTGCAGATGTAGTGTATTTAGATTTCCAAAAGGCATTTGAAAAGGTACCACATAAGAGGTTGATGCATAACTTAAAAGCCCAAGGTATTGGAGGAAGTGTGTTGGCATGGATTGAAAACTGACTGTCACACAGAAAACAGAGAGTTGGAGTAAATGGGTCAGTTCCAAGTGAAGGATATAACCAGTGGGGTACCCCATGGATCAGTTCATGGCCCTCAGTTGTTTACTGTCTACATTGATGACCTGGAGGAGGGAACAAAATGTAAGGTTCCCATGTTTGTGCTGATACAAGAGTAGATGGAAGGTGAGGCTGTGATGAGTCATTGTGAATCTGCAATGGGATAAAGCTGGATTGAGTGATTGGGCGAGAACCTGGCAAACGGAGTTTGATGTGGGGAAGCGCGAGGTCACGCATTTGGGTAAAAGGAATCAAAACGCAAATTATTATCTAAATGGAGAGAGACTGCAACTGGGTGAAGTTCAGAGGGATCGAGGTGTTCTAGTGTATGGATCACTAAAAGTTACAGGCCAGTCCAGTAAGTAATTATGAAGGCAAACAGCGTATGGCCCATTATTGCAAAGGGGTTGGACAGATCAAATATAACCTTGTTTCATTAATTTTAACAAATCATTCTGAAGACAGCTCTTCTAACAGACCAGCCCGTGAATGCTGATTATAACTGGTGGTCAATACCCACAACAACAGTGCGAGTGGCCCGGAACTGTGGGAGGCATCAACAGGGTAGATAGCAGATAAACATTTCCCCACAACAGAGCCATCTAAAACTAAGAGGCCATGGGCTTAGGGTAAGGGATACAAGGTTTACAGGGGATCTGAAGAAGTATTTACTTCCCTCAAATCAGGCTGGAAGCTAGAACACACTGAGGGGGTGGTGGAGGCAGTATCTAGATGAGGAATGGAAAGCTGCAAACCAAGTTCCAGGAAATGGGATTGGTCTTGATGGTCAGCATAGACATAGTGGGCCAAAGGGCCTTTTCCTCTACTGTATGAGTCTGTGACTTAATGAATAATCTCTCCCTTGCCCTCTGGTTTTCAAAGTGCCCCAGGTCCCAGTAAATAATTATGCATTTGTAGCGGTTGCTACCGCGGAATAAAACAAGACTCTACTCGGAGGATTGCCAAACAGAACTGGTTTATTTTCCCGCCTTGTGCGGGCCCTTTAAGGGAGAAAACTCCCGCCCAAAAAAAACCGGCAATGATGTAAGTCCTACGTCATCAGGACTTTCCCGCGCGCGGGTTCTCCCTGTCGCTCGGAAAGACGAGGCCCGCCGCCATCTTGGGCCTCGTCGCTCCGACGCCGCGCGACCCGACTGCCGAGCCGGTTTGCCCGACTAGACGGTGAGTCGCCACACATTGGGATAACAACTTTGAGTTTAAGAGCAGAATATATCAAATAAAAATAAAAAATGTTGAAAATGCTCAACAGGTCAGGCAGCATCTGTGGGGAGAGTAAAAGAATGTCCGCTTGATGTCCTTTCATTGTAGCAGAATGCATGGCTTTGAGACTGGGCTCAAATGATGGTACAATCCCACTCCAATAATCCCAGACAATCTCGTGCCTCTTCACCAGAAATACCTGCAGAAAACATCATAAGGAGTCAGCGGGTAGAAGCAGAAATGTTCAATGTCTGAAAGGAACAAGGAATTACTTGTAAATTAGCTGGCAGTTCCTATCAGAAGATGCATTTTATGTTTCCAAAGAGCCAGAATTCTGCTTGAAAAAACACGAGAGGCCAGTTCTTTTCACTGATGATGAACTGCTAATGAAAACAGGAAGGATTTTCTTGGAGTTAGCAGTTTGAAAATAGCCACTCGTGAGTTAGCTGCATTGGCGATCACTCAAGCAGTCAAGTATTCATTGCGGGAGCATAAATCTTCAAATGAAACCAGCTGTGGAGTGCTCAATTATATTAGTGATGATGATATGATGATAATAATATCTTTTCCATGTAGCGAAGGCCATGACTTGGAGTGAGAAGTGGGACTCTCAGTGCGAGAAGTGGGAGCCATATAAAGAGGTGGGCGTTGGGACCCAGTCCTTTTCCAGGTATTTCCCTACAATAGAAGAGGCACGGCTGCAAATTGTGAGGTGATAACTGAATGGGAAATGAGCCAACTGGCAACAACCAATAACAAGAAGGTCAGGTGAAGTGGAGTGGACCAGTGTTAGAGTGGGAGCTGAGGCTTTGGCTCAAGAGGCTTCGGTGAGAACAGCCAGTGGTAAGTTTTTGGTAAGTTTTTGGTAAGTTTCTTTCTTTCTTTGTCTGTCAGTGTCCAGCTAAAGTAGTGACAATGGGTTCAGGGTCTGTGTTCTTCCTGCCAGATGTGGGAGATCTCGTCTCCCTGATAACTACATCTGCACGAGGTGCATCCAGCTGCAGCTCCTTACAGACCGTGTTAGGGAACTGGACCTGCAGCTGGATGACCTTCGGCTCCTGAGGGAGAATGAAGTGGTGATGGATCAGAGCTACAGGGAGGTAGCCACACCTCAGTTGCAAGAAGCAGGTAGCTGGGTGACTGTCAGGAGAGGGGAAGGGAATAGGCAGGTAGTGCAGAGTACCCCTGTGGCCATTCCCCTCAATAACAGGTATACTGTTGGGGGGGGGATGACCTACTGGGGAAAGCTGCTGTGGTCAGGTCACTGGCACTGAGTCTGGCTCTGTGGCTCAAGGGAAGAGGGGAGAAGAAGATAGAGGTAGTGATAGGGAACTCTATGGTTAGGGGAACAGACAGAAGATTCTGTGGACGTGAAAGAGACTCCTGGATGGTATGTTGCCACCATGGTGCCAGGGTCAGGGACATCTCGGATCAGTCCACAGCATTCTGAAGGGGGAGGGTGAACAGCCAGAGGTTGTGGTACATATTGGTGCCAATAACGTAAGTAGGAAAAGAGATGAGGTCCTGAAGAGAGAATATAGGGAGCTAGGTAGGAAGCTGAATAACAGAACCTCAAGGGCAGTAATCTCTGGATTGCTGCCTGTGCCATGTGCCAGTGAGGGTAAGAATAGGATGATTTAGCAGATGAATGCGTGGCTGAGGAGTTGGTGCAGGGTTTCAGATTTGTTGATCATTGGGATCTCTTCTGGGGAAGGTATGACCTGTACAAAAGGGACGGGTTACACCTGAACCAGAGGGGGACCAATATCCTTGTGGGCAGAGCTGTTGGGGAGGGTTTAAACTAGTTTGGCAGGGGGATGGGAACCAGAGTGATAGGTCAGAGGATGGGGCAGTTGGTGTACAGGTTGATGCAGAGTGTAGAAAGACTGTGAGGAAGGAGAGGCAGTTGAAAGGGCAAAATTGGAGTCAGTTGGACAGGCTGAGGTGTGTCTATTTTAATGCAAGAAGTATCAGGAATAAGGCTGATGAACAGAGCATGGGTCGGTATGTGGAACTATGACGTGGTGTCCATTACAGAGGCTTGGCTGTCACAAGGGCAGGAATGGCTGCTAGATGTTCTGGAGCTTAGATATTTCAAAAGGGACAGGGAGGGAGGTGAAAGAGGTTGGGGAGTGGCTTTGCTAACCAGGGATAGTATCACTGCTGCAGGAAGGGAAGACGTCCATGAGGGATCATCCACTGAGTCAGTGTGAGTGGAGGTCAGAAACAGGAAGGGAGCAATCACTCTATTGGGAATATTCTACAGACCCCCCCCCCCCCCCAATAGCAGCAGAGACACTGAGGAACAGATTGGGAGGGAGATTTTGGAAAGGTGCAAAAATAACAGGGTTGTTGTCATGGGTGATTTCAACTTCCCTGATATTGATTGGCACCTCCTTAGTGCAAAAGGTTTGGATGGGGTGGAATTTATTAGGTGTGTCCAGGAAAGATTCTTGACACAATATGTAGACAGGCCGGCTAGATCTGGATTCTGGATCTGGTGCTAGTCAATGAATCTGGTCGGATGTCAGATACCTCGATGGGTGAACATTTCGGAGATAGTGACCGCAACTTCCTGACCTTTACCCTTGCCTTGGAGAGGGATAGGAGCAGACAGTGTGGGAAAGTATTTAACTGGGCAAGGGGGAATTATGATGCTATTAGGCAGGACTTGGGAGTGTAAATTGGGAGCAGATGTACTCAGGGAAATGCACAGTGGAAATGTGGAGGTTGTTTAGAGATCACTTGCAGGGGTTCGGGATAGGTTTGTCGCACTGAGGCAGGAAAAGGATGGTAGAGTGAAGGAACCATGGTTGACAAGAGATGTGGAATATCTAGTGAAGAGGAAGAAAGAAGCTTACTTAAGGTTTAGGAAGCAAGGATCAGACAGGGCTCGAGAGAGTTACAAGGTTGCCAGGAAGGAGCTTAAGAATGGGTTTAGGAGAGCTAGAAGGGGGCATCAGAAGACCTTGCTGAGTAGGATTAAGGAAAGCCCCAAGGCACTCTACTCGTATATGAAGAACAGGAGGATGACTAGAGTGAAGGTAGGACCGATTAGGGATAGAGGAGGAAATGTGCCTGGTGTCGGAGGAGGTAGGGGAGGTCCTTAATGAATACTTTGCTTCAGTATTCACCTGTGAGAGAGATCTTGACATTTGTGAGGACAGCGTAAAACAGGCTGATAAACTAGAACATGTCGATGTTACGATGGAAGATGTGCTGGAACTTTTGAAAAACATTAGGATAGATAAGTCCGTGGGGCCGGACAGGATATATCCCAGGATACTACAGGAAGCAAGGAAAGAGATTCCTGAGGCCTTGACAATGATCTTTGCATCCTCACTGGCCACAAAAGTAGTACCAGATAATTGGAGGGTGGCAAATGTTATTTATTTGATCAAGAAAGGGAGTAGGGATAACCCTGGGAATTACAGACCAGTGAGTCTTACTTCAGTGGTGGGCAAATTATTGGAAAAGATTCTTAGAGACAGGATTTATGAGCATTTGGAGAAGCATAGGCTGATTAGGAATAGTGAGCATGGCTTTATGAGGGGAAGGTCATGCCTCACGAGCCTGACTGAATTCTTTGAGGATGTGACAAAACACATTGATGAGGTAGAACAGTGGATGTGGTGTACATGGACTTTAGTAAGGCATTTGATAAGGTTTTCGATGATCGGCTTATTCAGAAGGTCGCGAGGCATGGGATCCTGGGAAATTTGGCAGTGTGGATTTGGAATTGGCTCACCCATAGAAGGCAGAGGGTGGTGGTAGATGGAGCATATTCTGCCTGGAGGTCAGTCACCAGTGGTCTTCCACAGGGATCTGTTCTGGGACCCCTGCTCTTTTTGATTTTTATAAATGACTTGGATGAGGAAGTGGAAGGGTGGGTTAGTAAGTTTGCAGATGACACGAAGGTTGGTTGTGTTGTGGATAGTGTAGAACATTGTCGAGGGTTACAATGGGACATTGATAGGATGCAAAGCTAGGCTGAGAAGTGGCAGATGGAGTTCAACCTGGAAAAGTGTGAAGTGATTCACTTTGGAAGATCGAATTTGAAGGCAGAATGCAAGGTTAATGGCAGGATTCTGAGCAGTGTGGAGGAACAGAGGGATCTTAAGGTCCAAGTCCATAGATTCCTTAAAGTTGCTGTGCAAGTTGATAGGGTTGTTAAGAAGGCGTATGATGTGTTGGCCTTAATTAGCCGGGGTATTGAGTTCAAGAGCCACAAGGTGATGTTGCAGCTCTATAGAACTCTGGTTAGACCACACTTGGAGTATTGTGTTCAGTTCTGGTCACCTCATTTCAGGAAGGATGTGGAAGCTTTAGAGAGGGTGCGGAGGAGATTTACCAAGATGCTGCCTGGATTAGAGAGCATGGATGATAGAAAAATGGAAGGGTATGTGGGAGGGAAGGGTTAGATTGATCTTAGAGTAGGTTAAAAGGTCAGCACAACATCATGGGCAGAAGGGCCTGTACTGTGCTGTAAAGTTCTATGTTCTAATATGCTTTAATGGAATGTTGTGCAAATTCTTTGGTAATAAGACAAAGAGAAATAGAAGGTACGTACTGATTTATGGCAGTGTAAAACATAGGTTGTTTCCCATCTGTCAAAAGTATCAACTCTTTCTCTTCATAGACGTTGTTGTCTGACAATAAGATTAAGTGCAAGCACAGTAGTGTAGCGGTTAGCGTAACGCTATTACAGCATCAGTGACCCGGGTTCAATTCTAGCCGCTGTCTGCAAGGAGTTTGTATGTTCTCCCTGTGTCTGTGTGGGTTTCCTCTGGGTGCTTTGTGCATTGTGTGTTTTGATGTACATATGACTGATAAAGATATCCTAGATACAGACGAGACAGAATACTTATTCAGTGGAATCATGGCAAGTGAAGCCCTTGTATTCTGTAATAAAAACAGAAAATGCTGGAAACACTTGGCAGGTCAGGCAGTATCTGTGGGAAGAGAAACAGAGTTAATGTTCAGGTCAAAGTCTCATTGCACCCCTGCCCAGAAACCCTGGATTTCCGTGCATGCTCAATCTGACAAAACAAAAGCTTTTTTTTTCTAAAATACTTGAGTGGTGCCAAGTAATAAGCCTCAAGGGATTAGAAATAATTATTTCCCCACTTTACAATATGCCTTGCTGTGACTCAGTGGGGAACAGCCTCGTCTATGGTTATGGCCCAGAGACACAAGAACAAACCTCCAGTAAGAGACATTCAGCTGCACTTTTGAAGGTTCATCTCTCAGGTGAGACTTTAAAACAAGGCTCCGTTATTTCTATTGAATGGTTTCCAAAAACCCTCTGAAAATGGGAAGTTTTTCCTGGTGTCCTGACCAGCACTGTTCCCTTAATCAGCCAGTATTTGGCTGTCACCACATTCTGGCTTTATGGGATCTTGCTGCACTCAGATTGGCCACCACATTTCTCACATCACAGACGTGACAAGAGTGAGCCTGATCGGTGCTCCCAGCTCCGCTCAGCTCGACCGAGGCCCTGATTGTTGTAACACAGGGAGGTGATGGTGGGGGTGATGAGAAAGCATGTGGAAATGCCCTGTTCCCACCCAGTAGAAGATGCCTGCAGTCCCACAACAGCTGGCAAATCCATCACACTGGTCTCGCAGGCACAGGATGTCCATAAACATTCATGACCTGGGAGGACCTGTGCACCACAACTTCATCTGATGTAAAGTGCCTTGGAACGTCCTGAGATACAAGGAATTCTGCAGATGCTGGAATCTAGAGCAACACACACAAAGTGCTGGAGGAACTCAGCAGGTCAGGCAGCATCTATGGAGGGAAGTGAACAGTCACCGTTTCAGGTCGAGACCCTTCATCTGGACTGGAAAGGAAGAGGGCAGAAGTCAGAATAAAATGGTTAGGGGAAGAGGAGGAGCACACCCAGGAAGGTGATAGGTGAGCAAAGAGCCGGAGAGCAGCATAGATCACGGGGGGAGCAGTGAGAGTGGGTCTCACAGAGCTCCCGTCAAAGAGAGGAGGAAAACTTCTTCAGGGTAGGCATCTCTTGAAAAGACTCCACAGTGGAGCAGCAAAATGAAGACACAAGGAATTCTGCAGGTGCTGGAATCTGCAGCAAAGCACACAAAATGCTGGAGGAACTCAGCAGGTCAGGCAGCATCTATGGAGAGAAATACTGACCTTTTTATTCTGGCTTCTGCCCTCTTCCTTTACAGTCTTGATGAAGGGACTCGACCCAAAATATCGACTGTTTATTTCCCTCCATAGATGCTGCCTGACCTGCTGAGTTCCTCCAGCATTTTGTGTGGGATGTCCTGAAGGGTGTTTTAGATACGTGAGTCTTTCTTTTTGTTAAACCTATTTGAATTGGTTTTGAATCCCCAAAAAAATCATTAAATCTGGATAAAGACTCAGTAATTTTTCATCTGCACACAATGTTCCCTCTGCTTTAAAAAGGCAACGTTGTTTTCTAATTTGAAACAGAAATGTGTATTTGGTACAATATAATTTTTGGTACAATACAATAAAATTTCTGCAGGCTTTGAGAGACACAATGAATAACAATTAATTTGAAAAACTGGTTAAGTAAAGATTTAGTACGTTTCCCTTTTAAGAGCACCATCTGTAACCTTGAAAACAAGCAGATTCATCAGACGGGGTTCTGTTTTATAACTTTGTGTAAACCTTTCTTGGTTTTACAAAGCTCAAACTAAAAATGAGACCTCAAGGTTGTTCTTGAAAAATAGATGAGAGCACAGAGGGTGCAATTCAGTAGAGATGTCTGTAAAAAGGCTATTGCTGGTGACTTTATTTTGGGACAAATTTACATTGAAATAGGGAAGTTTAATCCATCCAGATTGATTCTTTTATCTGTTCTGAAAGAGAGTCTCCTCAAAACCCTGCGGGTGAGCAGTGTCCGTGACTGCAAATCCTTTTCTTGATTTGAGGAGCTTGAAGTGGTCTACACATTGCATGAGAGGGAATGAGAAAGACACCGACACATAATGCCTTTAAGCTGCTCATTTTCTCTGCTATGTGATTGTTTTAGGTTTTATGGGTCTATGTTGAAGGACAGAATTTAACACTTTGCTCTCTTATTCAACAACATCTAGCTCACAGATTTGCCATCAATTCCACTTGTCTAACATCAAATTCCACTTGTCTAAACTTCTCAAACAGAATCTTGAAATTTGGTTAATGTAACATTTTATACTTGCACTGAAGTCAATTGGTTGTGTCCACAACTCTGTAACAGGTAAAATATTCTATTTTCAAATAGAGAGCAACTTCTAAGAATCTTCTAATGGTTACACAGAGGACCACCGAATGGCTTGATTTATCCTCTTTGATATTTAACTTTGGTTTCAATCAAGGTATTCACTGAAGTAGACAACTCATGGATGAGATGGACATAGTAGAGGAGGAGGGGAAGTTGGGTAAAAGTTTATCATCTGAACTTGATGAACAACATGGCCAAAACGAGACATGTATCTGTCAAGAACAGGTTTTGACGTCAGTGAGTAGACATAAATTAGGTTGCTTCAGGTGAAATGATTGACTTTGTCAGGGGTAATTCCATGACATTGTTATGTGACTTCCAGCAGCAAGGTTACAGACTTCCTCCTTGATCTTGGGGATCGACTGCCTGCAGTTGACATCTCAAAGATGCTGGGAAAATGCCATCAAAGCTGCATCTGCAAAATCCTCCAGATTCAGTGGAAGGGTTGGTGAGTGGGCATCTTGGTCGGCATGGACAAGTTGGGTTGAAGGGCCAGTTTCTGTGCTTTATGACTCTTTATAACATCATTTACTGACAGTATTGTGGCATTTCTCTCTGTAAATAGTGACTGTGCACCATGACAATCACCAATGAGAGCTTTACCTGTAAGTTTTTAAAAGGGTTTGGGGTTGATTTTGCTATGAAATTCGATTTGCTTCACATGGGGAAGATCTAGATTTGAACAAGTTACATGGGATGGTCCTGATGCAGGGTTTTGACCCGAAACATCGACAGTTCCTTTCCTCTCACAGAAGCTGCTCGACCCGCTGAGTTCCCCCAGCAGATTGTGTGTTGTTCCAAATTCCAGCATCTACAGCCTCCTGTGTCTCTGTGGTATTTGGGATGTTGTTTAGATGGGGTTAGATGAAACACTGGTCATCTGAGAATTGTATTTCCTTCTGTACCATTTCAGGTGAGGCAAAGGAGCGGGGCCAGTGCCTGCAGTCAAATCTCCAGCATGGGACAGTTGTCTTTCCATAGCGATTGTGGCCAACCTGAACATGGGGGTCTTTCTGTGTGGGGACCCAGGCAGCCCCCAGACGTGCACCCACTCACACTTGCCATAATGGTTCCTTTCAGCATTGAGCCTCATTAACAACATCCCTACAGTCTGCAGAGGCAAGTGGGATGGGTTTGGGTTGAGGGTGGGGCAGGAGGGGACTTTGAGGAGGAATGAGTGGGTTGACCTCAATTCTTGTCAGAGTTTTGTGGGGTTTGCACGAGTAATCTTGTTCCTGGGTCCGGAAGTGAGCTGTGGCATGTGTGTGCATATGTGTATCTATGGTGTGTGTGTCTGCACGTGGGTGTGTGCACGTGCACGGGTGTGTGTGTGTGGATTTGTGTGTGTGGCGTGTGTGAGCGTATGGGTGTGTGTGTGGTCATGTGTGAAATTTATTTATCCATGTTCCCACTGATCAGTGTGAAACCTGAGCAAAGCAAGAGAAAGATGAAGCCTTACCCAGAACAGGTTGATAAATCTCTTACACACACTCACTCACACGTGCACACACACTCACTCACACGTGCGCGCACACACACACACACACACACACACACACACACACACACACACACACACACACACACACACACACACACACACACACACACACCTCGTTGCCATTAAATTAGCTAATCAATTGAAGAATGGCAGTACTGAATTATTTTTCAATATTTATTCCCCGTCAGTAATGTTCTGCACAGAAGCACAGGCTCATCAGTACAATTATCAGTTAAATGTTCTATTCACTATTATTATAAAAAGGAAGATAGTAACATTTGTTTCATTTCTCCCATTCATCAGCATTGTTTGTGTTCCATTGTCTGTATCTCAATTATGATCTATACTCTGATACCAGGTCCCTTCCTTGATGGTTTCTCCGTTCAAAGGCTCAGCACCTCTTTATCCTCTCATACCCGAGATGAAGTCCTGTACAGAGTTTCTGGGACTGGAAGCTCGTCCTGACTTTACTGAATCCAGTTCAATGCACTGGTCGAGCTGGTTCCCTAAGTTTGACAGGAGTTTGTTGGCTCCCAAGAGGGTTCTAGACAGTTTCTGACAAAGGGCCTTGACCTGAAACATCAGCTGTCCATCTCCCTCCATAGATGCTGCCTGACCCACTGAGTTCCTCCAGCATCTAGTGTGTTGCTCCAGATTTGCAGCATCTGGAGTCTCTCTTGTGTCTCTAGACAGTTCCTGTTGTGTCACTGAAGCATACCACATATCACAGTAATAAAGCAATGGGGTCTGCAATTTCCCAACAGAAAACAGTTAAGAGAAAAAAGAGATAAAAAAAAACTAATCATCTTGATAACTGACATGTACAGAGTGAATCCACATCTCCAAGTGTTCCCTATGAATTACAACCTGACATTTAAGTGGAATCACGGACCATTTGGCACAGTAGGAAGTAAAAACACTTGGACCAGCACAAACAGAGCAGAAAATCCACTCGGATTCCCTTGATCTCTTCCAACTTTCAGCCAGTTAATTGCACCACATACTACCTGTCTGGAGTTAGCATGAATTAGCCAGGAAAATAAATGCAGCTGTCGGGGCCTCTGTTAACAACAGGATTGGGCAAATTTGATGTCTTCCATGGTGAAATAGTTCAAAGACATTCATTGCTGCACCTCATGAATATTCCCACTCGCCTGTTGACATAACCTATCCCCATGGTGTCAGCAGAGGGAAAGGTTAGAAGTTGGACAAGGAACAAGAAAAAGAATTCAGGACAGAGATCATCATTACTCTGGTAATTTGTATTGTGTGCTTTCAAATGATCTTCAACAGCAAATCAAGCAATTTACTACCAAAATGATTCTGGAATATTTTCGCTCTCCACAATTGGAAGACCCAATGAAAAACAGATGTGAGAGGGGGTACATGGAGTGTGAGGGCGTACACTGTGTGTGAGAGGGTGTACGTGGTGTGAGAGGGGGTATGCAGTGTGTGAGAGGGGGTATGCAGTGTGTGAGAGGGTGTACGTGGTGTGTGAGAGGGTGTACGTGGTGTGTGAGAGGGTGTATGTGGTGTGTGAAAGTGTGTACACTGTGTGTGAGAGGGTGTGCGCGGTGTATGAGGGGTATGCTGTGTGTAAGGATTACGTGGTGTGCGAGAGGGTGTACGTGGTGTGTGTGAGGGTGTATACGGTGATTGAGGGTGTACACGGTGTGTGATAGGGTGTACATGGTATGTGAGAAGGTGTACGCGGTGCGTGAGAGGGCATACGTGTTGTGTTGGGGGTGTATGTGGTGTGTGAGAGGGTGTTCACACAGACTCTCCAAGCCGCTGTGACCTGTGACATGGCCACAATAAACTCAAGTACCTTGATTGATGGAGAGAGCAAACACAGTTTTCAAACGATGAATGACAAACGGCTATGACAGAAGACCACACTGCAGTACCTGATGTTCATTAAACAAAAGCCAAATGCTGGACAAACTGGTATTAAATAAAACAAGCAATGACTTCAAACAAACGAGCAAATGTTTCCAAGGTAGTGATAACAAACTCAGCTGGACAGCCAGTCAACAAACTTCTTGGTGCTGAAATGTCTCAAGCCAAAGAAATATGGGAATAATGTGGTCCAGGCACAAATAACACAAGCCCCAGCACTAAAGGAAATAGACAAAGCATCAACATGTATAAAGAATATAATCACCCCCCCCCCCAACAGGGACATATGACAGGAACACAAGCACGCTTACTCCCACAGGCATGGTAATCGTAACAAGATGATAAAAGGCAAGCCTGAAACTTGTGTGGAAGTCAACAACCTCCACACCATGAATCACAGAAGAAATTCTTGGTTCAAGACTCTCCGGATGGAATAAAGATGAAAAATTGGCATATAAAATCAAAACACTGCACGCACAGATTCTGCTTCTTTCTTAAACACCCATAACCAGTCCATTCAAATCCTTCTTCAAAACTATTCCTGCTTTTTGACGTGCCAAAATAGTTCAACTGATCTCATTTTCACTTGACAAATTTTCCAGTTGAAGTTCACTCCATCCAAATGCCGACATGTTCTGGTATTTCTCAACTGACATATGACATTGAGAAAAAGAATTGACTCATTTGAGCCTCTGAGTCACCCAAACGACAGGCAGTGAATAGCTGAGGAAACACAGATGGCTCATGCAAGGAGCAGGTCACTTGAAACAGAACCATGTACTTGTCGCAAAAGGGGGATGCTCGTAACCCTGCAAATTCTAACCAATTATCAACCATCATGAAACAACATTATTTTTTAATATGAGATTTGTCAGTGGGAAATGTTGGAAACTCCCAGCTGATTCCTTCCAACAGTTCCTGTTTTATTTTGGAGTTTCAGCCACCTGTGGCATTTTGCTTTGTTATTGGGTCATTATTGGCAACTTTGGGAATATTGCTCAAATGAAACAGGAGGTTTGATCTGTTGGTACATCAGGCAACGTGTGGAGAGAAACGGAGATTCCCTCTCCCCACTGCTCTCAGACTCCTGAACCAGTCACCTCTCTCACATCTCCTTCCCAGTGGTGCTGACACCTCCCCGAACCCCGAATTCCACCTCTTCTGTTCTTGTCATTTTGACATTTCTGTTTGCAGTTTTGCCCTTGTTGCTGTACTTATCAACGTACTTCTCATTACTGTGTGCACTGTTCACTCTACACGGACAAGGAACTTCATTGCTCCCTGGTGTATTTGAGAATAAACTAATCTGAATCTGGGTTAATGTCTCAAAACTTTTTTATCGGAACTGGGAATAATTGCTGTTCTAATCATCAAATGTTAATGGGACTAGTATTGCACCAATGTAGCTCGTTCACCTCAGACTCGGGGATTGAAGTGCTCCTGATCTCCCTGTCTGAGGTTGTTTGTCATCAGCAGTACTGAGGGTCAAGGCAGAAGAATTCTAATGAGTATGACTGGCCTTACACCAACCAACATTTGTTTTCTTCTACATCAGTCAGTGTTTGGGGTATCAAGACCTAAAGTCAGGTCGAGCCATCTCTGGGTCAGTAGTTGGCTTGGCAGGGAGTGGAGGACTGAGGGGGAATACATCAGCTAGGGTTGCAGGTGGGGTCTGGAAGGAGACCAGCAGGGAGGGAAGTGTACATGCGAAGGGTGCCCATTTCATGAAGAACTTGCCTACAAGAAGATCCATGACTCCAGGACGAGGGAGCAGGGAAGCCAATTCCTTTGGCAGTGTCCCAGCAGCAGAGTCCATACATCTCGTGAAGGCTGCTCAGTGTGTTGTCATGCAGAGTTCTACAGGGCCCTGAATGCTGGAATGAATCTTTGGTGAATGATGCCAAGCATACACAGAATGTTGCTGGACACTAGTTCCTATATCTTTCATCTCTTTGCATCATTTGCAGAGAGGGACTGGGATTAGCCTATGGCTCTGTGTGAGCTGGACAGTGCACTGGGCTGTTGGTGACATTACCTCTGTAGAGCAATGTGTTGTATATTACACAGAGAAGGTTCCAGCCTGTACATCTTCCCTGAAAACCAAATATTCCATCAGCTTTTCCACTGCAGAGATATTCACGAGATAGTTTTAGAGTGCTTGAATGTCTACATCTCCCAAACTTTCTGTAATCCTTGGTCATCTAATATTCATAACTCAAGAACCTAACCTTCTATCTCCCATTATGTAGAGGCTGGAGGAGTGGGGAGTGCTGTCAGAGTGGTCTGGGTGGGTAATGGATGAACCTCTGTGGAAGTACACACTACAGTCACTTTGTATCAATGGGGGTCTGGAGGAGGGGTTAGTGTGGTGGATGGGTTACTAATGAATTCAGCTGCTTTGGCCTGAGACCTTTGAGTTTTGTTGGAGAACAACTCATTTCTGCTGTCGGTCACCCATCTGTGACATTGACTCAGTTTCTCTCTGCATTAGTACAGCCTGACCCATTGGACATGTCCCTTGGCCCTGCATTTCCCAACTTTTACTTTCCTTTGTTTATGGTTTCACTCTTCACCTGCCCTCACCTCCTAGTCTTTGTTCATGTTCTCTCCTTCTCCAACTGCATCTGTTAACCCATCAACCAGATGACCTCTATAACGTAAGCAAAGCAAAAAAAAATTGGCAAGTATCATCGTAATGAAGGCCATGCCTTCTTGAAAAGTAAAATGACTCTTGGGGCAGACGTCATCACCCTCAGCTTCATTTGATTTATGAAATATTCACTTTTCAGCCAAGTTTCTACTCTTGTGACAATGGTTCAGATTTCTCTCAATATTGGTTAGACTAAAAAAAAGTCCTCCTTGTCAACTGATTTACTGTTTATCTCCCAGGTCAGTAATATCTCCCCATGAAACACATGTGGATGGGAGTGGGATTTGGTTTGGGGAGACTTTTCTGTATGTTGTTCATATTGTTTTGTTTCTCCTCTGCCAGGTGTGTTACAGAGTATGGGTGATGATGATCCCTGTTCTATCACAAGTGTTTTAATGCACACCTACAGATCGTGGACAGAAGTGTAAATTGTGTGCTTGTAACAACTTGCAAACCAGAAACCAGAGACTGAACTTGCTACAGGTTCTGGTTTTGTTTAAAATATACACGGCACAGATTAAACTGTACAAAAAGTTGTCGGAAATTCCAATTACGATCAACTTGACCAGCTAAGTTCCTTTAGACAGTTGGCCAAATTCTGTCTCTGTAAGCACATCTTAAATTATGAAAAATACCTGAAATGCTAGACCTATAATTTTAAAAGCAAATAATATAACAGGGACCCACCATTTGCTCATCATTCATGTGTATCCATGGCATTAAATACTTCCATAATATTATGGCTTGTATTTAGTTAAAGGTTCCTGTCAAAACTACATAACTTCAGCCCAGCCCTGACACTTCTCTTCTGCAGTGCCTGTTTTGTAAATGTCTTAATTCTCAGCTGTGCTGCTCTGCTGTGGCATTCTCCATTATCTGTGTCTGCTCCTTCCTTCCTCTAGATTTATAGGCTTAATTGCAGAGTAAGGTTCTGACTTTACAGATGCCGTCTGCATTGATTTACTGACAAGACAACTCTATTATTTGTGTCAGAAATCATTTCAACAACCAGTTGAGGCTGTTTCCAGTGTACGGAACTATGGAGGATGGATTTGGACTAACTTATGTGAATAAATATTTTGAATACATTTATGCCTGTACTTGGGATGTATTTTGCACAAATAAAATCTGAAAGTGCTGGAAGTATTGCAGCCTGTCAAGCAGAGTCTGCTGAGAGAGGAATGAGGTTAATATTTCAGTTTACTGAATGGAATCAAATAACTTGTACTGGAACAGGAGTCAATTCAGCCTGTCGAATCTCTGCCAGGTCTGTCCCATCAGTCCCATTCTCTTCCTCCACAGCACTGTGTATTATTCCCTCTTCAGCTGAGTTCATTTGGGTCAGAACTGTTGGGAAACATTGGCAGCTCCACCCTAAACTATTGGTATTGGTTGGTATTGGTTTATTATTGTCACATATACTGAAATGCAGTGGAAAACTTTTGTTTGGGTGTCATCCAGACAGATCGTTCCATACGTAAGTACATTGAGGCAGTACAAAGGAAGGCAGAATGCAGAATATACTGTTGTAGCTGCAGAGAAAATGTAGTGCAGGTAAACAAATTGATGTTTTTCACATTAATGCCACCTGGCTCCAACATCTGTCAGCCATTCTTTAGCATAAGAACATAGAAATAGGAGCATGCGTGGACTGTTCGTCTCCGAGCCTGCTCCACCAGGCATCGAGATCACAGCTAACTGACTATCTTAGCACCATATTCCTTAATATCCAGAAATCTATCCATCTCTGTTTTGAATGACCAAACCTCCACAGCTCCATGAGGTGGAGAATTCCAAAGGCACACTGCCCTCTGAGTGAAGAAATTTCTCTTGCTGGAGATCTCCTGAAGGGTTCCAATGCCAGACTCCTCATCCCAGCTGCTACTGTATGCGTGTCGATTCCCCACCACAGGCCGTGGACCTCTGCCTGATGGACCTGGGGTGGTGCAGCCTGCACTCACTCAGTGGTCAGGAGAGACGCTGAGGGAAAGGAGCATGTCTCAGGTAATTAAGTGTAGTTACTGAAATGGTTTCAATTGGTTGAAAGTCATTTTAAGTATATTAATTTGTTTCGAGTTTTTGTTTAAATGTTAATTGATTCCTTATAGATGTTGAATGTCAGGGGCATGGGAAAACGCTATTGTTATAGGCAGCTAAGCCTGGGTGTGGCTTTGCGGCCACTCAGAGTTTTACAGCCCGTTTGTAGGTGGGGCTTGTTGGGAGCTCTCATGTGGCAGAGAGTTACGCCGTATGAAGACCTGTAACTGCACAGGAATCGGCACGGACCAGCGAGCCTTGCAGATTAGTAATAGTTACCACAAAGGGCAGGGCCAAACATTGGTGATTTATACTCGGTAGAAATTCTAAACAGTTAACTGTTTCTCTCTCCGGGCGCCGGCTGACTTGCTCAGCACGGTCAGTTTTTATTTGACCTTTCCATCGTCCACAGATTTTTCAATTTATTATTCAAGGCATATGAACATTGCTGTCAATCCCAGTACCTGCTGCCTATCCCTTGTTGCCCCTGAATCGAGAGACTCTTTTCTCTACTCCAGGGATCTTTGACAGTGGAGTCATTAACTGTATTCAGGGCTGAGGCAGATGGGGGGGGGTGGGGGGGTGGGGGCAAAGGTGAAAGAGACCAGGCCAACCATCAAATCGACCATCATCATATTGAATAGTAGAGCAGGCGTGATGGGCCGAGTGGCCTACTCCTGCTCCTACTTCTAATGACCTTGTGTTCTTTTTTTCTGGATTTTTATCAAATTTATTGTTCTCTTTCTAAGAGTGGACCAAAATAAATGTTCCTTCTGGCTTGAAATCCAAGCATTATTGGAAAAGAATTTCATCTGATCAGGATATAAAGATCTGTTAAGGAATGTGTCCAGGCATCCTCCAGTGATAATAACTGAATCTACAACATCTACCCCAGAGGAACATGCATTTACTACAGGGTTGTGAACCAGGGACAAAGGATGGATTATTTGCAGGTATTACAATTAACTCCTTCCTTTTTTTATAAGACTTCCTTATTTGCTACTCCTGTTTTATTGTTTTAAAAACCCTCAGATTCAGTCTGTTTTATTTTCTTTACTGGGACATAAAACCAGCTGCAGCAGTTACCGTCAGGTCTCAGAAACTCTGGCAAGCACCATCTCCAGTTTGTCCAATAGGTATTAATATTTTCCACATTACCAACCCAATCTCTTCATCAAGATGGCTTTTCCTCTTAATTGGTTACCTTCTCTGGAAATTCATTCCACAGTCATCTGAGGAATTTAATCTCAACATTTGTGATTTTATATGTTTCTTTGCTTTGGCCTGTGATCATTCCATGGAAGTCATGCTTTGTTTCGGAGAGCATTAAATGGTGGTCCTGTAAAATGGTGGGCAAGAGAAACACCTCTTTCTCTTAAACCTATCAAAACTAATTTAAAGATTCCCTCCATCTGCAAACAATACAATAATCCAAAAGCTGTAACTTAAATAAATGAAAAAAATCCTGTAAACATTCAAAGGTTGTGCTTGGCAGGACTTTGCAACAGCTGCTGAAATTCTAAATGTTAGCCAGATGGAGTTTAGCACGAGCGATCCTTTCAAAGACTGGAAGTGTAATTACTCTAAGTGAAATGAAATGAAGGCAGATTGGAAAAAGATATTTCCTTTGTCCCCCTTCATTGCAATCATTCCATCATTAATTTAAAGTAAATTGATTTACATGACCCATAAAAAATACCAGATAGCTTAAAAAAATGTAGTCACTGATTCTTCACCGGATGCAGGGAACAGGAATGATCCAAACAAGCAGGAATCTGATGGCATTTTTGCATTTTGCTTTGATTCTGATAGACAGCTCAACCTTTCAGAGTCATAGAGTAATGCAGCATGTAAATAAGAACTGATCTTTGTTGCATTGATTGCTTCTGGCGTTTTTATTGTATGAGTCATTCAAACAACAAAACAACTGATTCTATTTTGGTGATGTTGTTCATTGATGTATTTACCTTCAAATATTTCGGTGATGCTTAAGGCATATTTAACTTAAACTTGGAATAAAATAGCTGCAAAGTTAAACTGCTTAAATAATAGTTTTTGGTTAAATGGTAAATCTTCCTCTTCCTTTCTCACTTCAGGTTGTGACTCCCGTTCCCAGCCGAGCAAACTAACTCTCATTTTTGACTGTGTTTGCTACCCATGGAAAGAAACTATTTGATGAATTTACCATGTCCAGCTCTCACACTTCAGCACCGAGTTCCCACGATAGAAAGAGCTTGAGGAAAGAGGAAGCAGAATACTCCATAGAATTAAGCCCATGTTACATTGCAGCTGTCAGTAAGGACAGGTAATGAGCACTAGAGCTTGGAATATGGATAAATGATGTGTCTTGCCCTTAAAAAATAACAACCCAACTTTTTCAGTGAGTGACAAAGGGTTGATGCCATTGACGAAAGCAGTCTGCAGAGATTTAGCCAGCATCGTGCCTTGCGATCAACTTAATTTGGTGCCACCTAGAAGAGATCTTGGTGTCCCTCAACAGGGATGGCTAAACAGCCAATTGGAATAAGGAAGGTAAGCAGCCAAAATGTTTAATCATTATAGAGAAAGCAACAAGAAGTTTGGGATGTATACACAGGAATAAGGTACAATGTGAACTATAAATCACCCAATTTTCAAATATTCTTCTGAAGGATTGAAATTCCACAGTTATAAATGCAGTTTTTTGGTGCCAGAGAGGTTGTTCGGCAGTAATAAGTAAAAATATGGAACAAAAGCTGAATGCTGGAGGAGTCCAAGCAGCATCCGTGGAGGCAAAATGTGTAAGTCGATGTTTCGGGTTGAGACTCTGCATCAGGACTGCGATGGAAGATGAAGCTTGCCAGTACATAGCGGTATGAGTTGGGGTAGTACAGAGGCCGGAGGTGGAACCAGATGGGGAAGGGATGGTGGACAGGTGGAACTGGGTGGGGTGAGAGGGAAGGGAGAGGTGACAAATGGGGAAGAACATGCAGTGTACAGGTGAGTCTGTGCAGGAGGACAGCACCAGGAGGGCTACCCAAAATTGGGCAATTTAATGTTCATAAAATTATATATTGCTTGGCAAGTTTAATATTTAAAGTCCTGATGAATGGTCACAGAGTACTCATCACATCAGTTTCTCTCACCACAGATTCTGTCTGACCTCCTAAGTATTTCGAGGAGTTTCTGTTTTATTTTATATTTTGAAATGTTTATCTAAGAATAAATTAAAAAATGAATTTTCCTTCAGATCACTCATTTTGCATCAATGACTTCATATGGAGGACCAGGGAGACATTGGTAGCAACAGCTGGAGTTCTACATTTAGCCGTGCATGGCTTTATTCCAGAAACTATTACTGTATCATAGAATTGCAGAGTTCTACAATACAACAACGGGCCCTTTTGACCCATCTCGTCCATGCCGACCATGATGTCCATCTACACTAATCCCATTTGCCCACATTAGGCCTGTATCCCTCCACTTCTTTCCTGTCCAAGTACCTGTCCGGTGCATTTTAAACATAATTGTATCTGCCTCCACCACTTGCTCTGGCAGCTCGTTCCAGATATTCACCACCCTCTGTGGGAAAAACTTATCCCTCAGATATCTCAGAGGAAATATCCTGGGCCCAACGTATTGATGCAATCACGAAGAAGAGACGTCAGTGGATCTACTTTGTTAGGAGTTTCAGTCTGTCACCAAAGACTCTTGCAAATTTCTACAGATGTACGGTGGAGAGCATTCTGACTGGTTGCATCACCGCCTGGTATGGAGGCTCCAATGCGCAGGATCGCAAGAGGCTGCTGAGGGTTGTAGAGTCAGCCAGCTCCATCACGAGCACAACCCTCCCCGTCATCGAGGACATCGTCAAGAGGTGTTGCCTCAAGAAGGCGGCATCCATCACTAAGGACCCTCTGGGATATACCCTCTTCTCGTTACTACCGTTGGGGAGGAGGTACAGGAGCCTGAAGACCCACACTCAGTGACCTAGGAACAGCTTCTTCCCCTCTGCCATCAGACTTCTGAACAGTCCATGAACCCATGAACACTACCTCATTATTCCCCTTTTGCACTATTTATTTATTTTATAATTTATAGTAATTTTTATGTCTTGTACTGTACTGCTGCCGCAACACAACACATTTCACAACATATGTCAGTGATAAGAAAACTGATTCTGATCCTTCAAAGTTTCTCCCCTCTCATCTTAAACCTGTGGCCCCAGTGCCAGACTCCCCTTCCCTGGGAGAAAGACTCCAACTATCTACCCTATCACAATTTTATAAACCTTTATACAGTCACCCCTCAATTCCTACATTCCAGTGAGAATAAACCCACAGTCTGTCCAGTCTCTCCGTATAACCACAGCCCTCCATTCCAGGCAACATCCCGGTGAATCTCTGCTGCACTCTCTCTATTGCTAACACCTCCTTCCTACAGTGCGGCGACCAGAACCATCAATAACACTCCAAATGCACTCTAACCAATGTTTTGTACAGCTACAACATGATGCCCCAACTCTTATACTCAATGCCTCAGCCTATGAAGGTAGGTATACAAAATGCCTTCTTCATTGTCCTATCCACCTGTGTCAACACTTTCAGGGAGCTATGGACTTGCACCCCAAGATCCTTCCTAAGGTCCCTACCATTTACTCTATGTGTTCTGCAGGAATTTGACTTCCAAAAGTGCATCACCTCGTACTTGCCTGGATTAAATTCCATCTGCCACCGTTCCACCCAACTTTGCAGCTGACCTGTGTCTAATGATAATGTTTAATAACACCTCTTCTATTATTACAACTGCACCTCCTGCCGCCACATAACTGAGTCATTGAAACAGCTAATACCAAGAATAAATATTCAACTCTGTCACTACGTAAACCTGCGACACAAATTACAGGCCCTCCCCAGGTTATGAACACGTGACTTACGGACACCTCGGACTAACGAATGAGCTCCCATAAATATCATTAAATTCCAGAACCAGTCCTGAAAACAAAAGCCATTTACATGTAACAACACAAAAAGATCAAAAGGAACTCAGTGTATCAGGCAACAGCTGTGGAGGGAAGTGGACAATCGACATTTGGGGTCTCGACCAGAAACATCAGCTGTCCATTTCCATCCATTGATGTTGCCTGACCCATTGAGTTCCTCCAGCTTCTCCTGGCTCTTTTTGTGTTGCTCCAGATTCCAGCACCTATAGTCTCTTGTGTCTTCCATGTAACCTCCCTGCAGTAATCAGACACCATTGTCTCTTAGGAACATAGGCTGCCAGTCTCATCACGGGAAGCCACTTGAGAGTTGCTTTGGAAACTGACAGGCAATCACTTCCATTGATACTTGTGCAATGATACTCTATTACACAACAGCCATTGATACTTCAAGCCCATTGAAGCCGGCCATTGAGTGTGGGACATCGTGATTCTGTACCATTGTAACTAGGCAGGGGAAGACAAGAAATAAATGTTCATGTTAATTGGCCCTGATCAACACATTCCAACTTACGGACAAAATTGACTAATGGATGTTGGTGAAAACTGAGCCCATTCATAACCCATGGATGGCCTATAATCAGTTCTTTGGATTTCATTAGTTTAGTCAGATAGAGCTTGAAACCATAGCAAGTGTCAGCAGAAGATAAATCTGTGCCATGTTCCTATTGAAAAATGTAACACATGTGGCCTGGGTAATAATGGTGTGTACCCCTTTAAGAATTGTACCATGTGACCAGCTGCTCTTTATAAATGTTAGTGTTGACTAAGTTGGATTGGTAATCAGTTTGGGAGAAGAGACACTGAGAAAGAAATGCTCTTTGTAAGTTACTTTGTTTGACAAAGCATTCTATTGGATCAACTTTCAGATTACTGCCCATCATCTTACAGAGTGATGCTGGTATAAAATGGACCCTGTTTGTGATAACACAGTTATTCAGCTGAAATCCAGTATCATAATCTTGGGATCAAAGGCTTCTGTAATTGAACAAACCACATTACTATTGCATCTGCAAGTATCGTGAAATTATTTTATCTGAATTGAAAAATGATGACATTTGACTATTCAGTGGGGAGAGAATAATTTTACAGTTCATTGCACAATTAAATATTAACTGTAATCAGTTATTCACTAGGTACCAATAATTGATAGTTTTTGCTTCTGTGCTAACACTTAGAATTGTTTCTCAGTATAAATCTGTAGTAGATTTTGTAAGTGATTTGGTATGCCTAATTAGTCTGTCTTCAGTATGAATAGGTCTTGACAACTTTGGGCTATAATTGTGGCATCTGATTATAGTCTGGCCTTGGCATAATTGCAGATGACTTGCTTTCCACAGTGAATAAACTCATTGGCATGTTGGTCAATAACAAAGAGACTGGGGTCATTTGGAAGGTCAAGATTCGATAGAGTGAACTTAAGTGGTGGAGATCAGTTGAAGTTGCATTGAAACAAATCACTCTTAAGAAAATACAAGAACTGTTTTCTCTTAAAATCTATTTTTTCTCAGAAGGCGGAAAAAGATCATTTTTTAAATTTTCTTCCTATTATGGGATGTCAACTTTGGTTGAGGTGCCTCAAATGACTCACTAAAGCTCCTGCAGACTTGTATTGGGAAAACAATTCTCAGTGTTGGCACAGAAGCAAAGACTGCCAATTATTGGTGTTTAGTGAATAATTGATTTATGTGATATTTAATTGGTCAGTGAATTGTAAAATTATTCTCCCCAGTTGGATAGCCTAGTCATTATTTTCTTCAATTAAGAAACAATCATTTCATGATATTTGCTGGTTCAAAACCCTGGAACTCCCTCCCCAACAGCACTGTGGGTACACCTACACCTCAAAGACTGCAGTGGTTCAAGGCAGCAGCTCACCACCACCTTCTCAAGGGCAACTAGGGATGGAAAATTAAATGCTGGCTCAGCCTGTGAAACCCACACCCCTTGAATGGATAATTTTGAAAAGATGCAAAAGAAATGTGTTTTGATTAATCAGGAAGACGGTTAGTCCTGTCAATTGTCACTGGATTCTCTACAACACGTCTTCAATCAATGTAGTCTTTTAAGGCAACCATGATTTGGAATTTGTGTACCAGACAGTGTATCTTATCGAAAGGGTCTGTCATATTTCTAAAACTTTTGTGTTTTTATATTTTGGGAAGTACAACTCTGTGACGCACAAGGTCTGAACAGAAAGCACCTTTGAGTCCTCTAGTTCATGCTCCTGGGAGTTATTAGAATCAATTGTACACACAGCATCAATCACCTCATCAATGCTGACCTTTATCCCCATCAACTTTAATCTCACTTGCCTGCATTAGGACCATATTCCTTCCATGCCTTGCCTATTTAAGTGTCTGTTTAAATGCCTCTTAAACATAGTGATTTCATCACCACCACCACAAGTAGCAAGTTGCAGATATCATCCACTCTCTGTGTGTATATTTAAAAAAAAACTTGCCTTCCCTTTAAAGCTCCCTCCTCCCAACTTATACCTACCCCCTCTTGTTTTTGATACCCCTACCAGAGGAAAATTGTACCTTAATCAGGTCTCCCCCTCAGCTGCTCTGCTGTGGGGAGAACAGACCCAGCCGATCCAGTCTCTCTTTGTAACTGAACTGCTCCAATCCAGGCAACATCCTGCTGAATCTCCTCTGCACTCTCTCCAGCACCATCACATCCTTCCTGTAATGTGGTGACCAGAACTGCACGCACGATTCCTGGTGCAGCCTCACCAGTATTTTGTAAATGAAAAACACAATGATGCTGGAGGAACTCAGCAGGCTTTTCTCCACGGATGCTGCCTGGCCTGCTGAGTTCCTCCAGCATCATCATGGTTTTCATTCCAGATTCCAGCATCTGCAGTCCTTTGTTTTTCCAGTATTTTTAAAGTTGACTCCAAACTTTAAACTGTGGCTGGTGTGATGCTATGTTTAAAATTCGCTTTTATTGTTTAACCAAGTGTTTAAAATAATTCTGAAACATTTACTGAGCTGCATTTGTTAAACTTGTTCTTTTCAGCTGAAGCTAAGGTTTGTGTTAAGTGTGCAGTGAAGTGAACTGCACAGTGAGAGGTGTAAGGTAAATAGCATTCGATAAAGCTGCTGCCTCTTGCCAGTGATGGAAGACTCTCCAGTAAAGGGAAGGCATAGCGATGGGTGTTCTACTTCCACACAATGGGGTGAAGACATTTTCTCTGATGCTTTTATCTGAAACAGTAAGTCTAATACTCTGCTCCATAATCTGACATCTTTGGAAGGCAGCTGTTGAAATGGTTACTGCTGTTCTTGGACTTCACCTTTACTTAACAAAAGACCTTTTGGATGGGGAAGTTGAGGCAGGAGCCCAGGTCATGCCCAAGTTTTCTGATTGTTAAGCACAAAAAACAATGAAAATCACAACCTGCACGCTGAAGCAGGCCCGTCTGTGAGGTGCGTGATGAACGATCTTACCATCCTCCACACGGTCATATTGCTGATTACAGAGTCATAGAAACACCCACACTGACCAATGGGCAGCCATCTGTATTAATCCCATCTTGCAGCATTTGGCCCGTAGCTCTCTATACCTGCTCATCTAAACACTGAATGCTGTCAGTGACTCTGCTTCCACCACTCTCTCTGGCCATGCATTCCGGGTACTCACCACTCTCTGGATGCAGGTGGTCTCCCTCAGATCCCTTTAAATCTCATACCCTTTATCCTAAATCCTTGTTCTCTAGTTTTATCTACTTCTGATATGGGGGAAATTTTCTTGCAGTCCACCTGATCTGTACCCCTCATAATTTTATATACCACAATCATGTCCCCTTTTAACCTTCTCCACTCCAGGGAGAACAGACCCAGCCTCTCCTGTCTCTCCTTATAACTGAACTGCTCCATCCCAGGCAACATCCTGGTGAATCCCCTCTGCACCCCCTTCAGCACTTATCACATCCTTTCTATAGCATGGTGACCAGAACTGCACCCAGTACTCCAGCTGAGGTCTGACCAATGTTTTATAAAGTTGGAACATAACTGAACTGCTCCATCCCAGGCAACATGCTGGTGAATCAGTTACACTGGTCATTCCAGCATACCAAGTCATCACATGCTGCAAGAAAGATCCTGCATTAACATCGTCTCCAGGCAGCCCAAGACACATGACAACCAATCCTTGCTTCAGTCGAATCACTCTTCTGCCAGCAAAAGCACAACCCAAATGCAGAAATGAAATTGAAGATTAGGTTGGTTGTATCTGGCGGTGGCTGAAGGAGAAATGTTCACCCGGGTCTTGGAAGAACTTCTGCTCTTTTTCAAATGGTGATCTGGGTTCTTTTACCCAGATGGTTCCTCCGGTTTAATGTCTCATTCAAAGTTAACCAAGGTGGGAGCAACTTAACAATAAGCATGCGTTTTAACAGTGCCATGTTTAAATGTCCGTTCCTGAGAATTTTAAGAGCAAGTGAATAATTCATTTGTACAGCTGTTAATTTCCTTTTCTCAACTAATTATGCATGTCATGAGCAGTAACTTCCTCTTACTCTAAGTTTCCAAGCGATTGAATATCCTTCGGGAGATCGTGAATTGAAGCAGTTCTCATTTCGTTCCATTATTCAAGCAGGCTTCTTGTGGAGGAATGTAACGGTGCCTTGTCACCAGGGAACCTGAGATAGGAGATCCTTGGAACAGCGGTGGAGGGGAGCTGGAAACTGGAGGTAACAAGACCAAGTCAGTCGCTGTTTCTGGAGTTGCTTCGTTCCAGAGTAGTGCAGGCAATCATTCACCACCTCAGTTGTAACTACTGTGATATTATTGACAATATCTACATTCTTTTTTAGTAGCAGTAGCACCTTTGAAGTGCTGACAATGTCCATTCATAATGTTTGCATTCAATGTAAGCTGATAGAGGAACATACCTTCCTGTGAAGGAGGAAGTAATTAGTTGGATGTGGGTTCACTGGCCAGGCTGCTATTTACTGCCATTCCCAATAACTCCTGATTGATGGGTCTTGCTGGGCCACTTCAGAGGACAGTTCTGAACCAATCACATTACTGTGGGTCTAGTGCTGCATGTTACAATGGCATATATCCTTAATGACATCAGTAATTTCATGGTCACCATTACTGATTCTAGCTTTTTGTTCCAAATGTCATTCATGAATTTAAATTCCTAAGAATTTGTGGTGTGATTTGAATCCAGATCATTAGTCCAGGACAGTTCTGCTCTAAGTTGTTTATCTGTAATATTAACCCGGCCATTCTCCATGGCCATTACCTATTCTACCGGGCATTTCCTACAGCTCTAACCTGCATCTCACAGCTTCTGGATGCTACCTGGATTAGAGGGCATGAGCTATAAGGAGAGGTTGGACATACTGGGTTGTTCTCCCTGGAGCGTCAGAGGCTGAGGGGACACCTGAGGACATGCTTTTAAGGTTAGAAGGGGAAGTTTTTTTATGTAGAGAGTGGTGGGTGCCTGGAATGGGTTACCGGGGTAGTAGTGGAAGCAGGCAGTTTGGAGGAGTTTAAGAGGCTTTTAGATAGACACATGAATATGGAGGGATAAGGAAGACATTTAATATAAATCGGCATCAAGATCGGCACAACATTGTGGGCCGAATGGCCTGTCCAGCGCTGTACTGTTCTATGTTCTAAATATTCTTTGTTTTATCTCTCTCTAACTTCCCTCATTAATCTACCAACCAAAGGGCTTCATCAACAGTTTATCGCCACAATAATCCTGGCATTGCCCTGTCAGAGATGTCCCCTTTGACCTATACATCTCTTCCCCCCACCCCCTCTGCAACTTAATTTGTTCTCTCTGATTCCCAGTTCCGGCAAAGGCTCTTTAACCTGAAACAAACTCTATTTTGTTCTGCATGCCATCCATACAGATCATTTCATCACATTAGTACATTGAGGCAGTACAAGGGAAAACAATAACAGAATGCAGTGCAGTGCAGGCAGACAATAAGGTGCAAGGTCATAATGAGGTAGATTGTGAGGTCAAGAGTCCACCTCTTGACAGTACCAAGAGTACTGGGGAAGTGTTCAATAGTCTTATAACAGTGGGATAGATAATTTGATCATGGACTAAATGTTGTGATCTATATTCAAAGCTGGAAAGTTGTTAGTCAGATTTACATATGAGAATAAGTGAGACCAAGCTTTATGAAGATCATTGATACCAACACTATACATAGAACACTGCAGCACAGTACAGGCCCTTTGGCCCACAATGTTGTGTCGACATTTTATCCTGCTCTAAGGTCTATCTAACCCTTCCCTCCCACATCGCCCCCCATTTCTCTATCATTCATGTGCCTATCTAAGAGTCTCTTAAATGTCCCTAATGTATCTGTCCCCACAATCTCTGCCGGCAGTGCGTTCCACACACCCACCACTCTGTGTAAAAAATGTACCCCGACGTCCCCCTTATACCTTCCTCCAATCACCTTAAAATTATGTCCCCTTGTGTTAGCAATTGTTGTCCTGGGAAAAAGTCTCTGACTGTCCACTCGATCTATGCCTCTTATCATCTTGTACACCTCTATCAAGTCCCCTCTCATCCTCCTTCTCTGCAAAGAGAAAAGCCCGAGCTCGCTCAACCTATCCTCATAAGACATATTATTCTGAATTGTAGTGCAGCTTAGGGTTGTTACTGAAGAACTAAAACAGTTTCTTAAAGTGTCTTACAGCAAAAGGTTGGTGATATTTCAGTTAATTGTTCTCATGAGAAGCAATTAGTTTTGTGGCTAACATTGTTTCAAGAATTGTGGCTTCCTACTTATTTCCTTGAGTGGTCAAATACACATCTTTCACTAAAGGCAGATAGTTTGTGAAGAACACTGAAATTGGTGGGTGGGGGGGGGGGGGAATGTTAAAGTTCCTGTTACATTTCCTTCCTTGGTCCCTGTTTCATACTGGGCAGCACCCGATGTGTATGTGTTGGGCTGTGAATGCTTTATTACTTAATGATGCAGTAAAAGGTGACTATTTATGATGTCAGTTGTTAAATGTAAATCTCTGGCTGTTCACACAAGCTGTGCCTGTGGGAGTCAATTCACCAATCTGATCAGGAAATGTTCCTGATCTGATTTGCAATACAATTTATTGAACTCATGTGCAGAACTTCAAAGGTTACTTTATATAAACCAGGGCAAGTTTAAATGAAAATTGAACACAGTGCTGTTATAATTGTCAGATTTGGCTGAAACCTCCTTCACATGCACTGCACAGCTGGATGGTTTATTGCACTAAAATGGATCTGAAAGTAGCAGAATGCCTAGCGTCTTGGTTCAGTGTAACCTCGCCTTTCCATACACCCTAGGAAATCGTGCAGGAGTAGAATAGGTTGAACTTGCGAAGATAAAACTGAGCAATTTTTTATTTGATACCAGGAAGATGCAGAAGTAATTAGCCAAGGCTTCATTCTGGAGGAGCCATTGTGACCATGGCAATCATAGAACTCCAAATATAAACTTGCACAAAATTCATCGGCATGTAATTTGTACATTTCGATGCATGAAATCAAAGGGTCCAACTGCTAGAAAGGAATTCAGTGATTTATAGCAGGATATTAAAATACTCAAACCTCTTTCCAATAATGATTATAAGAACATGCTAATGTGTTTATGTAAAAGTCTTTCTCCCACTGTGGTAATGGGGGCTTTACCTGTTTGTTTAAAACAGATTAAATGTCTCAATTAAAATAGCAAAGAGTTTTGCGTGAACATGTTAAACCACCGGAGTCTAGGACCTGCACAGTTTAATTTCCAGCCTTCAACATTGACTGAATTGAAATCTAAAGCTTTGCTGATGGGATAACTTACATACGTTGAATCTGTTTTATGTCTCTGCTTTTATCTTGGTGAAACAGTACATTTGTAATAAAGCAAAATGCCTCTGTGAATGCTTCGATTTTTAAATTAATGATTTATGCTGTACTAATGATTTTCTTGCAGCTGGCTGTGAATAACTACAACTATGGGGTTGATGAATGGGTATTGTAATGTCAGTAATATTGAACAATTGGAAAAATATGAGTTAGGGATGAAGTAGCGTGCTTCAGTGTGCAGATCATTAATTTACTCTTGTTAGTAATAACAATGCAGTGCTTAAAAGTACAAAATAATAAGTTTAACTTTAGAGTGTGAAATAGGAAATGTGCAAGGTGTTAGAGAAATGGGCAGTGGATGTTGTCTATATCGACTTTAGCAAGGCCTTTGACAAGGTCCCTCACGGCAGGCTAGTCTGGAAGGTTAGATCGCATGGGATCCGGGGGAGATAACGGAGTGGATTGAGAATTGGCTCAGTGGTAGGGAGCAGAGGGTGATGGTCGAGGGTTATTTCTCAGACTGGAGGCCTGCCTAGTGGTGTGCCACAGGGGTTGGTGCTGGGACCTTTGTTTCTAATTTATATAAATGATTTGCAGGTGACTGTACAAAGCGTCATTAGTAAATTTGCAGATGATACTAAAATAGATGCTGTTGTAGATAGTCATGAAAAAGTACATTCACATCCAAATCATTTATAGGGGGATCTTGATCAGCTGGGTATGTGGGTTGAGGATTGGCAAATGGCTTTCAATCCAGATAAATGTGAGGTATTGCATTTTGGGAGATCAAACCAGGGTAGGACTTGTACAGTGAACGGTAGGGCCCTGGGGAGTGTCATGGGACAGAGGAGTGCAAGTGCATAGTTTGCTAAAAGTGGCGTCACATGTTGATAAGGTGGTGACGAAGGCATTTGGCACACTGGCCTTCACCAGTCAGGGTACTGAGTATCAGAGTTGGGAAGTTGTGTTGCAGTTATATAAGAGGTTGGTGAGGCCACATTTGGAGTACTGTGTATAATTTTGGTCACTCTATTACAGAAAATATGTTATTAAACTAGAAAGAGTGCAGAAAAAATTTACTGGTATGTTGCCTGGGGTTGAGGGCCTGAGTTACAAGGAGAGGTTGTGTAGACTAGGACTTTATTCCCTGGAACATGGGAGATTGAGGGGTGACCTGATAGAGGTGTAT
Source organism: Pristis pectinata (assembly GCF_009764475.1). NCBI lineage: Eukaryota > Metazoa > Chordata > Chondrichthyes > Rhinopristiformes > Pristidae > Pristis > Pristis pectinata. The sequence goes on along the minus strand of NC_067423.1, from coordinate 1,545,207 downwards.
AAGATCATGAGGGGCATAGACAGGGTGAAAGCACATAGTATTTTTCCCAGGGAGGGGGGTGCTAAAAACAAGAGGGCAGAGGTTTAAGATCAGAGGTGAGAGATTTAAAAGGAACGTCAGGTGCAGCTTCTTCCCGCAAAGGGTAGTGCATATTTGGAACGAGCTGTCAGAAACAGTGGTTGAGGCGGGCACATTAGCAACGTTTAAAAGCATCTAGATAAGTCCATGGATAAGAGAGGTTTAGAGGTCTATGGGCCAAACACGGGCAGGTGGATTTAGCTCGCTTTGTAACACTGGCATGGATGAGTTGGGCTGAAGGCCCTGTTTCCTTGCTGTATGACTCTGTGATCAGTGTCCACTAGTATGGAAGGATCAGGTCAGTGGGAGATCTGAATCTGTCGGGTAGGTGAATGCTGAGATTATCAAGTTAAAAGGACACTGTTGTTACAGAATCATAACCTGCAGTCAGTGGTCATTTTCTCTTCAACAAAGGAGAGCTTCAGGTCTTAAAAAAACTTGTCCTTAATTACCCATTTATTTCCAAGCCAGACAAAGAGGAGATGACATATTTGTGTGTACATGAGGGAAAAGTGGGAAGAATCTGGCATTGGAAGAGACTGCAGTAAAACATGTGTGGCTTCCTATAACTGTGTGTGGAGAAACTACAGTTGTTTTGTGTCCATCTAACATTTTTATCCTAAACATGGTGCCAGTTACTGTTAAACTTGTATCTGCTCTTTAATTACAATTGATTTATTATTGTCACATGTACTGAGGTACAGTGAAAAACTTGTCCTGCATACCGTTCATACAGATCAATTCATTACACAGTGCATTGAGTTGGTACAAGGGAAAACAATAACAGAATACAGAAGTAAGTGTTACAGCTACAGGCAGACAATAAGGTGCAAGGTCATAAGGATATAGATTGTGAGGTCAAGAGTGCATCTTATCGTACTAGGGGACAGTTCAATAGTCTTATAACAGCGGGATAGAAGCTGTCCTTCAGCCTGGAGGTTCGTGCTTTCAGGCTTTTGTAGCTTCTGCCTGATGGGAGAGGGGGAGAAGAGAGAATGTCTGGGGTGGGTGGGGTCTTTGATTATGTTGGCTGCTTTACCGAGGCAGCGAGAAGTGTAGACAGAGTCCATGGAGGGGAGGCTGGTTTCCATGATGTGCTGAGCTGTGTCCACAACTCTCTGCAGTTTCTTGCGGTCCTGGGCAGATCAGTTGCCGTCCCAAACCGTGATGCATCCAGATAGGATGCTTTCTGTGATGCATCGATAAAAGTTGGTGAGGGTTGATGGAAACAACAGTTCACCAATGGTAAACGAGTGATTTACTACAGACTTGCATGTCCACAGAAACACACAGGAGCTTCTGATTCCATAATCGGCTCTGCACAGGCTCACTGGGAGGATCTGCTGGGATGGTATCAGCTTGTTGAGGGAGAGTGTGGAAATATCCAGCAGCAACCATGCTTGCACTGTGATGAAGTGGTCACATTCCTCTGCTGCACTGGAGACGTATCCTTGTGCTGAAAGGACAACACAGAAACCTTTGTAATCTGTGACCACTGAAACCACTGCTTCACTGGAGGATTGTCCCCAGTGCTGGACAATTCCCTTGTACGATAAGATGGACTCTTGACCTCACAATCTACCTTGTTATGGCCCTTGCACCTTATTGTCTGCCTGCACTGCACTTTCTCTGTAACTGTAACACCTTATTCTGCATTCTGTTATTGTTTTACCCTGTACTACCCCGTGTAATGAATTGATCTGTATGAACGGTATTCAAGGCAAGTTTTTCACTCTACCTCTGTACATGTGACAATAATAAACCAATTCCAATTCCCTAAGTCTCCTTAAGCAACTAACAAGCAGCCTAACTGATATAACTACCGATGGAGCTGAATGGTGTAACAGGGCTTGTACTGGTCAGATGTGGCTATTTCAGTGAAACTTGTTTATATTTAATAAGCAGTGCTTTTAGAGTTGTAATTATTGAAGTAACGATCTAAAATGACATGCTCAAATGAATAGTCCTTAAATTGGGAGCTTTGCATGTAGGAGCCTTTATCTTCCCACTCCTTAGTGTCCTGGACATTAATAGTAATAATGATGATGGTGTCTGTGTACCTGGTACAGGGAAGTAATTCCTAATTAAATCTACCGTATCTCAAACCTTGAACAACATTAGGCATTTTCATTAATTGGGATTCACTTCTCAAACTTCATATATGGTATTTGAAATCACATACTTGATTTTTGTGGCTCTTTCTCCCAGTAAATCGTTCTGCACTATTTGGGAGATTTTATTTGAAATGACGTGAAGGTCAGATTTCTGTGCTGTACTGTTCTATGTTGTATGTCAGGACTTTGTGAATGAGCTTCGCTGTAATGTAACAAAAGAAAATGCTGCAAGCTCTGGAGAAAGAAAACTGCTTAAAGTTCATGTCATTGACTTCATCAGAAGTGGGAAAGTGAGAAACTGTTTTAAGTTGCAAAGATAAGGAGGAGTGGAAAGGAGAGGAAAGCTCTGACAGGGAACAGACTAAAGTTGTCAAGGTTTTCAAAGTAACAATTATTTTGAAAACCAGCAATTAGAGATGAGAGAGGGGGAAGGAAAAGAGATAAATTGAATTGGGCCAGCCACACCTGCAGATGGAGCTGATTACTGAAATTATGAAATTCCATATCGAGTCCTGGGGGCTTTCAGATCTCAGACAAAAGCTGAGTTCCTTCTCCTCAAACTTCAATTGTTGCATCATTGGTGACACCTAGCAGGTTTCAGACAGCAGTCAGAATATTGACATACAGGCACACTTGTTGACTGAACTGAGCTTTCTGCAATGCATTTGGTTTCTCCACGAGTGGAGACCACCTTTGGATCGCTGCATGCAACTAAGTTGGAAGTTCAAGTGAATAGCTGCTTCACCTGGAAGGACTGTGACCTGGATGACGGAGAGGTTATAGGTGAAGGGGCAAGCGTTGCATGGGAAAGGACCACGAGGAGAGGTCTTTAGTGGAGGTGGTTGAAGATCAGGGATGGTGGAGTGAATGGTCTCCCCAGATGTGGTGAAGTTCTATAGGAGGAGCTGGAAATAGGGTGATCTGTTGAATGGTGGGGTGTTAGATAAGGGTGAGGGGAACACTATCCATGCTCTGGTTGGGAGGAGAGTGGGTGAGGACAGGGAATGGAGGAAACACTGAGAACTGTGTCAACAGGGGGAAGGTAGAGATCGCAGACTCATTGGTGTGTCAGCATTGAGCAGGTTCGGTGGGAGAAGGAGTTGTCAATTAGCTGTGGGAGTCAGTGGGCCTATAATGGATATAGGTAGCTAACCTATCCCTGAGATAGAGAGATCAGGGAAGGGAAGAATCGGAGATGGACCATGTGGAGGTGGGAGCAGGGTGGGTATGGGGTAATGAAATCTTGGAGTATCAGGAAGCTGCACCAGTCGTTAATGTACAACATACAGTTGTTAATGTAACTGAAAATTGAAGGAGGGTGCCCAAATTGGATTAAAACAAGGCCCGTTTCGTGAATCCATAGACATAACTAGGGCTCGCACCCATCCCCAAAGGTGCACCTTGGACTTGCAAAAGGTGAGCAGAATTCAAGTCATTCAATGCTAAAAAATCTTGTACTTTGTTACGTGAGGACACAGTAAGTTTTAGTTTTGTACTGGGCCACATTCAAGCTGCTAACAAAAGTCTTTCAAACAAATTTGGACCTAGTGAGGGCAGTGGGTCAAGTCTAGATCAATGAGGTGGGATTTACAGAGCGTCTCTTTGGAGGAGAGGGGGAGGGTGAGAAGTCCAGTAACTGACGACCAGATTTCCATTATGAGAATCAAACACCACAGACATTCACCATTCTGACCATTATTCTGTGCCGGTAACCGAGAGTCATCTGGTGGGATGTCCTTTGGGGAAACTGCTATTGATTATTGATTTGGTTTTCATCTTCCACATGGCATGTTCCAGCTCTCAATAATCACTGCATTATAACACCTCCTCTGTTGCAAATTACCTTTGTTCTCTGTCCACTCGTTACTGGTCCTCCTGTCAGCGGAAGCTGTCCCACAAAAGCCCACATCATGTTCAGCAGGTATTACATTTTCCCCACAGGTTACATTCAAGTTTGGGAAGCTTGGCATCTGGAATTATTAAAGCTGTTTCTGAGCAGTTGTTGTACAAGTTGGGAACAGTGTGCGAGGGACTCGTGTGGGATGCACCCCTAGCATGGTTAGCTGTTGACACAAGGGCAGACAGGAGCCTTTAGTTATTTCCCAACATGCTTTCTATTCAGGTAAAATGTTTACATGGAGAGTGGTGGGTGCCTGGACCGCGCTGCTGGTGGTGGTGGAAGCTGATACAATAGGGGCATTTAGAAGACTCTTAGATAGGCACATGGATGTAGGAACAATAGAGGGTTATGGGCTGTGTAGGAGGAAAGGGTTAGATTGATCATAGAGCAGGTGTTTATATAGGTCGGCACAACATCGTGGGCCGAAGGACCCGTACTGTGCTGTACTCTTCTATGTTCTATAAGCTCATCAATGGGTAGAAGCCCCCAGAATAAGCACCACATGAGACAAATATACCCACAACTGATGGGTTTTCCCTGAATGATGCTTGCTGAAGCTCCTCGATGGTGAAGCCATTGCATGGAATCACCAGTTTATAATCCAATTTCAACTTAATTTTGGGTTACAAATTTGCAAGATGACATAATGGTCACTAAACTACCAATGGTGTGTGGTGTCTGACTGAGGCATACATGGCAAGGACTAAATCCAACTATTTACACTCTCACGCAATCTTGAACCATTTGGAATGGTTATACTTCCTAAATATTTGGATTTTAAAACTTGTATGCAAGACCATAAAACAAGAGTAGGAGGAAGCCCCCATTCAACATGATCATGGTTGACCTGCCCCAAGCCTCATCTCCTTGTCTGAGCACATTCAGGTGGGCAACAGTAAAAGAGCAGGAGGCCTGAGAGGGAAGCAAAGTGAATTTTAGAAGTTAAGAGAGTGGTGGTCACAGTCGTGTCTGGTTGTCAGTTGTATGTCTCCTGGTTTTGTGGGATGATACAAATTGAACCCCAGCCCACTCTGCATCACTGTGTATTTTAATCTCAGTAGAAATTTACCAGCCCAACGAAGTTGAGGGCAGAGGACAGGAATCCAAAATGCTCGGGTCCACACAAAGCAGCGATGCATCATTTCAGACACTTAACAATGAGCACATATTTTCTGTATGAGCTGGACAATGAATGAATTAGTAACACACAATATTTAAACTACTCGCATATAAAATCTAATGGTGCCTTTGCAAATTTATAATGCAAGAAGAAAATAAGTTTTCATTTTTTTTAGTCTGATCAAAAGGAAATGTAAACTACAATTAGAATAAACATTTCATTTGCACTTTAGAACACAGCACTTATCTCAAATCCCACCATTGAATCTCAAGACAAAAGGAATGGGACAGGAAAAGGTGTTGGATGAATTATGGAACAGATTAAATGTATTGTAATGAATGTATTTTTATTCCTTTGGTTGACCGTTACAGAAGCGAGATTTGCTTGTGCTGTTATCTCCTCTCCCCAGGATGTGGCAAAGGCCACGTCAGGAGAGCAGAAGGTGTGTTCCAAATCCTTGTGCAGATTTTGGAGTTCTGTGACACACTGAAGCCAGATGTGCCCTCCAGCTCTCCTTGGTACAACGTGAGCTTTCCACACATTAAAACCTTACTTTCACAAATGGTACCGTGCCTTTCAGTTGCATTGAACATGCCCTATTTTCTTCTCCTTATCCAAGTGTGTGGGGTGTGTGATAATCTGCTCAACAACCTGTGCATCCTCTATACTCAGACAGACTGAGGCTTTGAAGCTGTCAGGTAGATGAACTCTTCCAACAGCAGTAATGGTTTGATGGAGGCATTTTCTTCAACACAACTGGTATCTCTTTGGCAATGTTCAGATGCTGGAGTTGTTCAGGGAAGGAAGGGCAGTTGTGGGTCCAGGGATGTGGGGGAGATTCTGTCATCCGGAGATGTGCTCTCAACACGTTTCTGCACAATCTGCTGTGTGTATTTCGATAAAGAATCTTACTGCTTTAAACAACCACTGGTCTGAACAAAAACTCCTGGGCCACTTCACAATGGTAATAAAAAAAGGTTATTCTTTGCAGACTATGGATATTGATTGTTTCTGCATATTGGGGGGATTACTACCTGAATATTGATGTGTAGCGTTTACTCTGTGGGTGGGCAGGTCATTACAGAAACTGCCTGATCTTTGCTTCCATTGAAGGAAAGGAGGTCAATTTGCAGCACGAGTTTTGTACCTAGCTGCACATTGAAAATCACCCCCATTATACAACAATAACAACTGCACAATGCAAGACTTCACGGGAAGCCCACATCAGATCCTAAGACAGTAATTTACTTCTCTACAGATGTTGCACTGTGTTTTTCTGGGACCAGTAATTAAGCTCTTGCAGGATTAGTTGAGGTAAATATTCATTTTAAATATTTTTATGTTTATTGTATGAGTAAAAATGTAGAAACCACACCTCTCGTTGAGAAAAACGCCTCTATCAATGACTCCAGGGCATCTGCAAGCTTTAGGAATGTAATTAATAACTTGGATGGTTAAGAACATTAACACTAGATTAACACATGGAACAGCTGATGCGGGTAATGCATTAATTATGAGACAAGAACATTACTGGTTAACTCTGTCCTGAAAAGCATGCTGTCTTCCATGACCGGAGGGTGTCACAGTGGTCTTTGATCTGTTGACGTGTATAAGCCTAACATGGGTTTGCGAAGATCAATATTTACACTACCTCTAAAGCTTTAGAATTTATTATTGCCAGAAAGTAAAATGAGTAATTAAGTGCAGCCAGATGTCCTGTATCTCATTCTGTTATTGTAACTTAAGAAAGAAGAGATAACACCCAAGATACCTAAATCAAGCTCTGTGTCAGTGCGGCCTCTCGCTGTATTACGCTGGGGAGCAGGTTAACAATGTGGAAAGGGTGGTACCGTGGTCACAGGTCAAGAGATTCCAATGGAATTTCATTGAGAGCTCAACATCCACACGTGGTGTTCCTTCATGGAAAAGGAAAATCACGAGAGGGAGGGAAAAGGAAAGACTCACAGAGAAAGAGCTAGAGAGGGAGAAAAGGCCACTGTACAAGGTGAGACACAAGACATTCTGCAGATGCTGGATGTATCTGGAGCAATATACAAAAAGGAGGAACTCAGCAGCTACAAGGTAGTTGCTTAAGCAGTAAAGTTTGCTGTTATCACTTCCCCTGTAAGTAGACTTGTCCTCAGTGCCAAAGTGTTTATGTGGAAAATGGAACAATGTTGAAAACTGATTGGTGTAGGGTCCCAATCCGCCCATACTGCAACTCGGTCTGCACACGAATAACCCACAGAAGGCATCTGTCAGATGGCTCCGTGGGAAGTAGGTTATGATGTGTGGTCACATTACGCAGTGAAGGACACAAGTCTGGACGAGGCTGATGTGCACTGGCTGGGGAGCTGGGATTTCCCCAACTGAGAACAGTGTGAGTGAGGGCTTATCTGAACCGTTGTTCCAAGATGTTAACTCTGCAGCAAAAAAAACTGCATTGAATTTTTTTAGTAATGTTCATACTTGATTCCAGTTGTAGTTCACATGCTGAATCTTTTTTTAAAGTTGCTGACCTGGCTGGCTTCAAAATTTTGATTGAAATTTCCGCTTGTAAAGCAATTTGGGAATTTCTCTGAAGTGAGTCGGTTCATTTTTTTTATATCTTGTTTCTGTGAGCAAGGCGGTAATGGATCAGTGTTACTAATATCAGCAGGAGCTCGAGTGGAGAAAAACATTCATTATAAGTCAGCTTTTCGCCAACCAGACCTGTGGCTTTGTTGAACTGGCAGTGATTGTATTGTGTTGAGAGCGAGGGGGATTTTATTCCCTGAAGGTTCCTGCCAAGCCCTGTCAGTCATGGTCCAGAGAGGTCCAGAGATGTCAGCAGAACCCCTGCCAGAACAAGAGAGTGAGAATATTGAAAGGTCTTCTGAACGTCCCTGTCAGATAAACAAAGGTGAAGCAACACAGTCAGAGCTCTTTGAAAAACTTTAAAAAAAATGTAATCTAAATTTAAATAAAAATTAAACTAAAAAATATTTAAATCTAAACATTTTATTATTGGTTAAAGTAATCTGGGTACAAAATATATAAAATGCTGGCAGGTTTTGAGGCGAATTCAGTAATATGTGCAGTGCTGATGAGTTAATTTCTGCCAGTCACCTCAAAACCAATGTCGGGCCTTGTCTGGATCTGTCATGTTTTCTCTCTATCCTTGCACTCATGTTAATTATACTTAATTATCTTAATCTTTCCTGACTCTGCCCAACACTACACACCAGCCCTGAGCTCAGAGGGAGAGTCAGCTGCTGTCCGAGGGGAATACTTCCTGAAATACCTTCCTAAGGACAACCAGCTCAACATCTGAGTAGCCCAAACAGCGATCTCCCATACCACAGGAAACAGACGGAGACTCTTCAAATTGATTTCATTTGGATCTTTACACTTGGCTGAGGAGAAGCTTCCATTTTGTCCAGACCCAGGTTTGGAACATGAAGGGTTAACCCACAGCACAAGTCTCCCCTCTCCATGTGGTCGCTGAATGAATATCTTGGAGTCACACATGCAGAAACAGGCTCTTCAGCCCATTGTGTTCATGCCAGCCATCAAATACTTATCCAGACTAATCCTATCTTCCAACACTCTCATAATGTTGTACACCTCGTTACAGGAAGGATGTGATGAAGCTGGAGACGATACTGAAAAGATTCACAAGACTGTTGCCTGGATTGGAGGGCTTGAGTTACAAGGAGAGACTGGATAGGCTGGGCCTGTTGTCCCCGGCCAAAGGAGGCTGAGAGGTGATGTGACAGAGGTATGTAAGTTATAAGGGTCATAGATAGGGTAGAGAGTCAGAGTCTGTTTCCCATGGTAGAAAGCACAGGTTAAAAGTGAGATGGAGGGGGTTTAAAGGGGATCTGAGGGGTAAATGTTTCACACACACAGTGGTCGGTGTCTGGAATGAGCTGCCAGAGGAGGTGGAGGCAGGAACAGTAACAACATTGAAGAGGCACCTGGACAGGAATGAGCTGGGCATTGAGGGAGATGGAATTAACGCAGGCAGGTGGGACTGGGGTAGATAGGTGTGGTGGTCGGCATAGATGTGATGGGCTGAAGGGCCTGTTTCTATGCTGTACGACTCTATGACCCGGCTTTTAGCCTTCTACCCCTTGGTGATTCATCAAAATACTTCAATGTTGCGGGAGTCTCTGCCTCCACCACCCCTCAGGCAGTGAGTTCCAGGTTTCTTCCTCAGATCTCCTCTAAACCTCCTATCCCTTGTTATCTGCGAAGGAAAACCAAAATCTCCCCACCTATCCCATCCGACCTCAATGCAGCAAACCAACTCCCCCTCCCCCTCCACCCACCCCACCCCACCACCACCTCCACTCCAAGGAAAGGAACCCCAGCCTGACCAGTCCCTCCTCAGAGCTGGTAGCATCCTGGTAGATCTCCTCGACACCCTCTGTAGCACAATATAGTGTGGTGACCAGATCCACACACAGCACTCCATCTCTGGTCTTATAGTAACACCATAGCCTTCCTGCCCCATCCAATGAAAGCCAGTATCCCACAGGCCTTCTTCACCACCTTATCCACATGATGCCCCGAAATGCTTTGGAATGTATCATCAATCAGGAACAAAACCACAGAGAAAATCCAACACAGAAAGTGGAGCTATTTTCCAGTATAAACACAAACCATTTCACAACATTACAGCAGTGACTTTCAGTGCAGTTGGAGTGGACTGGAGCGCTTGCTCTCCCTGAACACCAGCACTCTTGTTGCATTTGATAATCTGTTGGCTTCAGTGCAAATGCAAAACACATTAGAGCAACTGGCTTAACATTTAGTTAAGCTGTCATAATTATTGGCATGTGCTTTTATTGTTGTCAATAAAAAAAATGACATTATTATGGTGAAACCATGATTCTGCTTTATTTATTTGTGTTGGAGGCACATTTCTTTGCAGATGTTGGGTTTCTGTGAAAAGTTGACCGGGCTCCTCGGTGCTTTGTCCAGGCAATGTCCCGAGTGGAAAATAGCAACAAAATATATTTGTCAAATAATTTTATCAACACTCTCAAATATAAACATACTGATAATAGTTAGTTAATAAGAAAGGACTGTCCTGTGCAGCTGCACCAGATGTGTAGATCTGAGATTTAGGAGTCCTGTTCTCTGAGAGGGGCTCCTTATTGTGACAGGACACACAGATTCCACTACATGTTGTTGCAGGTGGGACAATGCGTTCACATCTTGAGGAGAAACCCACTCAAACGGGTTTATTCGATTAGATTCTGAGCTGGCTGACAGTGGCGCAGTTGGTACAGCCGCTGCCTCACAGCGCCAGAGACCCAGGTTCAAACCCAACCTCTGCCGCTGTCTGTGTGGAGTCTGCAAGTTCTCCCTGTGTCTGCATGGGTTTCCCCCAGGTGCTCCAGTTTCCTCCCACATCCCAAACACGTGTAAGTTGGTAGGTCAATTGGCCACTGTAAATTGTGTGTCGGTGAGTGGTAGAGTCTGGGGGGTTGATGAGAAAGTGGGGGGAATGTAAAATGGGATTACTGTAGGATTCATGTGTATGGGTGGTTGATGGTCAGCACAGTCTCGATGGCGGAAGGGCCTGTTTCTGTGTTGTATCTCACTATGACTCTGGTTCTGATATTCTTTATGGACCAGACTGTTTTTGTTCCTGTCAATAGGTGGGGTATGAATTCTGTTTATGTAGTACCCGGTGTCCATCAGACTATGTAAAGCTTTGGCAAATGTCAGTGGTAATACTGGAGAGCGGATGGTTGTGTTAGGGCCACTAGCACACAGGGAAATGGATGGTTTCAGCTCTGGGACTCTGCATTAGGAGGAGATGGTGAAAGTACGAGGCATTCATGCATCACTAACGCCAGCATCAACTTCTAGGTGATAGTGAAGCAGGAATCAGAATCAGATTTATAATCAGAATCAGGTTTATTATCACTGACGTATGTCATGAAATTTGTTGTTTTGTGGAAGCAGTACAGTGCAAGACATAAAAATTATTATAAATTACAAAAATAAATAATAGTGCAAAAGAGGAATAACGAGGTAGTGTTCATGGGTTCATGGACCGTTCAGAAATCTGATGGCAGAGGGGAAGAAGCTGTTCCTGAATCGTTGAGTGTGGGTCTTCAGGCTCCTGTACCTCCTCCCCGATGGTAGTAACGTGAAGAGGGCATGTCCCGGGTGGTGAGGGTCCTTAGTGATGCATGCCACCATTGTCCACTGATGTAGAGGCATAGAATCATACAGCACAGAAACAGGCCCTTTGGCCCAACTGGCCCCTGCTGACCAAAACTGATAACGTCCAACCCTGTCATGTGATGAAAATAAGCAACCAAGATAAAGGTCTTTGCAACGTGACAGTGCTCCTTTAACCGAGGCCTGGGATTTCGGCAAGGTCCTCGCCCGCTCACCCCTCGGTCCTGTCAGTAAATGGCTCCGATCACATGAGTGAGTGAGGCTTTGAGCAGTTCAGAGGCTTCTGGGGTAAATGGTGAATCCCGCACTAAGGGCGTAAACAGCTGGGGAAGATATCCCATCGCTGAGACAACTACATACAAAAACAATCAAAAATTAAACATGACATTGAAAAATTAAGTAAAAAGTTAAAAAAAAGCTGAAAATATAAGCAAACACAAGTTCAATTCTCAACTAAATAAAAAGATATTGAAGTTACCAGTAACTTGTCTGATTCAGGAAAGCAAAGGCACTCAAGAAAGACTGCAGGCAGGAAGCAGAACTATATCGACCATGGGGGGCTGCAGGGTGAACTTAGAGGTTTATAAACTCATGAGGGGCGGAGATAAGGTGGATGGCCACAGTCTTTTCCCCAGGGTGGGGGAGTCTAGAACTAGAGGACACAGGTTTAAGGTGAGGAGGGAAAAATTTATAGGGGACCTGAGGGCAAGTTTTTCAGACGAGGGTAGTGGGTATACGGAACGAGCTGCCAGAGGAAGCTGCAGAGGTTGGTACAAATACAATGTTTAAGAGGCATTTGGGCAGGTTCATGGATAGGAAAGGTTTAGGAAATATGGGCCAAATGTGGGCAAATGAGACTAACTCAGGTAGGACACTGGGTCAGCATGGGCAAGTTGGGCCAAAGGGCCTGTTTCTGTGTTACGCAGCTCTATGACTCGAGAGAGCCTGGTGTCTGCTCAAGGGAAATGTTGGGACCAATTATTAAAGACATTGATGATACAAACAAGCAGAAGCATCCTGGGTTTATGAAGGGAAGCAGCTTTTGAGAAGTTTATTAGAACACAGAACTGTTACTTCTCCAACAAATTGGTCCAGCAGGATTCTCCTTTCAGAAATCAGTGTTGACTTTGCCTTGAGCATTTCTACATGCTTTGCCATAACATCTTTAATAACAGCTTCTGACGTTTTCCCTTTGACCAATGTTCAGCTCTCTGGTCTGTTTCTGATTTCTATCCACTTTGAATAAAGGATCTACATTTGCTATTTTCCATTCTACTGAAATCTTCCCTGAATCCAGAGAGTTTTAGAAAATTAAAACCAGATCATCAACTATCCCATTGAGCCAGCTCGTTTGTAACCCTGGGGACAAAGTCCATCAGGGGCCAGAGACGTGGCAGCCAAGATCTCAGTACCACTGCCCCAGTGATTGTAAATTCCTGAGTTCCTCCCTCCCAATACCTGGTCTACATCCATTTCTTGTTAGTTATTTATATCCTCTGCAGTGAAAACTGATGCAAAATAGCTGTTTAATTTGTCTGTCATTTCCTTGTTTTCCGTTTCTAATTTCTACTGAGACAGCTTGCTCTTTTTGTATTTCTGCTGAGTTTTATCTCACAGTTGAATTTTTCCTCCATTATTAATCTTTTTGTCATTTGTTGCTATTTTTCATATTCTGTCCAATCCTCTGACCTGTCAGTGTTATTTATTTACTTTGAGGTTGATGTTACCCTTAACCATGAATCATGGATCCTGTTTTTGGAAACGTTCTTTCTCGATGGAATTTATCTCTTCTGAAAGTTCCTTTAAATATCTGACACTGTTTCTCAGCTGACTGATCCCCTAATTTGCCAGTTCACATTATCTCATTCTGCTTTCATAGAGCATAGAACAGTACAGCACAGTACGGGCTCTTTGGCCCACTATGTTGTACCGAACTATATGAACACCTCCTCCATGATCAGCCCTCCTGCTCAGCCCATAACCCTCCATTTTCCTTACATCCATGTGCCTATCTAAGAGTCTTTTAAATGTCCCTATTGTGTCAGTCTCTACAACCACCCCCCAGCAGTGCACTTCAGGCACCCACCACTCTGTGTGTAAAGAACCTACCTCTGACATCTCCCCTGAACATTCCTCCTCTGACCTTAAACAGATGTCCTCTGGTATTGGCCATTGCCACCCTGGGGAAAAGGTGCTGGCTGTCCACTCTGTCTATGCCCCTCATAATCTTATACACCTCTATCAAGTTGAAGCCCTCATATTCGCCCTTATTTTAAAATAGTCATCTTGGACCCATCAAACTGAATGTAAAATTCAACCATTTTATGACCGTAGCTGACTGGCTCGTCTTCAGGATGAGTCATTAATATTGTTGTACAAACACTTAGCCTGCACTCTGGCTCAGAAGGTGCTGTTCTAAGAAACTACCCAAAAGCTATAAACTCATCATCCAGACTACCTTTGCCCATCTTATTTTTCCAGTCTGAATGCAAATTAAAACTGAACAAGCTGACAATTACTGACAAGCTCCCATTAGTTCTTCCTACAGTGTGGTTACTGTTCGGGGGACTGTACACACTCCCATCAATGACTTCTTGCTCTTATTTCCCTCTTCCACTGAAAATCACTTCCACATCCTGGTTCCCTGAACAACCTTCTCTGCTGTGCTAAGACCACCATTAATTAATAGAGCCCACACCTCCACCTTTTCCCGGCTTCCCATCCTCCTAAATGTCACATCCTGTTCAGTACTTGGGCCCCAATCCACGTCATCCTGCAGCCATGTCTCTGTGATGGCTGTCACAATGTTATCAACCAATACCAATACCAATATTACAGCACCAGCGACCTGGGTTCAATTCCTGCCGCTGTCTGTAAGGAGTTTGTACGTTCTCCCCGTGTCTGCGTGGGTTTCCTCCAGGTGCTCTGGTTTCCTCCCACATTCCAAAGACGTACGGGTTAGGAAGTTGTGGGCATGCTATGTTGGCGCCAGAAGCGTGTCGACACTTGCAGGCTGCCCCCAGCATATTCTCAGTAACGCAAAAAGATGCGTTTCTCTGTGTGTTTCTATCTACAATAAATAAATATCTTATCTTAATTATTTCTATTTGTGATTTCAGTCCAGCTGTTTTACTTTGAACACGACACACATTAGGTACAGAGCCTTTGGTTACATTCTTTTATCACTTGTGTACCCTCTATCCTTTTCTACTCACTTACTTTGGGATTTATACTCTCTATCCCTTCCTGTCACAGACTGTTTACCACATAAGTACCTTCTCTCCAGTATAGTCTCTGTGTTTAGACAACATAATTGAAAGGGAAACCATGTTTGGCAAATCTCTGGTGTGTTGGGAGGTTGCAACTAACAGAATAGAAGAGGGGATTTTTGTCAGATGGCCTTAGATAATGTGCCACGCAAGAGGTTATCAAACAAATAGCCCATCGATTAGGAGCAACATATTGACACGGAGGGAGGACTGATTATTGATCAGTACACAGAGAGTGAAATAAACAGTTCACTTTTAGCCTGGGCGGTCTGCAGCCCAGCAACATGAACACTGAACTCTCCAACTTCCGGTAACCGCTCCCCCTCTGTCCCTTTTCTCTCTCCTCCTGATCCACCTGGGCCCCATCACCAATCTGTTACCCCTCCTTCCCCCACCATCTGCCCATCACCCACACACTCCTCCCACAGGGTCCCCACCCCCCACTGTTCCCCTCGGCCCTCCCCACCTCCCTCCCGTTATTCCAGGCTCCACCTTCCTCTCCTATCAGATTCCGTCATCTTCAGTCCTTATCACCTCCACCTGTCACCTCCCAGCCTCTTGTCACCATTCCCACTCTCCCCCTCCCCCATCGGCCTATCCCCCCTCTTCACCTGGATCGACCTATCACCTGCCAGCTCTTTCCCCATCCCTTCCCCCCATCTCTGTATACCGGCCATCTCCCCTCTATCTTTCAGTCCAGATGAAGGGTCTCAACCTGACATGTTAACTGTCCATTTTCCTCCACAGGTGCTGCCCGACCTGCTGAGTTCATCCAGCGGATTGTGTGTTGCTTCGGGTTCCAGCGACTTGTGCCTCCAGTTAACTTTTAGTGACCTGTATAGTGCCACAAGGATTGTTACTGGGACCCCAACTGTCTATATCTATGGTTAGAATGAGGGAACCAAGTGATACACATCTAACTGTGCTGATGGTACAAAGCTGGGTGGTCGTGTGAATTGTGAGCAGGGTGCAGAGAGGTCTCGAGGGAATATAAACAGGCAGTGAATGGGCAAGAACACAGCAGGAGCAACACACAGGGTGCTGGAGGGGCTCAGCATGTCAGGTAGCATCTGTGGATGGAAGTGGACAGTCGACATTTTGGGTGGAGACCCTTTATCTGTCTTTTGTGTCTCCAAAAGCATGGCAGGTGTTGAAAAAATGTGGAAAAATCTGAGGTCACCCATTTCAGTAGAAAAACGTGGAGTATTTTTTAAAGGATCGGAGATTGAAGGTTGGTGAACGTCCTTGTGCATGAATCACTGAAAGTTGATCTGCAGTTGGGAAGGCAAATAGCATGTTGGTGAAAATCAAAAAAATTGCAAATGCTGGAATACTAAAACAAAAACAGAAAATACTGGAAATATCAAGTCAGGCAGCGTCAGTGGGAAGAGGAAGAGTCAACGTTTCGGGTCGAAGACTCTTCATCAGAACTGGGAAGGAGACCAAAGAAGCTTGTTAAGAAAAGGTGGGCAAAGGGGGTATCTCTGATGGGGTAAAATTGGGGTGACCATGGCAATAAACAAGGTTATCTTGTCACTGAGTGACTGGGAGCAGCTAGAGAGTGAGAACATAGACAATGGAACAAAATGATATGTTGGCTACATTGTGAAGGAATTTAAATACAAAATACATCTTTCAGGAATAATATAAAGATCTAATGAGGCAGCAAATGGAAAATTGTGTGTTGGTCAAGTAGTGGTTGATGGGTCTTATTCTGGTTGGAGGTCCGTCACTAGTAGTGTTCCACGGGGATCTGTGCTGGGACCTCCGCTGTTGAAACCCACACAGTCACAGAGAGAATGCGCAACCTCCATACAGACAGCACCAGAGGTCAGGATTGAACCCGGGTCTCTGGTGCTGTGAGGCAGCATCTTTACCGGCTGCACTGCTGTGCTGCCCAGTTATGGAGGTAAAAGCCAACACCTCAGCTTGGAATTGCAGGCTTTTCGGTCAAAATTTTGGATCATGTGACTGTGACCAGATGTTGAGCCTCCAAAGCACATTTGATTCATTAACAGCCCACTCCAGCCGTCATCAGAAAGTGGGTCCCCAAGTTGCTGACTCTAAATATAGCACCAGACGCACTGCTAATGTCATCAAATTGTTCCAAGGTCTGTGTTAATTTTTGGGATTATTATCTCAGTGTGAAGGTTGTAACCTCAAAAGCTGATAGACCTGTTATTTTTCTAAAGTCACTGATTGGGACAGTCTGCACAACAGCAAGAAAAATGGAGGAAGGACTTGAAGGGAGATGCAATTTTCACCACTTAACTTGCCCACAGCCATTTCAGATGATCTGAAGCAACTTCAGATCAAGTAGACTGCGGCGGAATTGTAAATACCAAACCAGCGAACATTTTCCTTTTGAAAACCTGTCTCATCATGTTGGAAGTTAAATGGAAACACGTGCATTAAGAGCAGAGGCTGCACTAATTCTGTAATATTTATGAGGCCATTGTCACTTTTATTGCAAGGTTTAAGGAACACTTGAACCCTGCTTCCACTGCTGAGAAAGTCCGATCGACAGATGTGAAATTAAACCTCACCATTCCACATAAATAAAAGAACAAAGGTTACAGCATCACAGCACTGGACGACAATCCCACAATTAAATCTTTTCAGCCAGGAATTGGGACATAGCATTAAGGAATTCTTGCTGCAATTTATAAAGCTCTTTGTTGAGGCCATAGCTTTCCCTTAGAAAAGTTTCCACTCTTTCTCAGAGCTGAAACTCGTCAGAAAGTCGTCCCATAAGTGCAGGACTTTGGTGGATCTGGACTCATGTGGTAACCAGGGCAGACCAGGTCAGGAAGGCTGACTTCCTATCCTGAAGAACACTTAGAGAGCCAGATGGTTTTTTTTCACAATTTAACAGTTTCATTAGTTTTTAATTCCGGATTTTTATTTGAGCTGAGTTTAAGTTCCCTAGTTGTTGTGGTGGGGTTTGAACATTTTTTTTCAATCAATTGTGTCAGCTTCTGCACACAAGTCCTGTAACAAGCACAATTCTCCCATTGTCCCTCTCCCCCAGTGAGAAAGAATCAAATATTTGTGTACCAACACGGAAAGCTGAAAGTTATCAGGTAAAGTAGGGTCCACGAGTCCTGGATAACGTTTCTGCCAGTCAGAGATTGGAACATGAACCGCTTCTGGTTGGATGTGGGACTGATGATGAAAAGGATGAGCATGGATGTTGCTCTTCAGTACGTGCCAGTTTCCGAGTAGTCATGTTCCTTCTCAGCTACATATCTTTCTGCATGGTTTGACTGTAATTCTGGTGCCATTTTGTTCCTTACATTGTCTGTGATTGAGGTTTGCAGTGAGCGGAATTGCACGGCAGTGTAGTGGTTAGCGTAACGCTTTACAGCGCCAGCGACCCGGTTTTAATTCCGGCTGCTGTCTGTTAGGAGTTTGTATGTTCTCCCCGTGACTGCGTGGGTTTCCTCCCACATTCCAAAGACGTACGGATTAGGAAGTTGTGGGCATACTACACTGGCGCCGGAAGCGTGGTGACACTTGTGGGCTGCCCCCAGAACACTCTACACAAAAGATGTATTTCACTGTGTGTTTCGATGTACATGTGACCAATAAAGATATCTTATCTTATCTTATCTATCTAATCAGCTGCTAACCAGGTATAGTTAGCGGGGATAACCAGTAACCTATCACCATTCAGAGCCTGAGAGAACGGAGCCTTCAGTGCCAGCTGTGCCCACAATAGCAGAACTTCCCATAGCATGTAGGAGGCACTTGAGTTCAGCTCCGAATCTTCACCCACCTCGAGCAGAAACTTATGGGTAACTTCTGCGCACATCTGGAATAAACAAAGACACGGAGAGTATGTAAAAATGAAAGTCTGACAATTAACTTTGCATCAAGTCGGCAACAAAAAGTATGGTTTAACAATCCAGACCTCAGCTTTATCTCATCAAAACAATGTTCTACATTTTAACTCATTTTTATCTAATCCCTGACCACACACTGCCAGGCCTGTCCCGCTCAGCGGATGCCTCACCAGAGAGGGCACAGAGTTCAGTACAACCACCAGAAGCACCTCTCCCTTCAGGTATCAATGACTTACTCAGCTACCTCTTATTAAACCTTCCCCGGGACCAAAGTCCAGAAGATGAATTGAAATCAATGGGCGATATTTATGCACCTTTAAGCTATCCAAACTTCCTTTCCATTAAATTGTGGCTGTAGGAATTTAATATCGAAGTACAAAGTAAGGAGAGACTATAAGACTGGAATGGGATTACACTTACATCCCCTGAGCCAGTTGTTCTCTCCCTACTCATTCTATTTTATCTGAAGCTTCCTCTATGCAAAGTCCACCAGACATTACGGCCTTTGTAACCAAAATTCCAATGGAACCTCAAATACCCCTGGAGCCAAAAATGTATTTCTGCCAGACTTCACTGGCTTTGTTATGGATATCTGCCGTGTCCTCCCCACGTTCTACATAAATCACAGATCATCCATTCAGTGGTTAAACTGATGCAGAGGACGAGCTAAGTATCAGTACCTGCAGAATTCTTATCTTTAGATGTTGACTTTTCGTCCCTATTTGCGTCTGCAAGGAGTCTCTCCAGAGTCTGCTCAATCGAAGCTGGATTTTTCTAGTTTCCTGTTATTTTCCAGTGTAGCCCGTGGGTGAGCGTGTGGTATCGTTTAGAGCACAATGTTAAACTAAAGCAGGATCTTCATTTCCAATTCCAAATCAACAAGTAATTAAAGAGCTGATTCGTTCAGCCTTGGCATCCTGCTGTTTGTGCCACATTGAATATTATTGCTTTTCCATTATTGTTATGACAACAGTGAATAGAATTCCAGTGTAAAATAAGGATAGACAGGACAAATTCAATTGGGCTAATCACAGCCCTAGTAGTCCACTCTCAGGCATCTACAAAGTGGTGGAAAATGTCATCAACCACTTGGCCAGGACCAGACCCCCATCCCAGTCTTACAGGAGTTCCTCAGGGCAATGTTCCCTGCCAAACCCCTCTCGTCTGCTTCATCGAGGATCTTCCTTCCATCAGAAGGTTAGAAGTGGGGATGTTCACTGTGCAATTGTCAATGTTCAGCTCCCCAGCAGGTGAAGCAGCCCATGTTGCATTGTCCGCCCTTGACACGCAATGGCACTACCATAGCTGAGGCTTCTGAAGGGCTGAGGTGAGAGTGACTGCTCTTGATAGTGAGCCTGTTTGTTGCATGTTTTATTTAAGAGTATTTCAGATAAAAATCAAATGTTCTAGTGGGGCCCAGCAGACTGTGAAACACAAAGTTCCAGCAGTGGACCAAACATTAGCATTGTGCAAAATGTTTAATGGCCACCTTTCTGCTTTTCTCAGATAAAGAACAAATGTGTTGTTCTCTTGAGACATGAGATGTTGGAAACATGGAGCACCACACAGAGGCATTGGAGGGACACAGCGGGTCAGGCAGCATCTATGGAGGGGAGTGGACTGCCAATGTTTTGGGTCGAGACCCTTCATCTGGGGTGAGACCATTCTTCTCAGACAAAGGGTCTTGACCAGAAACATCAACTGTCCATTTCCCTCCATTGTTATTCTCTTGAGAATTATTCAAGTACCCTGGACTTCTTATCCTTGCCCTTCACCCGTACACATTGGCCCTGAACTCTCACCATTTCACTTCTGATCGACTTGTGCCTGTTGAATGTGGACCTACCTGCAAGTAACCGCTCACATCCTATTTTTGGCATGTCTTGTCTTATGACATTGAAATTGACCACCTTCTAATTCAGCAGCTTAATTTCCAGACCATCTTCATACTTTTCCATAACTACCTTGAAACTTAGCGTTCTGATCATTATCTCCAAAGTCTTCTCCCACTGACCATCCAACCACTTGTCCAGCTGATGGTCTTTAGAAATTCCACCCCTCCTGAGCCTTTCACACTAAGACAATCCCAGTTAGTACTGGGAGAGAATTTCAGAGCAGCCTTGCTGATGAACGTCAGTGCATTCTGTAGGCGGGCTGCACTGTAGCCACGATGTAGCAGTGGTGGAGGGAACAGCTACAAGGCGGTGATTCAATGGGCTGCTTTGTCGAGTTGAGCTTCTTGAAAGTTGTTGTTGATGCTCTCATTCAGGCATGTTCTGTCATGCCCCTCACTTGGCGGTGACTTTGGGGATTTGGGCTGAATGATTACTGGAGAAGTTGTTGCTAATTTCACAGATTCTGTTGTTTTAAGTGAAAATGTGTGAGTGCTGCATCAAACTGTTGTAATCAACGGTTGAAGTTAATGCCTCGTTGCTCTGTCCTGATTGGTTTCTTCAGTGCTCAAGTGGCAAATCTGCCTCGTCCAGCATAAGGTCCAGGCAGCTCAGCTGTGGGCCCAGAGAGGAGAGCGGGTTCTCTTGCATCCAATCTTCAGTGGCCCTGTGAAGAAAATCTAACACATGTAAAGTTGAGCATGCTTCACTTGTTTCAAAATAGTGGGAACCTAACAAGTACAAGGATAAATTGGATCAAAGCGTAAAAACAAAAGTAAGATAATGATCACACTTTTTTAATCAATGCATTGACATGAGACGAGAGATGTCCCTGTGATATTTCAAGAACAGTCCTTCACATTTCTGCAGGGTTTGGGAGGAGTTATTCAGGAATGATGCAGTGAAAGGATTTCAGATGAACCTCTTCACAATTTTTCATCTCCCCCATTGTCCAGAGTAAATGTTCTTCACTGGAAAGATGCACTGCGGAATTATCACTGATTTACATGGGGAAGTGTCTTTCAGCATCACCTGTCATGTAAAGCAATGCATTGTCTGGAAAAGTCAGGATTGTCATTGCTGTAAGGATGGATATGAATAGACAGCTGAGAGGTACAGTACATCACGATCTTTCGATAGGATGAAACATTTATGCTGTGGTTTATAGGATTAATGCATTGATTTGAACTCTCATGGTCTGAGCACAGGGCTCTGAGTTAAAGCACATCATTTAACTGTAGTCACTGGGCATCCCGTCTTTCCCCACTCAGTGGAAGAGACAGGGGATTTAATTTACATTTGTTGTTGGGAAGTGGTGTGTGTTCAACAACAAGTTGCAGTTCATTCACCAGGTCAAGGCCCAGCTCCAGATGTGTGTCCAGAAGCAACCCTGTCTCAGCAAGAACCAAAATATCACAGCTGCTGAAATAAAAGTGAAAAGTGTGCAGTGATCAGCAGGTCTGGCAGCATCTGTGGAAGGAGACAGACGACACTCCCTGTTCTTCAGCTCTGTCACCGTTCATCACCAAGTCAAGTGTTCTGAGGAAAGGGCGTTGATTTGCAGTGTGGCCCATCTCTCCTCCGTCACTTGGTCTTTGGCTTCCTGTTGAACGTACCCTCTCCCCACCCCCTCGTGCTCCTCCTCCGAGGGTATTCCCAGCCTACCCTTGGCCTTCCAAACACTTCCACCAGCTGCTATTTCAGGCAGTCTTCTGCCTGAGGAAATGGCCCAGAGATCCCAACACGTTAATCCCGGATTTCAGCTCACCGGCCATCGTTCCTTCCCTCTGTCACTTTTACCCATTTGGTGGTACATTGGCACAGCTGGTAGAGCCACTGCCTCAGTTACCCCCAGAGTGCAGGTGTGGGGTAGGACCTAGGGGTTGGGGAAGAGGGGGTGTGGTTGATGGGAATGGGGGGAGAATTACATGGGTTAGGGTAGAATTAGTGTAAATATGGGTGGGTGGTTGTCAGAGCAGACACGGTGGGCTGAAGATCCTGTGTCTGTGCTGTATCTCTCTGTGACTATTTGACCTCGAGAAATTTAGAAGGACATTTGCTTTTGAGTCAAAATTCTTTTCTGTCAATTCTGTTTAAAGAAACAACAAATATTATTCTTCACTTATTATCATTTGTAGCTCGATATATAAGAGATGCTCTTTCATTGTCTTGTGGCCATGTTCTCAACTGCCAGCAGAAATCATCATCAACAACAATTCCACTTCAGTGTAGAGAAACATCCGAAGAGGTGTCACAGGGGAGTGATCCAGATAAGAGATGGAATGTCAGAGAAGGAAATATTCAAAGGAGTGACTCAAACCCACTCGGAGACTCTGGTTTTAGAGAGGCCCAGGAGAAGAGGATGAAGTGAGGAGGTAAAGAGAGGAACACGAGAATGGATCCTCTTCTGTGGCTCAAGGCCCAGCTGTCAAAGGTTGATGGAGGACAGAACAGACCCAAAGTTATGATCAAGGGGTAGGAGGAGGTCAGAGGAACACAGGGAGGTAGCAGACCAGAGGGATCTTAACGTGAGGATGAGAATTTTAAACATCAGGCTGTCAAAGTTTTTCAGTCAGTTCCCGTCTTCAAAAACCTACTAATCTCAACTTTGCTCAGCCACTGGGTCCCAAGCATAGAACATAGAACATAGAACGTAGAACAGTACAGCACAGAACAGGCCCTTCAGCCCACAATGTTGTGCTGACAGAGCTATTCCCTCCTACCTACAGAATGTCCATATCCCTCCATTTTCCTCTCATTCATGTGCAAGCCTTCTGAGGTTGAGAATTCCTGAAATCCACAAACTCCTGAGAGAAGGAGATTCTCCTCATAGAGTCAGACAGCCCAGAAACAGGCCCTTCAGCCCACCACATCCCTGCCAACCATTCTGTCCACCTACATTAATCCCATTTGCCCACATTAGGACCGTATCCTTCTATGCTTTGTCTAGGCCTGTCCAAATGCCTCTGAAACACAGTGACTGTATCTGGTTCCACTGCCTCCCTGGCAGCGTGTTTCAGATCCCAACCGCTCTCTGTGTAACAAAAAACCTACCCCTCAGATCCCCTTTAAACTCCTCCTTCTAAACTTAAACTTGTGCTCTACTGTGGGAAAAGGAATCAGATAATCAATCCCATGCATTCTTCTTATAATGTTATATGCATCTCAGCTTACCCCTCAGCCTCCTTCACTCCAGGGAAAACAAGCCCACCCCAAGCCCAGTCCAGTCTCTCCCCATAACTAAAGTCCTCCAGTCCACGCAACATCCTGCATCCCCTCTGCACCCTCTCCAGTGCAGTCACATCCTTCCTATAGTGTGGTGACCAGAAATGGACACAATGCTCCAAATGTGGTCTAACCAATGTTTAGTAAAGTTGCAACGCAATGACCCTACGTTTATATAGAACGTCGAACACTACAGCACAGTACAGGCCCTTCAGCCCACAATGTTGTGCTGACATTTTATCCTGCTCTAAGATCTATCTAACTCTTCCCTCCCACATAGCCCCCCCTTTTTCTATCATTCATGTGTCTATCTAAGAGTCTCTTAAATATCCCTGATGTATTTGCCCCCACCACCTCTGCCGGCAGTGCGTTCCACGCACCCACCACTCTCTGTGTAAAAAATTTACCTCTGACATCCTCCCTGTACCTTGATCCGATCACCTTAAAGTTATGTCCCCTCATGTTAGCCATTGTCGCCCTGGGAAAAAGTCTCTGACTATCCACTCGATCTATGTCTCATCGTCTTGTGGACCTCAATCAAGTCATCTCTCATCCTCCTTCGGTCCTAAGAGAAAACCCCTAGTTCGCTCAACCTATCCTCATGAGACATGCTCTCCAATCCAGGCAGCATCCTGATAAACCTCCTCTGCACCCTCTCTGAAACTTCCACATCCTTCCTATAATGAGGCGACCAGAATTGAAAACAATACTCCAAGTGTGGTCTAAACAGGGTTTTATAGAGCTGCAACATTACCTCACGACTCTTGAATTCAATACCCCAGCTAATGAAGACCAACACACCGTATGGCTTCTTAACAACCCTATCAACCTGTGCAGCAACTTTGAGGAATCTATGGACGTGGACCCCAATATCCCTCTGTTCCTCCACACTGCTAAAAGCAGTGCTAAAAGCACCATTAACCTTGTACTCTGCCTTCAAATTCAATCTTCCAAAGTGCATCACTTCACACTTTTCCAGGTTGAACTCTATCTGCCACTTCTCAGCCCAGCTCTGCATCCTATCAATGTCCTTTTGTAACCCACAGCAACCTTCTATACTATCCACGACACTGCCAACCTTCATATCATCTGCAAACTTACTAACCCACCCTTCCACATCCTCATCCAAGTCACTTATAAAAATCACAAAGAGCAGCGATCCCAGAACAGATCCCTACAGAACACCACTGGTCACCGACCTCCAGGCAGAATACACTCCATCTACAACCACCCTCTTGTCTTCTATGGGCGAGCCAGTTCTGAATCCACACAGCCATGTTTTCATACCTCCTGACTTTCTGAATGAGCCTTTCATGAGGAACCTTATGAAATGCCTTACTAAAATCCAGATACACCACATCCACTGCTCTACCTTCATCAATGTGCTTTGTCACATCCTCAAAGAATTCAGTCAGGCTCGTGAGGCACGACCTGCCCCTCACAAAGCCATGCTGACTGTCCCTAATCAGCTATGCTTCTCTAAATGCTCATAAATCCTTTCTCTAAAAATCTTCTCCAGTAATTTGCCCACCACTGAAGTAAGAGTCACTGGCCTGTAATTCCCAGGGTTATCCCTAATCCCTTTCTTGAACAAAGGAACAACATTTGCCACCTTCCAGTTGTCTGGCATTACTCCTGTGGACAGTGAGGATGCAAAGATCATCGCCAAAGGTGCATGTCAACCACGGTTCCTTCACTCTACCATCCTTACCCTGCCTCAATGGGACAAACCTATCCAGAGCCCCATGCAAGTACTCCCTAAACAACCTCCACATTTGCACTTCCCCAAGAACAGCTGTTCCCAGTTTACACTCCCAAGTTCCTGCCTAATAGCATCATAATTCCTACTTCCCCAGTTAAATACTTTACAATATCGTCTGCTCCTATCCCTCTCCAAGGCTATGCTAGAGGTCAAGGAGTTATGGTAACTATCTCAAATGCTCTCCCACCAAGAGATCTGAAACCTGATCAGGCTCATTGCCTAGTACCAGGTCCAGTATGGACTCTCCTCTAGTCGGCCTGTCCACATACTGTGTCAGGAATCCTTCCTTGACACTCCTAACAAACTCTGCCCCATCTATCCACTTTACATTAATGAGGTGCCAATCAATATTAGGCAAGTTGAAATCACCCATGACAACAACCCTGTTATTTTTTCACCTTTCCAAAATCTGCCTCCCGATCTGCTCCTCAAGTGTCCCGGTGGCTATTGGGGGGTCTGTAGGATACTCCCAATAGAGTGATCGCTCCCTTCCTGCTTCTGACCTCCACTCACACTGACTCAGTAGATGATCCCTCCATGATATCCTCCCTTTCTGCAGTTGTGACACTGTCCCTGATTAGCACTGCCACTCCCCCACCTTTTACCTCCCTCCCTATCCCTTTTGAAACATCTAACCCTGGAACATCAAGCAGCCAATCCTGCCCTCGGGACAGCCAAGTCTCTGTAATGGCCACAACATCGTAATTCAACGTACTGATCCATGCTCTGAGTTCACGGCCCTTATTCTTAATACTTCTTGCATTAAAGTAAAGACATTTCAAGCCAAGTGACTGCATTTATGACCTATCCACTGTCTATCCTTCCTCACAGTCTCTCCGCATAACGCACCTTTACACCAACCGTTCCATCATCTGACCTAACACTCTGGTTCCTATCCCACCCCCCCCCCCCCAAAACCCCACCAAACTAGTTTAAACCCTTCCCAACAGTTCTAGCAAACCTGCCCGGAGGACATTGGTCCCCTTCCAGTTCAGGTGTAACCTGTCCCTTTTATACAGGTCGTACCTTCCCCAGAAGAGATCCCAGTGATCCACAAATCTGAAACCCTGCCCCCTGAACCAACTCTTCAGCCACACATTCGTCTGCCATATCTTCCTATTCTTACCCTCACTGGCACATGGCACAGGCAGCAACCCAGAGATTACCACCTTTAAGGTCCTGCTTTTTAGCTTCTTCCTAACTCCCCATATTCCCTCATCAGGACCTCATCCCTTTTCCTATCTGAGCATTTCCAGCATTTACTGTTTTTCCTCCATACTGCAGGCTGAAGTGGCCATTGCAAGGTCCAGTGTTTGTCATATATACAAACGATTTTGATGAAAATGTGGTAGGGTTGGTGAGTATGTTTGCAGATGACACAAAGGTTGGTGGCATTGTGGATTGTGTAGAAAGTAGCCAAAGGATACAGCAGGATATGGATCAGTTGCAGATACGGGCAGAGAAGTGACAGGATGGAGTTTAATCCGGGCAAGTGTGAGGTGTTGCACTTTGGGAGATTCAACATAAAGGGAGAGCACACAGTTAATGGCAGGATCCCTAACAGCATTGGTGAACAGAGGGATTTTGGGGTCCGGTTACACAGATCCCTAAAAATGGCTGCACAGGTTGATAGGGTGATAAAGAAAGTGCATGGCATGCTTGCCTTCATTAGTTGAGCCATTGTGTTCAAGAGACAGGAAGTTATGTTACAGCTTTAGAGAACTCTCATTAGGCCACATTTAGAGTATTGCATTCAGTTCTGGCCACCTCATTGCAGGAAGGATGTGATGTCTTTGGAGAGGATGCAGAGGAGGTTTACCAGGATGCTGCCTGGTTTGGAGGACATGTGCTATGAGGAGAGGTTGGACACACTTGGGTTGTTTTCTCTAGAGCAGTGGAGGCTGAGGGGAGATTTGAAAGAAGTTTATAAAATTATGCGAGGCATAGATAGAGCACACAGCCAGTATCTTTTTCCCAGGGTTGAAATGTCCAGTACTAGAGGGCATGCATTTAAGGTGAGAGGGGGAAAGTACAAAGGAGATGTGTGGGGCAAGTTCTTTTGTACAGAGAGTGGTGGGAGCCTGGAACGGGCTGCCAGGGGTGGTAGTGGAGGCAGATACAATGGGAGTGTTTTGGAGACTCTTAGACAGGCACGGGAATATGTAGAGATGGGAGGGATATGGTCAACGTGTGGGGAAGAGGGATTAGGTTAATTAGGAGTCATTGGTTTCATTTGTTCAGCACAACATTGTGGACCAAAGGGCCTGTCCTGTGCTGTACTGTTCTATGTTCTATTCCTGAGGGATGAAGGTGGAAGGTGGGGTATGTGAGTGACGTGGAGGGACTGGAGGTTCTAGTTCCTGTGTTGGTCATTCTCTGAGGAGCTCCTAGGTCCCAGGTACATTGCTCCAGATGGGTCCAGCATTGTCAACCACTTTATTATGCAGTGGACTGACTGCTCCTTCTGAGACCAACACACAGTTCCTTGGTTTCTGAGTATCCAGCGAGTCCCCTTTCACACGAATGTAAGGGTTCAACACACAGCTGAATCTGGCATGGAATGTTAATTTGGGTTAACAAGCTCAGTGTAGATCCACCACGAGTTTTGTCACTTCAGTTGAAATTTGTGTCTGTGTGTGTGTCTGTGTGTGTGTGTGTGTGTGTGTGTGTGTGTGTGTGTCTGTGTCTGTGTGTCTGTGTGTGTGTGTGTGTGTGGGTGTGTGTGTGGGTGTGTGTGTGTGTGTGTGGGTGTGTGTGTGTCTGTGTGTGTGTCTGTGTGTGTGTGTCTGTGTGTCTGTGTGTGTGTGTGTGTGTGTGTATGTGTGTATCAGTGTGTGTATCAGTGTGTGTGTGTGTGTGTGTGGGTGTTACATAAAAATGCTGAAGACTGAATTGCAACTTGCTTTTGTCATCGCCAGTCTCCCCACAGCCCAGTGAGCAGAACATCATCATGCTGCTCACAGAGGAATGATGCAAACTTGACCTTTACCAATTTCAGATTTGATTTTGATGGTACTGACTAATGGGAAGAGTCCAGGGGTCAGAAGGTATCAGGCATCAGCCTTGGAATGTGGTACTACCATCCATGTTGTCAGCTCCACTCTGACCCCAGTATGATTTGTTGCAGGCCCAATAAAATGAAGAACATTTAATCCTCGCTCTGAAAGCCGCTCTCTGAAGTTGAATTTCTATGCCTAGACTTTTAAGTATGTGGAAGCTGTCTGGGGTGCACAAGCACTTAAGTGATCCCTACAGTAGGGATATGTTGTTTAGACATTTACTGATGGAAACCTTTCCTTCTGAGATAACCAATGAGGAGGTTGAAATGAAGTTTATTTGATCAGGGTTTGTATTTTACTGTTGACGTGGATCTTCATAAAGGTGGATCTTCATAATAAATCATTACATTGTTGACTTTACCATAACCTGTGACACAATTGCTTTGATGTGTGTCTTTTAAATGCGTCTCAACTGAAGAATTTTTGGACGAAGCAACGCATTAATTTTATATTATTTTGTTGAGTGATTCCTTTTAAATGGGTGATTTTAAATGTTTATCTCTCAGGCTGTGAATTTTGGCCATTTCACCTTGGAATGCAGAAAGCTATTTTGTGGCCTAAATGTTTTTTCATCAATGATAATTATGTCCAAGGACTATAGAATGAGCTTAGCTAATTTAAAAATGGTAAGCCTCCCTCATTATGGAATTCAACTACCTTCTTTACCTTTTATCTGTGAATTAATTAAACAAGAGGCCAAGAGAGTGTCTCCCACAGAATTTACAGGAAGTGGTAATACATGGTTGGATATTCCGACTGGGATACCGATTGCTCTGAGAATTGTTTTCATGCCCTGCAATGTGCTTTCATTTCTTGCCTCTGTACTTCTGATGGCAAAGCCGACAGCATGGACCCCTGACCACTGTCTTCTCTCACTTCCCTGTCCAGTACTCAGGCATTCCTTCTGCAATGTGGCGTTTTATCGACGTTTCCCTGGATACCGAGATGACCTGTGGCCAGAATTGCCGTGTCGTTCTCATTCTTCCCTTAGGAACATCTCCAGGTGTCCAGAACTTACCCTGATCTTGTTTCAGCGTTACAGCTGGTGCTCCGAACACAAGCCAGCGTGCTGAAGAGGGAAGTTAGAGCCTCTGTTCTTTGAATAGAGAACAGGATGGATAAACTCTCATCAGCTTCCATTCACCATGACTCAGTTTTAATGGATTTTATTTTGCATTAATCTGTTAATCCGGAAATCAGTCCTGTCCAGCAATGTCAACGTTCCTTCGATCAACTGGGTTCAATGCAGCAAAACATCCAACGATCGTTACAAGAGCATTACCACCAAAACTTACTACACAGGCAAATGACTAAAAACTCGGAAGGTATTAAAATGCACTATAAAACTAGAAAGTCAGATGAAGAGGTTCAGGGAGGGAATTTCAGAGCTAAGGACCTTAGAAGAAGAAGGCATGGACACCAAAGGTGAAGTAATGAAACATGGGAATAAAACAGAAAATCTTGGAGTACCTGCCAGAGTCCCTTAACCAAAATCCGGGTTGAGTCGGATGAAATAGGCACCGATATCCTGGGGTGGTGGGCAGTCAGGAGGTTGGGCTGGAGGAGGTTACAGAGCGACAGGGCTCTAACAGATCTGACAGCTGTCTGAGGTGCCCTGTGCAGAATAAAGCAAGTATACCCCAGCAACATCTGCTGAGAAGTATCAATCACCTGCTGGCACCTTCTCCGGGTTTGCTGAGCCTAATCCGTGCTCCGATCCATGTTGGTTGCTTCTAATTATTCTCTCTTCATTTGAGTTTCAATACTTCAATGGGTCACTACCATAGAAGTGACCTGTTATCTTGTAATTATCCAGGTTGAACACGATTCCTATTTGAAAATGGATATTCCACAGTGTGATCTGCGATACCTCAGCATGTATTGACTGTAATATGACCTCAGCATGTATTGACTGTAATATCTTGAAACTCCAGTCTATATTTCTCTGCTTTCCTACCCTGGACTCACTCCTCCCTCTGCTTTCCCTGATGCATCCCCTTGGATTATTATATCCCTCATTATTCCTAACATCCTCCTTTGTTAAAGGTAAAGTATTGTCAGGAAATACTCACCAGGTCTGGCAGTATCTGAAGGGAGAGAATTCATCAGGTGCTTCATTAGGATTTGCAACATTTTCCATTTTTATTTCAACATTTTTGGTCTTCACTGTCATTTGTTTTTGAAGTGCAAACAGTCGCTGGTGGTTTCTGCCTCATCATCAATCTCCTCTCAAGTTGCAATTCACATTTAACAACCTGTTTCCCTGCTGGTTCTGCTGCATCTGTTGCTCTTATTTCTTGCTCACTCATGCCTTTCTGATTCTCTGACTTCTTTCCTCGTGTTCCCTTATCTTTGATTTTCATCCAACCACCTTGTGTGACTTTAACCTTGTTCTCAGCTCATCCAGTGTTGATCAACAATCATGCACAACATCAGACCCCAGCTTGTTACCACCTTGTTTCTGTACATTTCACATTTCCACTTGGATTTCAGGTTCCAGGAGATGATGGGCATTACTTCTGCTGCGTTTCATTAAATCTAGTTCATTACCCCGAATTGGAGATGAGAACTTGTGTAGAAATGTGTAGAGTCTGTTGTGTGAGGAAAGAGCGTTGCTTGTGTTTCAGGAATTCCATTTCTCTCTGCTCCTGGTACAACCAGTGAGTGGATCATTGAAGCTTTCTTGGTAATAATTGGTGTTCTTGCTTATCTCCTCAACTATCTAGAGCTTTCGACAGCGCCACCCCCTCTCCCTCCCCCCCCCCCCCCCCCCCCATCCCTACAAGAGCTTGGGACCTATAGTGCTTTCTTTTATTTTTGACCGATATCATTCCTTATTCAACATTTTCTCATTCACTACCCCCTTCTTTTTTAATTTTGACCTCCTAAAAATGCTTTAACATACTTTCCATCCCCACCCAGTTTGGAGGCATGTTTCTGACACGTTCTATCAACACCTTCCAGACCCATTGGTTCCCATCCCTGTTCCTGTGGTTATGGCATGACCTCTTGGGGTGTGTGCAGAGCTGGAGTGGGTGGGGTTGCAAGGGTCCTGGAAGCCCAACCCCTCTGCGTTCACCATAGAGCATGCAGACATTCGTGTTTATAACATGTTGATTAAAGTGCCCCTGCAAACCAGGTCAGGTTTAAATCCCAGCTCCTCTTTAGCTTCCTCTTGCACAGTCAAATTCCACTTTTTCTGAATAGGTTTGAATTTCCTCCTGTATGCAGTCACTTCTGCTGAATTCCTTGTGTGATTTTCCTGGCAGTTACTGCTTGATCTTTCTGTGTGCTGACTCTGCCTTTCAATCACCTTTCAGCTGCCAGTTCATCCGTTTTGCCCGCTCATTGGAATTGGTGCCATCTTTCCCAGAACTGGTCCTATTACCCCGAGCTCTCTTCTCACTCCCACACCTGAGTAATTCTAGTATCTCCCATTCTCATAATTACCAGGAGAGTGTTACTGGTCTGGTTCCTTATTTCCCTGGTTTATTTTCTTCCATGAGGACACTGTTTACTGGACACTGTCCTTTCCCTGCCCACTAACTTTGGAAAATGTCCTCTGTGGCAGGCCCAGGAATCACAAAATAGTCCACGGCTCTCAGTTTGAGCTGTAAGAGATATCCCCACCCCTCCAATTATCACAGCTAGCCATCCATGGGAATTATTTTGAAAGGTAAATATTAAAATTTCTAAACGCTCTGGTGATTTACTTGATGAAGAAGTGCTTGTCTTGAGCACTGCCTTTGCTGCTTTGCCCTGTCTGTCCATTAGACCCACCAACATACCACCTCTCTGTTTCATCTTCTTCACTTCCACAGTTACTGGGAAATATAATCTCAGCATCTCACGTTACTGCGTTGAGCTTGTGTCATGATGCTCAGCACCGCGTGATGTGTGGCAGGCTGCACTGTGTGAGCAATGACATTTATTACTCACTTACCTCTGGGTGATTGAGAAGCAGCACAACATCAGTGGCCTTTGCCCTGACGGCAAAGATTTGCTTGTGGAGCAGTCTGAAGTTGACATCTTCACTATTGTTGATGTGTGTTTGATGGTTAGTCCCACTGAAAGGCTAAATGACTTTGCATTATGTTGGCGATGTGCTGCTGTCGAATGTATTGCTCCTTTCAAACTCCTTCAGCCTTCAAAAGTGGGATTTTCTGTCGCTGGGTTATCCTTGGCTGCTCGGGTTTGGAGTGGGTGGAAGCCGTTGATTCAATCTCTGGGCTGAATCAATGGCTGTCACCCATTCATTCTCTGGAATCTGTACATTCTCGGCAGTGCAGGAAAGAAAATGGGTAAATGCACCTCAAACAGGAAGGTCTGCATTGCTGAAGCATCTTTCAAGGTCTCAGGATGTCTGAGCCAGTGAAATAATGTGAACACTGTGGCCATGCAGGAAACTCGGCAGCCCCTACGTGCAATGACGTAATGATGAGAATATTCCATTTTCGAGATATTCAGTGAAGGGTAGCTGTTAGCCAGGACTCCAGGGAGAACTCCCGCTCCTCTTCAACAGAGTGTCATGGAAGTTATCCCGTGGTCTGAAATTTATCAGAAATAAGTATACTTTAAACAGCATTTCATTGGCTTGTTTGCAATGCCGACTGAAAGATGTTTGTAGTTAAGTTGTGATATAAGCTCAACACCACTATTGCCCCCGTCTAATGGCCCTTGAGAAGGTGGGAGTGAGCTACCTTCTAGTGAAGGTGCTCCCACAGTCCTGTTGTGGAGGGAGGTCCAGGATTTCAGACCTTTGACAATGAAGGGACTGAGATATACTTGTAAGTCAGGACAGAATGCAACTCGTGAAACCTGGAGTTACATCTTTCCGAAGTGCCTGTTACCCTGATTTTGCTTGGCAGCAGAGCACAGGTTTGGAGTAGCTTAGAGAAGTAGTCACAGGGCATTTTTTCAACAGTACACGCTGAGACCAGAGGTGGAAAGAAGGAACGTTTCAGGCGCTGGATGGTGTGCTGGTCAAGGGGGCTTCTTTATACTGGAGGGTATTGATCTTCCTGTGAGTTGTTGGGACACAGGAAGTGGAGAGTGTTTCATCACGCTGCTGACATGCTCTGCAGTTGGGGTGGTCAACAGGGTTGAGTCAAACAATATCAGAGCACGAAAAGCACAATGTGGGCGTGTTCCAGACTCCAGCTCAGAATTATGCCAGATCATAACTTGTGTTCAGTGATCATGATCAAAATCTTCTTATCTTGGCAACCTTTTCAGGCAATAAGTATCAATCGAAAGCAAATTGTGGAGTCTTTTACATGATTCATTCTTCAGAGGAAAAGCAAAAAAAAACTGCAGATGTTGGAAATCTGAAATTGAAACTGAAAATGTTGGAGATACCCAACAGGTCAGGCAGCATCTGTGGAGAGAGAAACAGAGTTAACATTTGGGTCAATGACTGTTCATTCAAACTTGGATAGTGGAAAATCACCATGTTTTAAGTAGCAGTGGTGACAGAGGAAATGTCTGTGATAGGATGAAGACCAAGGTTGTCAAGGTGATGTAATTCAGTGTCATCTGCTTAATTGTGACTGAGCTGCCTGGCAGAGCGTAAATGGAGGGTGATGAGGGTGGGCAGTTAGAGGACAGAAACAAAACCAGCTGGAACTGTGAGATGCCAGACACAACAGTTGCTGGAAATCTGAAATCAGGCAGCATCTGTGGAGAGAGACCGGACATCAGAATTGGCCAATTCTGAAGCAAACAGGAGAGGCTTGTTATTTGAAATTGTTGCATCCAAATTCAAGTCATGAGGGTTGTAGAACTGGAAGAAGTGATGTTGTTTCTCTTTTACAATATTTTTATTAATTCCGCAAAGAAAATACAGAGTACATGAATCAAAAAGAAGAAAAAAGATACTACAAAATGCATTGTGATAAATCACACTTGAAGTCACAATACTCTACATTAATAATCACAAATGATAATTAATTAATAACAAATACATTGGAATAATTTTATTATAAAAAAACTCTAAACCCACAACCAGGACCAGAGCTGTTTAATTAAAAAGGAAAAATCCTTGACACATAACGATATCAGCCAATATCTGTACTTTAGCCACCAAATCAAAGGTTTTGAAAATAGTTCAAAAAAGGTCCCCACAGCGTTTGAAAGTCTCTGTTAGATCCAGAAATTGAACAACTGATCTTCTCTAGATTCAGGTATGACATAACATTCTGTAACCATTGAGCATGAGTAGGCATTGACTTCCTTCCATTTAAGCAACACAGCTCTCCTGGCTATAAGAGAAATAAAAGCCAGAATGTGGAGATCAGGAGCCTCCAAAGTTATATCTTTTTCTCCAACAATCCCAAATAATGCAGTCAAAGGATTAAGTTTAAAATTTGTTTTAAAGAGCACAGAAAAGTTTGAAAGACCTCTGTCCAATATTTTTTACGACTCTGACATGTCCAAAGCATGTTAATTAAAGAAGCCTCTCTGTTATTGCATTTATCACAATAAGGAGATATATCTAAATAAAAACGGGATAGCTTGTCTTTAGACATGTGAGCTCTATGGATCACTTTAAATTGAAGGAGAGAGTGACAGGAGCATAACGATGAAGTATTGACCAGTTTAAAAATTTCATTCCAAGCTTCCTCAGAAATTGAAATCTGCAAGTCTTGTTCCCCAGATTTTTAATTTTATCTAAAGGAGCCTTACTCATTCCTAATAACCTGTCATAAATATTAGATATTGAGCCATCATAAAAAAGCTTCAAATTAAAAATTACATCTAGTAAGTTCTCATCAGGACTCATAGGAAAAGAGTGTAATTGAGATCAGAGAAAGTCTCTAGCTTGTAAATATCAGAAAAAATGAGGTTTTGGCAAACTATATTTGCCTGACAATTGTTCAAAGAAAGAAAGGTTTCCTCCAACACACAGATCCTGAAAACAAGTAATACCCCATTTGTCCCAATCTTTAAAAACTACATCAATCATAGAAGGTTTAAAAAAACAATTAGAAAAAATGGGACTCGACAAAGAAAATCTCAATAGATGTTATTTTTCAAGCTTGCACTGTTTAACTGAAACCCAATGTAAGAGTCCAAAGACAGAGGTATCAAAGTGGGAAAGGGAACTAAAGAGCCAGAGAACTGGAAGTTCAGGGTCACCATTGTTCCGTAATGTGGTCACCCAATCTGCTTTTGTTTCCTCCAGTGTAGAGGAGATCACATCATGAGCACCAAGTGTTAAATAGTAAATTGGAAGAAGTGTAAGTGAATGACTGCTTCATCGCAAAGGAACGTTTGGGTCCATTGATTGTGGGAAGGGCAGATGTTGCATCTCCTGCAGTTATATGAAAAGCTGCCATCAGGAGGGTAATGGGTACAGGAGATGGAAAATCAGGGACCAGGAAGTTGTGCAGAGGATGGTGCCTTGGCAATGCTGAAGAGTACAGGAGGGGAAGATGTGACTAGTGGTGGAACCTTGCAGAGGGTAGCAGAGATTAAGGAACATAATCCATTGGGAGCAGGAACTTTATCCTGCTGGTAATAAAGAAGACACTGAGAGCTCTGTCAACTTTTGGAGAGTGGAAACCATGGCCATGAGATGGGAAGACATCTCCGAATCGCTGCTGTGGAAACTCTCAAAACAGAGATGGAGAACTGAATGTCCACTTTTATTTCATTCAACCAAGAACAACTGCCTCAAAATTGAGCTCCTAAGATTGTTTATTTCAGAGTTGGCTGCCTAAGGACTGACTGTACCCTGGTGAGACATGATAATCACCATTTTGTGTCATTCCAGAAGTTAGACCAACTGGGGTTCACCTCTGTGTCACTGATGGGGTCTCCTCATCAGTTTCAATGGGATGACATCATTCTCCTTGCAAGCATTCTTTGGCATCACTGTGGGTGAGCTCAGAACACGTTGTTTCAGGACCAGTCTCAGGATGACCAAGTTTCAATAATACATTGTGGACTGGGATCCCTGTAAGGTTCCAACCACCCACCAACACCCGCAATACTGACCCCTAGCCTGAAAGGGATCTCACTGCAGAATTCCTAGACCCAGGAACCCAATCCCCCAGCTCCCTGAAATATCAAGGCTATGACCACCCCATCCACAAACTTTTGTTCTCCCTGACTTCCAATTGGCTCAAGCACCCAACCAGAGACCCAGGGACCCTGGGACTTCTAATGGAGGTCCTGACCTCATGCCAACTCTGGGCTGTTCATCTTCTTCAGAGATCTGACTCCAAGCCTGAACCTCATCCCTCTCTCCCCCCAATTCCCTAGATCAAGCCTTAGTCTCAGGTGAGGTACATCTTCCACCCTGGAGAAATACAACCATTCAGCTGAAATCTGTGGCATGATTGGTGTGGCAAGGGGACCAACTGAGACTGTTGGTGTCCTGCAGCAATGTCCGTGTAAGGCAACCATCAGGCACCCAGGAATTTCTCGCCCAGCCAACCTCCAGGGTCTATCCAATGGCCAGTCCCAGATAGTACTGACACCAGTGAAAGAGAAACTGAACTCAACACATGCGCAACTGCAGAAGAGAGGTGTGAGGTGTGGGACGATTCCGGCTGTCAGTTGAACTCTAACAGGTCACCTGCTCCTCCACTTCCTCTCTCCCCAAAATTCCTGCTCTTGGTGTTTGGACCTTGAGTACTGGAATAGGTTTATTACTGTTCCATGTACCGAGATACAGTGAAAACCTTTTGTTGCGTGCCTTCCAGACAGAGCATTTCCGTACATCGGTGCATCAAAGTAATAAAAAGAAAAGCAGAATGCAGAATATAGTGTTACAGTGGCAAAGAAAGTGCAGTGCAGTGCAGGAAATCAAAGTGCAAGGGCCACGACGATGTAGATTGGGGGATCAAGAGTTCATCTTTTAGCATCTGAGAGGTCCGTTCAAGAGTGTGATAACCGTGGGGCGGAAGCTGTCCTTGAGCCTGGTGGTGCGTGTTCTCTAATTCTTTGTCTGTGTGCTCCAGGATTTTCCTCTTTACCAGCATAACGAGCTCATCAATGTCTAAATCTCTAACATCTTGGCCTAATTTAGGCAATCAACATCTACTGCCAAAGGTTAGGCCGAAGTACCTCCTGGCCATTTTTATTTTACAAATTTAACATTTACTTTGATTACCATTGTCTAAACTTCCATTCTTTTAATATATATTTAAAGTTCTCTAATCTGTTACACATGTACCAAAACAGTCAGAAACGTTTACCAATTAACCGTCAAAAATTGCTTATTAACTAAACATCCCATAGTGACCAGCAAGAACTATCTGGCCCTGATACTCGCCCTGGGCATCTGAACAGACTTAAGATACGCATCATAAATTTGTGTAACAACGTTAAGGTAATTGTTGCTCTCTAATGAAAGAGAGTAGGTAAAACAGTCTTCCCAAATGTGTCCAGTTTTCTGAGCACCATTGACTAAACGTGTCTATATATTGGAAAGTTTAAGTTATATCAGATAGTTTGTGTGTTGAATTGAATGCATGTCCTCATTTAAGTAATAGTAAATTAAGATTCAGCAAACTGTGGGCAAGATAATATACTGAAGAGAAGCTCAGTGCTGCATGAATGGAAGTAGTTTGGGCCATGTGTTGGTGCATTAATCACCTACACCACAGGAGTCTGATCCAATGAAGTTAGGCTGTGTGGGAACCATCAGCATAGAGGTGCTCGTCCAGATGGAGCCTGGATGATAAAGTGACAAGGTTGTTCTCTGGACCCTGAACTGTGAACGCCTGACCTAACTGGCTGAGACAAACTCCACTCCAGGAGTTCAGTACATATTCTAACTGTGGAGTATAAAAGCTCTTGGTGTAGGAGGAAATATGATGGTGTGAATAGAAACTTTTCTGGCTCACAGGAAACAGAATGGCATAAATGGGTCTTTTACTGGTTGCCAAGAGGTATGCTACAGGGAGTGGTGGTGGGGTCTCACCTTTATACAACCTGTATGAAGTATATGGATGAAGTGTTTGAGTGTACACTAGGAAGGAAAGCAAGTCATGAAGAGGAAACGAGACTACAAAAATATCTAGAGAGGTTAAATGAATGGGCAAAGATCTGGCATAATGTGGAAAAAAAGCATATTATCTAAATTACAGAGCTCTGAGATCCTGAGGGATCAGGGTCGTTCTGCTGTATGGGTCACACCAGGATGGTATCTGAGATCCCTCAGGATCTGGGTTGTTCTCATGTATGGGTCACACCAAGGTGGTATCTGTGATCCTCAGGGATCTGGGTTGTCCTCGTGTATGGGTCACACCAAGGTGGTATCTGAGATCCCTCAGGATCTGGGTTGTCCTGGTGTGTGGGTCACACCAGGATGTTATCTGAGATCCCTCAGGATCTGGGTTGTCTTTGTGTATGGGTCACACCAGGATGGTCTTGGAAATGCTGAAGATTTGTGTGTCCTGCTGAGTGGGTCACATCAGGCTGGTATATGCAGGCACAGTGAGTAATTAGGAAAGCTAACAAACTGTTATTGTTTTTTTATGAAGGAAATTGAATACATATGTGGGGAGGTTATGCTTCAGTTATGCGGGATTTTGAAGAGCCCACATCTGGAATACAGTGCGCAGTATTAGTCCCCTGATTTAAGGAAGGATGTAACTGTGCTGGAAGCAGTTCAGAGAAGGTGCGTAGAATGAGCAGGCTGTTTTACGTAGAACACTTGGACCTGTTGGGCCTGTATCCACTGAAGTTCTGAGTACGATGGAACTTGACTGAAACATGTAACATCCTGAGGGGATTGACAGGGGGATGTGGGAACGGTGCTTCCTCCAGAGGGAAAATCTAGAATCAGAGGCCACTGATTAAAAATAAGAGTGTCCATTTAAGACAGAAATGGGGTGATTTTTTTTCCCTCAGAAGGTTGTGAGTCTTGGGAAATCTCTGTGTGAAAAGGTGGTAGAATCAGAGGGTTTGAAGATTTTTTAAGGCAGAGGTAGATAGATTCTTGATAAGCATGGGGGCGAACAGTTATCTGAGGAGGGGTGGCAGGGAGAATGTAGGGTTGGCAATACAATCAGGTTAGTCATGATATTAAATGGTGGAGCTGGCTTGAGGGGTAATACTGAGGAGCTTTATGTAAACCAGGTGGCTGCCTTACTTATCAGATAAAGATCATAGAAAAGAACTGCCGTCAAGTGACAAGTTGCCAAAGCAAGCTTTTCATTGGGTAGTGCATCTTTAAATGTTTCGCTGTTCTGGCATTTAAGTAAATCTCTGAGTGTGCTGATGTTGAATGCGTAAGTTACACATTGCACAGATTGTTACTGGACATTCTGCCTGGTATTCCACACAGGGCTTTGTGATCAACTTTGCTCATCTGTGATAAGGGGTCTCAGTCAACACCTGCAGTATAACTACAATCCCATCTTGCAAGGGGTTGGTGTAGGACCAGAGTAGCTGTCAATCACCTGGTGAATTGAGGGTGTGCTCACTTCCAGCTTCATGTTTCAATGTTCCTCTGTGATTACGAACCACTAATTCTGGGAGATTTCACTCGCCTCTCTGCACAATGTCCCCCATTCTTTGTGTTGAGCCCCCGGTAGAGGAGTCTGTCCTGAGATAAGGTCTGTGGTGCTCCTGAATGCTGCCCTGCAGGTTAGATCAGCTGGAGAGAAGTTCCTCACCAATGCTCAAGACCAGAGAGCATGGCTTTAAGGTTATGGGTGGGAGGTTCAGGGGAGATGTCAGGGGGAGGTTTTTCACCCAGAGAGTGGTTGGTGCATGGAATGCACTGCTTGGGGTGGTGGTGGAGGCAGATACATTGGACGGGTTCAAGAGTTTGTTGGATAAGCACATGGAGGAATGTGAGATAGAGGGATATGCGGGAGGAAAGGGTTAGATAGTGTGAGGGTGGTTTGATGGACGGCACAACATGGTGGGCCGAAGGGCCTGTTTTGTGCTCTATGGTTCTATGGTTCTATGGTTCCTGTGGACACCCTGAGCCAAGATTGCCAAGTGATCCTATTCAAACTTTGGGCTACACTTTAAAAGAAAGACTTGTCTTTGTATAACGACTTTCACTGGGACCCTTTTAAAGTGTAGGGCACAGCAAGCTCCCACAAACAGCAATGTGGCGGTAATCAGATGAACTCCTTTATTGCTACTGGCTAAATATAATGGTGAATATATCCCCTGGACACAGACTGATACTGCCCAGTACACATTCCGAGGGAGCAAGGCCAAGTAATGGAAACAGGACAGCATTGTGATTCTCTGTCAAAGATCCCACAAATACCCTTGAGAAAATAACCAATAGAAACATAAATGGGAGATAAATATTGATCAGGATTCGGGGGAGAAGCTCTTCTTCAAAATGGTGCAATGGAATCTTCTGTAACTGGCTGGGCAAGCAGACTGGGTTTCACTTTAAAGCCTAATCGGTAGGATGACGCCTTTGACACAGTGGCACTCCCTTGGTGCTGCCTGGAGACTTCTTATGCTCAAGTCCCAAGTGTAGGACTTGAACTCACAATCTCCTGACCCAGGAGACAGGGAAGCTTCCTTCTAAGGCAGGGTTAACATCACACTGCAAAAGAGACATTCAGAAATGGAGGTGATTAATCCATTCACGCCAGCTAAAAAAATATAATTTCAACCAATCTGGGAGAAAATAAATACTGCTCATTGACTAGGAAGTTGCTACTGAAGACAGCAAAAATATTTTTAAAAGGTGTGGTGTAACAGATAATCTTTCATTAATGCAGAGGACAAAAACAAAATAACCACCAAGAAATGGTAACATTGGAAAAGTACCAGCCCATCTGCACAGGTTGCTGCCTGTAGTTTGTGTGTAGGCAGCAGTGTGTGAGAGTAATCCCTATTCATCCTGACAGAACCCAGCGCCACCCATCCACTGATGGAATTGGCTCCGACAGCCCAGTCTGACCCCCATCCGAAGTGATTAGTTGATCCTGATTAGCTGTCACTGCGGTGAAAAGGTCTGATGATTGCTATGAAAAGTTAACAAGCTGACAAATGACTTAAAATGCTGACTGTTGGCTTCAAACATTGACCATTGGCTTTTGAAGAGGGTGTTAAGAATTGTCCATCATTGTTTAAAAACTGTTGCAGATAGAGTTGCTTAGTTTTGTTTTAATAAATAAAGCAATATATCTTGTGAGTGTTTCAGACTTTTTCGGTGTCAGTAATGTCAAATGATAGATGTGCCTTATGTTAATTTTCTTGGACCTTCAGAGTATGAAAATAACTATTTGCTTGCTGTCAGTGAACATATAATGGGCCTGTGGATTGGTGTAAGGCTACCACCACTGCAGATATAGCTACAGCCCATACACAAAATTCAGTTGAATGCTAGATTATGCTATCACGAGCATCTGTTCTGTGTTATACAATAAGAGTCTCTGGAAAAGTGGGTTGAAGGACAACAAATTTTCACTCTTCCCACCATTACAACACAACAGATTGAGAGTATTAAATCTTCACATCTGTCAGACAGGAAGGGAAAATGTGATTTTGAAGAGCTGTCGGTTGGTAAGTTGCTTTTGTTATTTTTACGTTTTTCCTTTTTTTATATATTTGCTTGGATTTGTTTTACAGGAAAACCTTTCACTGTTGACCAGGGTGAATGTGAATAAATCAAAGTCCTTTTCTGTATTTTTCAGGGTTATCAGATTGTTATTGGTGTTTCTGAGTTTTTATATAAATTGCTCCATAATTTGTTCCCGGAAATGTGCAAGGCAATAGTGTCAGGTTAGTTAACGGCAGTGACCTCGCTCATGTCCCTCCCCTCCCCTTCTCGGGAGTGGCATCACACTCCCCCCACCCCCTCTCACCTCCCCACCCCCATGGACAGACCAAGGCTGAATCTGCCAGTTGTCAGACAGTGAAGTTCTGATGCTGGTTGACTGGTCCTGAAGGTTTTATTGGAACGTTGAGGGAGCAATCATGCCAACTGTTCGGGACGTGGAGCAGACCAGAGCTTGATACAACGGACCTTACTCAGACAATCGATGGCGTGGACTACATTATCTTCCCTTACTTCTTCGCTTATGGAAGCTGTTTGACGAAGGGATGTTCTGTGTCATGATGGAAGCACAAACAGGTGCAGTCTGAGGCTCCAACATGCTGTTGATTGGAGGTTACGTTCTATCATAAAGATTTTCTGGTAGTTCTGTTGAAAGGAACATTGCAGAACGTCTGTGTAATATTTATGGAAAGGGCTTTCCTTGTTATTTATTTTTAGGATCGATGAGGGTTCAAAGGTCCTTAACCCAGAAACTGAATCCTTGTGTGTGCTCTAGACAGATTGAAGGTAAAATCACATGTAATGGAAAATCAGGGACACTGTGGGATAAACAAGTTCCACAGTTTTCCTTTGTGGTGCTCTGTGTGCCTGAAGCTGTAATGAACAGAGACGTCTTGACACATGAGGATGTCTGGCACTGGTCTGGACACACACACGGATGTTCATTACTGGTCTGGACGCAGATGTCCAGCACTGGTCTGGGCATGGACGTCCAGCACTGGTCTGGACGTGGACGTCTGGCACTGGTCTGGATGTGGATGTCCGGCACTGGTCTGGATGCAGATGTCCAGCACTGATCTGGACACACACACAGATATCCAGCACTGGTCTGGATGCGAACGTCCAGCACTGGTCTGGATACACCGATCTGCAGCTTGCTTCCCATTGCCTTTGGAGGACACACGAGGTCTGCTTCAGCCTGACTTAAGTGGACCTGTGAGAGCTGGGAACCCCCCACAGGTAGGTCCTCCAACACTGTAATAGCTCTGAAACCCCCAGACAGAACCTTGAGCCAACTCCCTCCCGACCAACATCTGCCACTCCAACCCAGCCCAACCTCACCCCATGGTTCTTGTGTGTCTGTGTGGATGTAAAGTGATAGCATCATCATACATTTGTCGCCAGTCAGCAATAAAATACACACCCTTGTTCAGCGATTAGAGTTAGAATTTACCTGCACTGTTCGAGAATCATGGCCAAATACACTGCAGCTCAGGTTAAGGATCATCTAACTACAGATACAGATCAGCAGCAAGAAATGAAAACAGCCCAATGATAGAATCGTCAGGGGCCCTGAAAGCTCTGTGATTCAGTGGTTTGGGCGTCGCAGTTCACGGGAGTTCAGCGATTGCTGCATTTACATGGGTAAAAGGGTTCTTTGAACAAAAAAGAGAGAATTTGCCAGCACTACGAATTTCTACAAAAAGCAGGAGAGGCGTGACTGTGCTGGAGAGAGTGCAGAGACTGTTTACAGCAGTGCTGTCGGGACTGGGAAATTGTTGCCATGAGGAAAGGTTGGATAGGCTGGGCTGGGTTTCTTTGGAACAGAAGCAACAAGAATCTTTACTGAGGTGTGAAGAATTATTGGGACCCAGACCCAGTAAATAGGCAGGTCAAAAATCAAAGGACAGAGATTGAGAGTAATTGGTGGAAAGATGAGAGGTGAGATGAGGAAAGACGTTCCCACCCTGAGGTTGGTGCGGTTCTGGAAGGGAAACCCTCCCCACATTCAGACAGTACATGAAGGGCTGCAGTCTGCAGGGGTGAGCCGACTGATACCAGGTGGTATTGGGCTAGGGAGCTCTCAGACACACTGGGCAAACAGCCTCCTTCAGTGTTGTGAATTCTCTGTGTGTTCCTCAGTAGTGTGGGAGGAGATGCTGACTGTATGGAGCTAAACACACAGATGCCTTTAGTGCCAATGTTGCCTTTTCAGAAGGAAGGGTGCAGGGGCAAGCTTGGGTGCCCACTGGTGTGGGTGAATCATTCCCAATCTGTGTGGAGAGAATGGAAGTGATTTTTCTGGCCAACAATATACCTGAGGCAGGAGACCACGTAGCCAGTGAACACTGCAGAGAGAGTGAAACACTACCAACAGAGATCGGCTCTGACGCACATTGCCTGCTCACTGACCAACTCACTCCACAAGGCCAAGGATGTTCCATTCATAGACATTAACCCACAGTCACTCGCA
Organism: Pristis pectinata; assembly: GCF_009764475.1. NCBI lineage: Eukaryota > Metazoa > Chordata > Chondrichthyes > Rhinopristiformes > Pristidae > Pristis > Pristis pectinata. The sequence goes on along the minus strand of NC_067423.1, from coordinate 1,500,795 downwards.
ATAGTGGAGATATAAGTTCAGCAAACGGGAGAAACTGTGGCTCTATTGTGGTGTTGAAAGACTTTGCAAGAACTGCAAATTTGGTGTGTTTAAGAGTGTGCACTGTAGATTAGACTGGTGTGAAAATGAAATAGCAAATAGGTTCAGTACAACGTGTTTGGGACAAAGAGCTTCAGGTTTGATCAATCTGATTGGAAATGGCACCAAAAATGCCAAAGAATTCTGTCAAGTCAAGCACAAATGTGTAGGTACCCTGTCGTGGCAGGAATTCTTATCACTGATGTGTAAATGCAGCTGTTCCCATGTGTTAGTTACAGGTTAGCAGTGAGGAAAGGCCGCCATTGCATCTGTGCAAAGAACTCAACTTTGGTCCGCCCATTGGTGCTCACCTTGTTTCTCAGACAGAGGTTCCTCTGTGCACACTTGAGGAATGCAATCCTCGCTTTCCTGCATGTGGCCCTCAGCAAGAGGACAGGAGTGAGGTGGAGTTTCAGTGCACAGGCTGCACTGCGGACGTCACCAGTTGCACTGAAAACCTTGACGGTAATTGTATATAACCACCGGAATTCAGACAGGCAAATTCCACGCAGCCAGGACTAACGTGAGGTGTTGTACGCTAGGTTTTCCATTGCAACACTGAACACAAGGGATGTTTCTTAACATTGGCTCCCAATGCTGTTGTAATGAATGAAAGGCTCCTGAAGACTACATTTCCCCTTTCTTGTGATGTGTAATCAATCACAGGTTCACTGATTTGTTCCTTCCAAATCTTGTTTTCAGAAATACAAGTTTCCCTTTCACAGCTGTGGGACACGTGGCTCTGCTCCCTGCCCTGAGTTACTTCCACCTCAGTTGAAGCAGTACCACTGCACCCTGAGCCCACGAGTAATAAACTCACCAGACCTGACTCCAGCAGCCCCACCCTTGTTTAAACTGGTTAATTCGTGGTTTTATGGGCAGGTCGAAGAGGGAACGTTGCTGGCCACTCAGTGCCAATAGATAATTAACTCCTGCAGCTCACTGCTGCGGGATTTCATGCTGTGAAATTACTTGGGCTGCGCTGGTCCGTCAGGGAGCTGGTTCTTTGATCCTCTCTGATGTGTCGCTGGTGCAGTAACTGCAGACCAGCACTTAAAGGATGCGGAACTCTTGGTCTTTGTAAAATTAAAACCTTTCAAAGAACAGTGCAACACAGGAACAGGCCCTTCGGCCCACCAACATGACGCAGAGTTAAATTAATTTCCTTCTGCCTGCACATGATCCGTATCCCTCCACTCCCTGCACAGTCGTGTGTCTAACAGCCTCTCAAACATCATTATTGGATCTGCTTCTGCCATTCCTCCTGGCAGCCTGTTCCAGGCACCCACCACTCTCTGTGCAGAAAAAAAATGCCCCGCACATCTCCTTTAAACTTCTCCCTCTCACTTTTTAAATGCATGTCCTCTAGTTCTTGACATTTTTACCCTGTGAAAAAGATCTTCTATCATATGATCTTCTATCAGGTCTCTCCTCAGCCTCCTCCGCTCCAGAGAAAACAACCCAAGTCTGTCCAACCTCTCCTTATAGCTCATGCTCTCTAATCCAGGCAGCATCCTGGTGAACCTCTTCTGCGCCCTCTATGAAGCCTCCACATCCTTCCTGTAATAGGGCGACCAGAACTGCATTCAATACCGTACGGTACAGATTGAAATGATTTTACTGGTTCAACATTCATTTATATATGGCCACATTGGAGACAGTGAGCTGGAAGTGAAGAGGATGGGGAACTAATGGCAGGAAGGACAACAGAGCTCACAGCAAGAGGAAAGAATCAAAATCAAAAATAACTGCAGATTCTGGAAATCTGAAACAAAAACATCAAATACTTGAAAAGCTCAGCATGTGGGGCAGTATCTGTGGAAAGAAGAAGAGCCAAGGTTCTAGGTCTGTGACCCCGACCTACTGAGTTTTTCCAGCATTTTCTGTCTGAGGAGACAATCACCATCTTCACCTTGTCAATGAAGCTACAAACCAGCATCCTTCAGGATCACTCAGCAGCCCAAAAAGTGTGATAAATGTGCTGCATCTTTTAGTGCAATTTACACGTCTCAGTTAACAGGCCAGTTGAAGCAGGCACCAGGATCTGCTGTCACAAATGCCACGATAGCAAAGCTGAGATAATGTGATGTATTACCTTTGCTGTGTGCAGGAGTATCTGGGGGTGCTTTGGTTTCAGTTAAAATGGAGCCAAGCTAAAGGTTATTGTTTGAAGCAAATCTAATGGATTACAACAGGACTTCAGCAAGCAGCTCTGCTAAATCTGATAGATCACAAGGTGATCATCAGTGCTGACTTGTAATTTATTTTCATTTGGCTGAGATGTCACTAACAGTTGCTGCAGGGAAGCAGGCATTCAGTGCAATGAATTAGAATGAGTTTGGTTATTTTTCACATGAAAGGGCAGGTTAATTTAGTTTCTTTTAACTCCACAGATGCTGGTGAAAAGCAGCCACAGAATGTTTCCCTCAAAGGCATTCTAATGAGCAAGGTCTATTTGTATAACTGCTGTCACCTTACATAGAATGTACAGCATGAAGGAGGCTATTCAGCCCATTGTGTCTGTGTTGGTTGTAAAGAGCTCCCCAGCCTAACCCTACCCTGCACTGGGTCCATGACCAACACATCTCAGAACTTCCAGTCCACACCCTGTTTAATGTGACGGGGGTTCCTGCCTCTCCGACTATTTCAGGCAGTGAGTTCCAGGCCCCACAACCCTCTGGGTGAAAACATTTTTCCCAATCTCCCTTCTAATCCTACCCATTACTTTAAACCTCTGACCCTGTGTGTTTGACCCTTCTACGAACAGACATGTATCCTTCCAACTGGAAACCAAACAGGTTTGATAGAAGGAGAGAGGGTGGTGGAGGGTTGTTATTCTGTTTGGAGGCCTGTAACCAGTGGTGTGCAGCAGGGATCAGTGCTGGGTCCTCCGTTGTTTGTCATTTATATTAACAATTTGGATGAGATAGGTTTGCAGGTGACACTAAAATTGGTGGTGTAGTGGACAGTGAAGAAGGTTGTCTAAGACTACAATGAGATCTTGATCAACTGGGGAACTGGGCTGAGGAATGGCAGATGGAGCTTAATTCAGGTAAATGTGATTTGTTGCGTTTTGGTGAGACAAACCAGGATAGGACTTACATAGTAAACAGTAGGGCCTTGAGGAGTGTTGTAGAACAGAGAGACCTAGGGGTCCCTTGAAAGTGGAGACACAGTTAGACAGGCTGGTGATGAAGCCATTTGGCACGCTGGCCTTCATTGGCCAGAATACTGAGTACAGAAGTTGGGACGTCATGTTGCAGCTGTACATGACGTTGGTGAGACCACATTTGGGGTACTGTGTGCTGTTTTGGTCACCCTGCTATAGGAAGGATGTCATTTAACTGGAGAGTGCAGGAAAGATTTACGTGGACGTTACTGTGATTGGAGGGCTTGAGTTATAAGGAGAGGCTGGATAGGCTGGGGTGTTTTTCCTGGAGTGAAGGAGGCTGAGGGGGGACCTTTACAAAATCATGAGGGGCATTGATAAGGTGAGTTGCCAAAGTCTTTTCCCCAGGATAGGGGAGTCCAAAACTAGAGGGCATCGGTTCAAAGAATTAAAAGGGACTTGAGGGGCAACTTTTTCACACAGAGGATGGTGAGTATCTGCTGCAAGAGGAACCAGGTACAATTAAAGACACTTGGACAGGTACGTGCATAGGAAAGGTTGAGATGGATATGGGCCAAACATGGGTAAATGGGACTAGCTCAGGTAGATAACTTGGTTGGCATGGACGAGTTGGGGTGAAGGGCCTGTTTCTGTGCTGTATAGCTCTGTCACTCTATGACTATGCCTCTATTTACTCTCCTAGGACCTCATAACTTTAAACACCTCAGTGAAGGCTTCCTTCAGCCTCCTCCGTTCCAGTAAAAACAACCCCATCCTATCAGGTCTTCCCTTATGCCTACAATTTTGAAACTTTCTTGTAAATCACCTTCGCACCTGCTCTGGTGGAACGTCATCTGCTCAGTGCCAGAGTTCCTGCTCCAGCTGAGTCTTCCCCCAGCCCTCCTCACCTCATCCAATCCTCCTGTTCCTTTCTCCCTCTTGTTCTTATCCTGTTCCTTCTATCCATCTCTCTGTGGCAGTGAGTTTTATATTCTTGATGCCATTTCAACCAAGAATTTTCTCCTCAATTCCCAGTTGGATTTATTGGCGAAGTGATTGGACGTTAGGTTCAGACCTGGTGAAGTTGAAGGTTCAGCAATGGATTTCCAAGTCAGGACTCTCATATCTCTGACCATTCGTAACCCATTATCTCACTTTGCAACACTCTGTATCTAGTGATTTTGATGTCTGCTAGTCAGGTGATTGTTGTTTTCAGTTCTCTTTGTCTGGGCATGCCTTTCTGGCTGGTTGCTTCATGCACAGTGTCCGTCTGATTTCATGAAGTCCAAAGGTTCTATTTTCCTATTCGTAGAAATAGATATAAAATTATTTTTTTAAAAATAGGTGTGTCTGTAGAAAGTTGATACCCCTTCACATAAAATAAGTTGGAATTTTAATGCATTCAGCTTTATTTTACTTGTCTCATAGAATATCTAAAGCAGCTCTGGGGAAGTTCTGAGAGGGCAGCACAGTTCTGTTCAGATACTTCAGTTCTGCAAGTGTAACAACTTTCTGACAGCCAGGCTGCATGAGGTGAGATAAAAGGCACTTGCTCTTCAGAATTCAACTTTCCACTTCTGTTGCTAAAATCAGGTGAAAATAGTGTTCACACGATGGCTCCATGAAAGGGATTAACTCACAGCACTGTGCTAAATATTCTTCATCAGCTTTGTGATGAAGTTTAACATTTAAACAATCAAGCACCACCTGATTTTGCATGAATTGGTGAGTGCAGTCTTCGTTTTTCTGCGTTTCGTTTCATTTACCACACATTCAGAGAAAAGTAAATCACACTTTCAGGGTTGAAAGTCCTTCACACGCTTCACTTTGAGTTCACTGGTTAAGGTGGTCATGTTAAACTTCTTGAGTGTTGTTTGACAGAACTGTTTAGCCTGTTTAAAATAAACTGGAATCTTGGAATTTGACGGGAATGTGTAAAACAATGATTCCCCATGGAATTTCAGAAGTAGAACTGCCTTTCATTGCATCATTAGTTTGCTGTAGGTTTTCTCCAATGCTGACTGAAATTGGTGGTTCTGTATCAAGCCCAATATCCACGATACATTTAAATTCTTTTTCTTTGTGCTGTTCACCAGCTGACTCGACCAGTAGTGGAGCGGTATAATTGGTCCTGATTTCCACTCGATACCTTGCCTGAGGGTTCCTATATTGTATCATTAACTGGTGATTCTTGCTGGGATGTAGCCACATACAGACAATAGAACATAAAACAGTACAGCACAGGAACAGGCCCTTCAGTCTGACTAATTAAGTTAATGACACATAATGCCTTCTGCCTGCACATCCATGTGCCTATCCAAGAGCCTCTCAAATGTCTCTATAGTATCTGCCTCCACCACCACCTCTGGCAGCACATTCCAGGCACCCACCACTCTCTGTGTAAAAAAAACTTCCCCTGCACATCTCCTTTGAACTTCATGTTAAATCCATTCCCTCTAGTATTAGATAGGCTGGGCTCTGGCACCTGATGTGGATCAGTACCTGGTGACATTCACAATTTGGCCACAGGCAGGTGAAATTATTAATCAACAACTGGTGCCGATGGATCCGTATCTCAGCTGGTGTCCTGAAGGCAAGAACACATGACCTGTGGTACAGAGGAGACAGGAGTGGAGGCTGGAGAGCGAGCAAAATATGTCAGCTTGGAAATTTTATATTGATTCATGGAAAGTAGAGAGAGCATTTTTGAACTATTTCCTGATTACTGGAAAGTTAAGTATTGTTGAATATTGAGTAGAGCCAAATAATGAAGAAGATCCATGGGTTTTATTGCAATTTAATATTTCACAGATGTATCTATTCAAGAGTTCCATATAAATAGGATTTAAGAATCTTACCACATGTTGGATAAGATCAGCAGGAGACTAGTATAACATTGGTGAGAAAACAACATCCCAACTAATTCTACAAAGCCCATGGCAATCAAAGCAATGGTGACCCCCTGCTTCCCAGAGCATGTTGTGTCACACATTTGCTGTTGTCCTTGTTCATTAAACCTCACTTGAAAGTGAGGGAAAGATTAGTTTAAAGATGAGGAAGAGACACAGTGATCTGAGGCATGGAACTTCCTGAACTTGGTAACATGTTCCTGAAAGCCCCCTTGCGCTTTTGTTGTTTTGAGGTCACTATGTCTTTGCTGAATTCTGAGACTTCTCAGTTTAACAGGAACTCTGTGTGGCTACCTTCACTATGAATCGCCTATTGGAATAATCACCAGAGTTACAATGAATGTCCAAAGCAAAATGCCTTCAAGGTATTTTAAAGGATATTAGTAAATGAAATGAAATATTAACTAACTGAAACATTGTTTATTTGGTAACAGCTGGATCCCCAGCTCACTGCGGGTGAACCTGTCTGCCTGCCGCACCTGATCCAGATATCGAGTCAGCTCTCTGTGCCTGGGAATCAGGCGGCCAGACAGAGCAAAACTTCTACAGACTGTGTGTAAGCTGGCCCTGCCCTCTGAATGGCCCCATGGCTAGACCCTGTGAGGTTTTTGAATATAATTTTAATGTAATTTTACATCTTTCTGAGATATTTAAAATTGGTAAATTGGTTTATTATTGTCATATGTACTGAGGTACAGTGAAAAACTTGTCTTGCAGACCGTTCATACAGATCAGTTCATCACATCAGTCCATTGAGGTAGTACAAGGGAAAACAATACAGAATGCAGAATAAAGTGTTACAGTTACAGAGAAAGTGCAGTGCAGGTAGACAATAAGGTGCAAGGGCCATGACGAGGTAGATTGTGAGGTAAAGAGTCCATCTTATTGTACTAGGAGTAGATAAAATGAATTATAAAGCAGATTAAATTGCTAATGAATAATTGGAAGCATTAAATTAAAAGAGTAGAAATGAGATAACAATTCACCTTCCTCTCTGTGTCTCCACACAGAGTTTTCTTTGGAATTACCACCTTGGCCAAAATGATTCAGCCCAGTGTTCAGTTTAGGAAAGGGGCAAAGGTGTTTCAACATCCAACTCTGCCAGCATCAGAACCAAATTAAAGCTTAAAATCTGTGATCTTGCATCAAATCTCTCTGGTATTCACATAAAGTCTGTTTTTCCTGAATGTGATCTGCGTGATTGTGTGACTGTATCACAGTAAATGATTTGTTTATAGACAAAAGTTTTGAGGTCCAACACTTCACTGATCAATGCAGAGGAAGTTTTATTTATTGGAAGGATATTTGAAACCAATTGTTTGTTAATTTTTCTATGTCAGGTGGTTTGATACAATTTGAACAATTAAAGTGCATCCAGAAAATTGAACCAAACTTCACCAATGGTCCTTTAAGTTAATAAAGAGATCATTTTGAAATGTTCTTTTAGGAAAGTACTAACATCACCTGCCAGTCACTTTATTAGGTGTTACTTATTTGGAAGAGCAGTGGAGAGGCTTTGTAGAACTTTGTGAGCTCTGTTCTACCACTCAAGTGGAATTATTCACAAGCTGTAACAAAAAACATATGGACACGATGGGCTCTGCTGTAGCTTAACTTTGTCCATGAGGAATTCCATGTTTTTCAGACTAGTTTGTTGTCACTTCAGCATAAGAACATAATGGATTTATTCTGCAAAGATTTCCATTAACTATTATCAGCTTGGCCAAGAAGAGCAGGGAGCAGCATTTAATCACTGACAATACACAGCGGAAGACCACTCAGCTCCAAGAATTACCAGATTAAACAAATAAAACACCAACAATTATTCAGTAAAGATTGTAATATATAAACACAAAACAGGGTGCACTGCTCTTCTCCATTCCGTTTCTACAAATTTATCTTTGCTGTTTGGAGCCCAGTTATTGAGTTAAAAAAACCTTCATGAAATGAGTTTGGGCTGAAAACAATGAGCACACAACTGCTGAGGTTGTGCTTTGGTGATGTTACTTAAGCACATTGATGCCTGGTATGAAATTCCTCTAATCCCTTTTTATTGAAGCCATGAACCCATCCAAACTAAATCGGATCGCACCTTCGTTAATCAGCTGACAAAGGGATTTCAGACAAATGCTTTAACCATCTGTTACCATTACACAGGGCCATTTTCAATTTATAGTTTGGTTTCTAACAGTGTCTTTCCATGTCACTGCTGGTGGTTTCGAATTTATCATTGAAACCACGGTTTGCTGCACACAGTGTGATTCAGATTAGCTGTGCTAAATGAGGGTGGGTTGAAATCTATTCACGCACCAACACGTGTGTAAAGGTGCAGATAACTGCTGGCCAAAACAATGAAATGCTGAATTCGAGGCTCTTTGTTTGAGTCAGAACTCTTTGTTAACTTTCCATTGAGAGACAATTCCTACATCTAACCTGTGACCTGTGCAGGCACTCACTGTAATTTATATTTCAACTCTGTAACAATGTAAACAACTCTCAGGTATCTCCTGCAGATAAACAAATCCTATCTGGTTTATGGCCAATGAACCTACTGTCCATCGTCAGCAGGGTGATGCAAAATGTCATCAACAGTCCTGCCATGCAACATTTACTCAAGAATAACCTGCTCACCAGTAGCCACCCAGGGTTTGCCAGGACCACTCAGCCCCAGACCTCTTCACAGCCTGGGTCCAAACATGGACCAAGTGTTGACTTCTGGAGGTAAAATGAGATTAACTGTCTTTCAGTCCAGATGAAGGGTCTCGACACGAAACATCGACTGTCCATTTCCCTCCATAGATTCTGCTCGACCCGCTGAGTTCCTGCAGCATCTTGTGTGTTGCTCCAGATTCCAGCATCAGCCGTCTGTCGTGTCTCCACCTTAACTGCCTTTGACATCATTTGACTGAGTGTGGCACAAAGGAGGCCAAATAAACCTGAAGTTAATGGGCATCAAGGGGAAACACTCCCATGGCTGGTCATGTTTTGTCAATGGAAGATAGTTGTGGTTATTCGAGGTCAATTACCCCGGCCCCAGGACATCAGTGCAGGAGTTCCTCTGGGCAGTGTCCTGGGCCCAACTATCTTCAGTTACTTCTGTCCATCATAGGGTCAGAAGTGGAAAGGTTTGCAGATGATTGCACAATGTTCAATTCCATTCACAACTCCTCTGAAGCAGCCCGTACCTGCATGCAGCAAAGCCCAGGTAACATTCAGGCAGGTTTACGTAACATTTGGGCCACAGAGGTACCAGATATGACCATCTCCAACAGGAGAGCACCTGTTCATCCACACGATGTTCAAAGTTTATAATCATCAAAGTCCACATTGTCAACACCCTGGAAATCAATGTTAAGTAGAATCTAAGCTGAGCCAGCCACATAGATACTGTGGTTGTAAGAACAGGTCAGAGACTGGATTCTGTGGCGAGTGACTCATCTCCTTATTCCCCAGAGCCTTTCCACCGTCTACAAGACACAAGTCCAGCAGTGCAATGGAACTCCAGTATAAGTTTACAAGACTGAAAAAGTTTGATACTGTCCAGGTACCATGTCCACCACCTTCCACCTCAGATGTACTGCACTGAAGTGTGTGACATCTACAAATACATGGTGGTAATTTGTTAAAGTTCCTAGATTGAGACCTCTACCATCAAGAAGGACAAGGGCAATTCCACCTGAAGCTGCCCGTCAACACCAACACCATCCTGACTTGGAAACGTATTGCCGGTCCTCCTTTGTCACTGGGTCTAAATCCAAGACCATGTCCCAACAACTGTGGAGTGTTTCCTTTGCCCCTCATTTCTACAGTGGGACCCCTACCCGAGCCCAGCGGAAGTGAATGCCACCTTGATGGTTGGGTACCACAGGGGACTTGTGATGGAGAGAAAAACACCCCATGGGGGTGTAGGAGACTCAGTAGCTGCTTCGTTGCTTTGTGTTATACATTAATGCTTCAGATGTGTTCTGGAACTCACAGCCTGAAATGGTGTTGGAGCCACAAACTCTCACCACATTGAAACAAAACTCAGGCTGCAGGGCTACAGACCCCATTTTCGATGAATCCATGGCTGCTGTCTGTGGAGGGTAGACCACAGGATCTGCTGGCCCTAGGATCTGCTCTTCACTGGGGTTGCTCTTCATTGTGCTGTTCTTCCACAGGACTGTCATCACTGGGGTTATTCTTCGTCATGGCTGTTCATTGTGGAGCTGATCTCCATTGTTCCCTGCCCACTTTATAAGTGACAGCACTCAGTAAACGTACACCTATTGGAAAAATCTATTTCTATCATGCACCTTTTATTCAGCTCACAAATATTATTGAGGGATGGCCCATCCTGTGTGGTTTTATTCAGGAAATAATGCAGAAAATAATCAACCAATGCTCACGTCTGAATTTACACTGGAAAGTGTAAGGAGATTGTTTTGGCATTTGACATTCACAAACATTTCCGTGAATTCCCCTGACATTGGTATGAAAATACTTGTACATTTTGATATGCATGTTTTGGGTAAATAGCATAATACAGAGACACAGGAAATGTTTAAGGCCAGCTCTCCATCCTTTCCCAAGTTATTCCATTTCAGTCTCATTCTTGGTTTCATGTTTGTGACCAAATTTAATGAATCAAGCAGCTCTGAGTTATTTGATTGTGGCTTTGAGATCAGGACAGTACATCTCCAATTATTTCTGTCATCATTCTCTGTGGCCATTACATAAGTTGTGCGTGCAAAAAGAAAGATATGGTCTCATTAAGAATTGTTGGATCAAACAGCAAACAAACTGTGTTCAAAGATAAAATTTAAACGACAGTTCCGTGTCACAAACTGCGAGGCGTGGCAGACTGGCTGGCAGGAGGCTGCTGGGTTTCAGGTGTCTGATTTTGCCCAGAACAGATGGAGTTGCTGAACCTCCCCTCTGTTAGGCTCCTGTGTGGAATGAGCTCAGGCAGAACCATCTTACTCCTTTGTGCAGCAGCTTTAAGGCAGAGAAAGGGCTGAGGCATCTCACATCAGTTCAAGCCTGACACTCAACAAGCGACATCAGCAGCAGGATTCAAACAGGATAGTTCACTATCCTGCTCAGACAGAACATTCCAGAACCTGAATGGTGTATTTTATTGATCATCAAGCTTGGTTTTCCTGACCAGGGTTTAGGAATGCTAAATTGGCATTGGGAAAGTGATCGTACAGGTCAATTCATTACACAGTACAGTTACATTGGGTTAGTACAGAGTGCACTGATGTAGTACAGGTAAAAACAATAACAGTACAAAGTGTCATAGCTACAGAGAAAGTACATTGCAGGTAGACAATAAGGTGCAAGGTCACAACAAGGTAGATTGTGAGGTGAAGAGTCCATCTCATTTCAGCACTTACCAGCTGTGACAACCCCGAACTCAACAAGAGCACCATCAAACACGCGATCTTGTGCCCTCCACTCATACTTAGCTCTGTCGAGCCTGATCTTAACTTGGGATGGGGTTGGGTGTGTGGCCAGAGTGAATGGCCATCTGTCACGACTTACCCACCTGAACTCCAAGAGATTTTTAACATTTCAACTGAGAGTTAAACTGTTTATGAGGGAGTCGGGAAGTACTTTATCAGATCTTACAGATCAGCAAATGGTTCTCCAAAGATGTGTGGGTGCTGAACCTGACAACATTTCATCCACTGAAGTGGAGAAAAGGTGAGTAAGTGAATTACAATGAAGATCGGCCATAGTGGAATGGGCTCAGAGGGCTGAATGGCCTCCTCATGTGCCTGAGCTCCTGTATTGTCAGCACCTAGGGGATCAGCCCTGCTTCCAATGGACCAATAGTCATTGCTGGTGCATTACATGTCCCAATGAAACATCCAGGGCAGAGCCCTGTCACAATTCAACAGCAGGAGGACCAGTGACCAGCAGTAATCATGAACAGAAAGTAAGGTCAAACCTTCTCCAAATTCAGTCAGGCAAACACTGGATACCATTTAGTTTTCACCTTTGGAAATGCTTCAGTTTTGGAAATATTTTCATAGATTATGTTTCCTACAAACAGATCACTTGTTCCTGCACCTTCTTTGTTTCTGGACCTTGACGCCATGTTGTGTTGGAGAAGAGTTTTACATACACAGTCGGTCTCCTTGTCCAATTGCCACTTCCTTGGGTGACCATTAACAACACAGGCTCTCCTCAACCTACCTGGGCTTCCACGCAGACGGCAGCTACTCTGACTGAATTTCCTTCAGCCTTGAGTCCTGTACCATCGAGCCCTTTGCGTAGCTGATGTACAACAGCCGTGGCCTATTATAAGAATTCACACACATGCTAATCCACTCCTTAAAACTCGTGTGGAACTAAATCACCCACGTTCCTGAGGGACCGTCTAAGATGGAGAAACTTGATATAAACTAGAACAATCCTTTGTCGTTCAAACTTCTCCTGCACCCCACACCACACTGTTATGTCATTTTTCACTCAGTGCTTCAAAAACCCAGTTGCTTTCGACTTTGAATTGAATGGCAGGTACATTACATTTCAGTCCAGCATTTAAGTGCTCTGTGAATCGAACTGATTACCAGGGCTTCTGCTAGACAGGACACATTCCACAGGATTTGTTGGACTCATCCTTTGAAATGTAATGCTCCCGTGTCCCACTACACTGAATGGGTCAATAAACTCAGATAGCTCTGCAATCCACCTGACATTCTTGCACTTTCAAGACGAAATGATACTTTCTGATTGCAGACACACAGACAGACTGGAAATCATTGTGATGCTCAGTGCGTTTCATCCACTAATTCGATTCTGGTGCGATCATTCAGGGAGAAACGTCTACAGATGAAGTTAGTTGCTTGAGTAATTTCCTTCACGTGTAGCTTGGACCTCTCAGTTGCTTGTAATGTCTCGGTGGAAAAAATGTTCAAGATTTGTCTGGAATTTTAATGCGCTGGCATTAATGTATTTTGGTTACAAGAGGTCATTGTTGTAATGATAGATAACGTTTTGCAGAGCGTTAGATGTGTTATCATTATTCAAATGTTAACAGGAAATTTTACTTTTCTCCCTTAATACCAATTTCAAATTCAGTCAGATCCTGAAGTTAGTGTCTTAATAAAGCTATTGTAATTACTCAGCACTGTTAAAGCACTGACGCACGCAAACAGCATTGCACTCCCTTCATCAAACCATTAACCTTTTGAAGTCGGTCTTTAGCGGTGACAGCACATCAGTCAGTGATCTGGTTCACTACAATCTATTGTATGACAAAGAATCTTTTACACAGTGGTAGAGACAGAAACTGCAGCAACTGTTATCAGTAAAAGCAGGGTAATATCCAAAAGTTACTGGGGATAGTGACATATACAGTATAGATATAAAATCAATCATAGTCACCTAGCAAGGTGGCAACCAAGCTTGATTGGCAGGGGAATTACCCAATAAGAGAACAGAAAAACACAAGAAAATAGGAGCAGCAGTTGGCCACTCAGCCCCTCAATTCTGTCCCACTATTCAATGTGATCACGGCTGATCTGCCCCACGTCTCAACCCCTCTTTGTCATTTCTCCTTGGCCCTCAATTCCCCAATCTTTACAAAATGTAGGATAAGCAAAAAACTACAGATGCTGGAAATCAGAAAGTAACATGACTGTCTGGCTAGGCACAGCTCAAACACCATCTATAAATTCACCGATGACACCACTGTTGTTGGCAGAATCTCAGACAGCGATGAGGAGGCGTACAGGAGTGAGATAGATTGGCTGGTTGAGTGGTGTCGCAGCAATAACCAAGCTTCAGCAAGACCAAGGAACTGATTGTGGACTTCAGGAAGGGGAAGGCAGGAGAACACACACCAGTCCTCACTGAGGGGTCAGCGGTAGAAAGGATGAGCAGCTTCAAGTTCCTGGGCACCAACATCTCAGAGGATCCATCCTGGGCCCAACACATTGATGCAATCATGAAGAAGGCACGCCAGCGGCTCTAATTCATTAGGAGTTTGAGGAGATTCAGTCTGTCACCAAAGATTCTTGCAAATTTCTACAGATGTACAGTGGAGAGCATTCTGACTGGTTGCATCACTGCCTGGATTGGAGGCTCCAATGCACAGGATCGCAAGAGGCTGCAGAAGGTTGTAGACTCAGCCAGCTCCATCACGGGCACAACCCTCCCCACCATCGAGGACATCTTCAAGAGGTGGTGCCTCAAGAAGGTGACATCTGTCACTGAGGACCCTCACCATCCGGGACATGCCCTCTTCTCGTTACTACCATCGGGGAGGAGGTACAGGAGCCTGAAGACCCACACTCAACGATTCAGGAACAGCTTCTTCCCCTCTGCCATCAGATTTCTGAACAGTCCATGAACCCATGAACACTACCTCGTTATTCCTCTTTTGCACTATTATTTATTTTTGTAATTTATAATAATTTTTATGTCTTGCACTGTACTGCTTCCACAAAACAACAAATTTCACGACATACTTCAGTGATAATAAACCTGATTCTGATTCTGATAAACACAAAAAAAATGCTAGAAAAACTCAGGCAGCATCTGTGGAAAGAGAAGCAGTCAAGATTTTGAATCTGTGACTGTTCACCAGAACTGGGAAGAGAAAGATGTATGCAGGTTTTCATTAAGAGGGAAGATGGTGGAGGGATGTGTAAAACAAAGGGAATGTCTGTGATAGGATGAGTGCTAATGGCTTTATGGGGACAATTATTGGACATTACTGATAACATGACCACAGTACTTCCTCCATCTACCACACGTGTTCACTCTGTCAGGGAATCCCCTTGGCTTTTCTCACATTTTGCTGCTCACTTCTCTCTTTCAGGTCTGATGAAAGGTCCCTTACCAGAAACATCGACTGTATCTATTTACACAGCCGCTGCCTGACTTGATGAATTTTTCCAGCCTTTTCTGGTTTTGTTTCAAAATTGTATCTCCCTTCTCTAAGTACTGCCAATGACCCAGCCTCCACAACCCTCTGTGGTAGAGATTTCCAGAGATTCACCCTCTGCAAGGAGGTCCTACCCACCTTCGTTTTAAGTAACCACTCCTGTACTATAACTACATCCTGTCATTCAAGACTCTCCCACGAATGGAAACTTCCCAACATCTACCCTGTCAAGTCCCTTAGGGGCTTATGTTTTAATACGATCACCCTTCATTCTTCTAAACTCTAAAGAATACAGATCCAACTTCTTATGCTGCTTGTGACAAGACAACGTCTCATCCCAGTAATTAACCTAGTCAATCTCTTGGGACTATTTCCAGTGTTAATATCCTTTAAATAAGGAGAGCAAATCTGTGCACTGTGCTCCAGATATGGTTTCACCAACACCCTGTGCAATTTAATAATATTTATTTCTAAACTCTGATCTCCTTGCAATAAAGGCCCACATTACCCCCCTAACTACCTGTGGCACCTGCTGATAACCTTTTGCCCTTCATGTACAAGATCACCTCGAGCTCTTTGCACTCCCCTCAGTTGAAATTTCTGTCCATTTAGATGATCATCTGTCATGTGATTCCTCTCAACAAAGTGCATGACTCCACACTTTCCCACAGTAAACTTCATTTGTCAAGTTTTCACCCACTCTCTCAACCTATCTGTATCCTACGGCAGAGTCCAGACCTCCTCATTGCAACATGCCCTCCCACCTAATCATCTCCACACTGCCTGCCCTTGGCATTATCACTATATGCACCATCCCACAAAATATATTTCAAACTTCTTTCCTTTTTAATGTATGTTCTACCCTCCACTACACGAGGCTCTGGGGAAGTTTCTCCTGTTCTGCCTTGTAATATTAAGAACTGCCAGCCCTGCTCTGAAGTTCTACCTCGCTCTGTTTGCTTGCTCCTGGCCAGAGTTCAGAGACCCTGGAGAAGCCGGCAGGTGCCTTCAGCCAATGCTCGATATCACTCTGAGTTCAGGCCATCACCATGATGCCTCAGGTCAGTTTACCCACCAAGACGAACACTGATGACTTCGACAGCTGCCCAAGTTCTCTGAGCAGGTGCCACTGGGGAGATTGATGCAGGGAGCACCAGGTCATTAAATCTTTATCACCTGTAATGAACAAAGTGATTTCATCCAGTAACATAACATCAATATTGCAGCATTTTCTGCACTACTTACCTACTTACTTCATTTGGACCACATTACCAATGGAATAAAATATTTGGCAGCATATCCTCACTACATTAAAGAAGAACAGGACAGAATTAAAACAAATTCCACAAAGTAAATAATTTCACTAATTCTATACGTTTTAAAAAAATTGACATGACCTGCCATAGTTCTATTCATATTTATCCATCTGAGTCATATTTAATCATATGTTCCACTGCTACGTTACCCTGCAGGTCCACATCTTGACCTGTGGATGGCACTACAGAGCAGACTTATTTCTTTATGAAAATGTACACTCTATGGGGTTAATAAGATCCCTGATATTGTGGAGAACAGCATTCTCCTGGAGGGGAGCCCCAGTCTGCAATTAACCCCGGCATCAGAATATTTGTGAATATTTGGAACTGTAGGATCGACCATTATTGGCCAAGAAAGTATTGGCAGTTCCAGGAACGTGTGAGAAATGGAGCAAAAACAAACTGCTGGAGGAACTCAGCGGGTTGAGCAGCGTCTGTGGGGGGAGAAGAAACATCAACCCTAAATGTAGGGTCTTGACACAAGACATCGACCATTCCTTTCCTCCCACAGATGCTGCCTGACCTGCTGAGTTCCTCTGGCAGTTGTTTTTTTTTGCTTCAGATTCCAACATCTGCCATCTCTTGTGTCTCCATGTGAGGGACGGAGCTTGATGTTCAAGGGGAGCGTATGTGGCTGGGATCCCATTACATTATGCACTCCTCCCTCCACCCTTCCCATTGCAACAAGGGTTCTGGGTCCTGCAGCTCCCAATATCACCAACCAGCTGTCAATTCCTCCTGTTCCCTGGTCTCCTCCCTCACCAACCTATTCCTCACCTCCCTCTTCACAGGCGATGATTTCCTCAGTAACAAACCTTTGGACTACAGTCCCAATGCTCCTTAATCATGTAATTGGCCCTAAACCTGGCTTCCGGTTAACGACAGGTCACTGTGCATTCCAGGCAGCTCCTCTTTCAAGGTTTGAATGGTCTTGGGTTGGACTCAGAGCAACACTGAGAGATCTGGCAAAGTCAATCCTGTTCTCCTCCAGGATGGACATAGAAACTCCTCTGGAACCATTCCAAAAGAGAAGTCACTCTCCTGGTCTCCAGCCTTCTTCTCTCAAACAACACCGCTTGAGCAGATTATCTGTCGTTTCTGTCACTACTCTTTGTGGAAGCTTTATGCAGGGACATTTTTAAAGGGTTTCATTACGAGCCTTACAATGAACAAGTGTCAGAAATTCCTCACCAATCTGGAAATACATTGGCTTTCATAAGATAAGATGAAGTATTTAATATTTATTTAAAGCAAAGGAGACTACTTTTTGTGACACCGTATCTTTAAGGTTCTTTAATCTTGTCTGATGTGAGGGAATGTTGGACTGTTGCTCATCTTTGTAAGTGACCTTTATCAAATGGAAGTAGGAAGGGAAATTAATTGGCTCCTTAACTGGATCCGGATGCTTGTCCCAAGACGTTAAGGCAATTTCCGGAAACACCTGGGTCTCATAGATGTCCCCATACATCATCCTTTCAATCGTTTCTAACTGCAGGACTGTTATTGAGACCAATCGCTTTGATCAATGCCAGAAACACTCTCTCCACATTTTCCTGACGGTGTTAGGCACAAATGCATGGTCTGCAAAGCTGCTGAAAGTTAAAGATGTTGGTCAAAGTGGAGCTGCCATTTCAGTTGCAAACATGCCTATGTGTGTCACCTGTAGTTGTGACAGCTTGGATTTGCTGCTGACATTGACGTGTTATCCACAGGAGAAGCTCCCCAAAGTCAAGGGTATTATTGACTTGTTGCATCATCTAATAAATTGTACAGAGCCTCAGCCAAAGTCCTGCCACCAAATTAAATGATCATTATGAAAGATCAATCTTTCTTCTGAATGTACTCTAAACAGAATGACCCAATTAACCCTGAAGGATTATCCTGTCCTCAGATGCTTAACATCAAAGCACTGAACAGAAGCCAGAATAGACATGAGGACAACTGGAACTGCAGAGATAGAGCCTTAAAAGGCCACCAGAAATTCTGCAAACTCTTACTGTTTGAAACAAGTCTGAATGCAAGATATAAGAAAAGATATTTATTTATTAGTCACATGTACGTTGAAACACACAGTGAAATGCATCTCTTGCGTAGAGTGTTCTGGGGACATCCCTCAAGTGTCGCCACGCTTCCGGCACCAACATAGCACGCCCACAACTTCCTAACCCGTACGTCTTTGGAATGTGGCAGGAAACCGGAGCACCCGGAGGAAACCCACGCAGACATGGGGAAAAAGTACAAACTCCTTACAGACAACAGCTGGAATTGAACCCAGGTCACTGGCGCAGTAAAGTGTTACACTAACCGTTACACTACCATGCCGCCCATGTTGGGCTGAAAAGCCTGTTTCCATGCTGTATGAATCTATGAACCTATCCCCAAAATGTGCAGGTCAGTAACTGTACTGTAAGCTTTCCCTAGTCATAGACAGAGTCACAGAGTTGCACAGCACAGAAAGAGGCCCTTCGGCCCACCACGTCCATGCCAACCACCATGCCTATCTATACCAATCCCACCTGCCTGCATTAATGCCACCTCACTCTGTGCCCTGCTCTTTCAAGTACCTGCCCAGGTGTCTCTTAAATGTTGTTCCTGTTCCTGCCTCCACCTCCTCCTCTGGCAGCTCATTCCAGATACCAACTACTCTGTGTGTGAAACATTTACCCCTCAGATCCCCTTTAAACCTCTTCCCTCCCACCTTGAACCTGTGCCCTCTGGTTTTAGATGCCCCTACCCTGGGAAACAGACACTGGCTACCTACCCTATCGATGCACCTCATAATTTTATATACCTTTATCATGTCATCTCTCAGCCTCCTTCGCTCCAGGGAAAACAGTCCCAGCCTATCCAATGTCTCCTGATAGCTCAAGCCCTCCAGTCCCAGCAACATCCTCATGAACCTTTTCTGCATGGTAGTGTAGTGGTTAGCGTAACTCTATTACAGCGCCAGCGGCCCACGTTCAATTCCTGCCTCTGTCTGTAAGGAGTTTGTACGTTTTCCCCGTGTCTGCGTGGGTTTCCTCTGGGTGCTCCGGTTTCCTCCCACATTCCAAAGACGTACGGGTTAGGAGCTGTGGGCGTGCTATGTTGGCACCAGAAGTGTGGCGACACTTGCGGGCTGCCCCCAGCACATTCTCAAGTAATACAAAAAGATGCATTTCACTGTGTGTTTCAATGTACATGTGACTAATAAATAAATATCTAAATTTCTAAATATCTAGCTTAATCACATCCTACCCATAGCACGGTGACCAGAACCGCACACAATACTCCAAGTGCGGCCAACCCAATGATTTGTACAGCTGTAACATGACGTCCCAACTCCTGTACTCGATGCCTCAGTGGATGAGAGGAAGCATTGCCAGTCTGTAGGTGAGTGGTAGAAGCTGGGGCGGGGGGTTGGGAGGTGGGGGTTCATGGGAACATGGGGAGAATAGGTTCAAGGGAAAACTCGTGGGGAATGATTTTGTTCTGTGGGAACCAGCAGGCGCCTAATGGGCTGAATGGGCTGGTATGTTGTGATGAAATATATGGAAGGAGGCCATTCAATCCATGGAGCTGACCTGTGCGATAGTGTGTGCTTCCCTGTTGATGGATAAAGACTGATGTTCGTGGCTGCAGAGGTTGTAGGATCAGGAGGTTGTTCCTGCTCACTGTTCCGCCACTCCTGTGTCCAGTGAGATCAGGGCTCACTTACACCCCAACTCTTTCATTGTCTCAGTAACCATTAACGCCTTTGGCCAGCAAAATCCATCGACCCCAGACTTAGAATTATCAACTGCACTGACGTTGTCTAATTTTACAACAGGCCCTTCCGACCGACTGCAAGACCAGTGATGGCCATTCTATCAGCCTTGTAGTTTAACCTAAACCCTCTGAAAAATGGTTGGTGTTCAAACTAATCACAAGGGTATGTTATTAAAAACAGGAAGCTTACAGTGAGAGACAGAATGTTCTTGATGTGGTCTTCAACATGGAGATGGGTTGATCCCACAGTTCACAGCCATTGTCTACATCGTATGATTCTTAATGTTTACCATCCAATAGGACATGCTATATCCTTCTTTCAATAATGGAAAAAATATCCCATCCAAAATAACTCTCCACACTCTACGTCATCTACGTTATGATTTACTTTGACACAAAGTCTTCCAGATGCCACAGACCATCCTTCCAGATGTGGTCACTCTGTTCTCCTGGGACCAGGTGCTGAGCTGTGGTCTTCACACTAGGGTCCATCCTCTGGTCTCTCCAGAAAGCCTCGTCAGTGAGGTGGGACTTGCTCCTCAGATATGGGATGACCTCCTGTGTCCTGGGGTGTGGTGTGTCCCTTCTACTCTGTCTGGTGTCTGTCTAATGTGATCGGTCCCTGTGGAAGCAGTGGCCCTGCCTTCCTTTGCCACCTCAGTTGTCCTCCTGAACCTTTTGCCGTTTGATGAGAAATCTCCGCATGTTGATCCATGAGTTGTCCAGCTGAACTGACTGCCAGCTTTGCAGCCACCTTCACAACCCTCCCATTATGTACCTTTATCAACCCCATCTGATGTAGTATGATGTTGTTGGCACAGGCTGGACCTCCAGGTTCCACAAGTAATCTGACCTCTGGCAAGTGAATCCTTCAAACCTGTGAAACTCCAATTACCTGTGAACAATCTGAGCCTTGTTGAGGAACCATCAGAGGACTCTCCCCGCTCCTGGTTAGAGTGAAGAACTGAGTATGGTTAATTCTTTCACACAACAGTAAGAAAATAGCAGGAAGAGGAGGCCACTCGGCCCTTCAAGCCAATCCTTGCTGCCTCCAAACTTCTCTGTTTCCTGTTCAAATCTTTGGTTTAAGAAGTAAGGATTTGCAGACTGTGAGGACAGAGCAAGAAGTCGACACTAATTGGAGAGCTCTCCTGAAGAGATAGCACAGGGTCAGTGGGCTGACCCCTTTGCTGCATGATTGTATTACCACAGATTTGTTGGTCAAACACTTAGGGGATTCGCATGGCAATTTTTACTTCAGGAAGCCCATTAAAGGCTGCCACTGATGGACAACAGGAGGATTGGTAGCAAGTCCACTGATGGTCCTGCACAGCAACAGGTCTCACGGGTTTGGTGGCAGGGGACAGGCAGGCTGACCCTGCCTCCTCTGCCCTCACAGCAACGTCTCTCGGGTTCGGTGGCAGGGGGTAGGCAGGCTGACCCTGCCTCCTCCGCCATCACAGCAACAGCAATCCAACGTTCTTGGTTTGCAGACACTGTAGACACAATCTTCGCAAAGACTGGGCCAATTTTCTGCCTCCTGGAGGAAGTAAGTAGCAGGTGGTAGCAATTGAAACTGAAAAAAGGACAAGATTATTTCATTATGGAACATAAGGGAGAAAATGGATGTGACAAATTTGAGAGTTTACATGAAACTGGGGACCTTGAGAATGAAGCTTAAATCCAGACAGTCAATTGCAGGCTGGATTGTATTCCAGATACATTTAGTTTCAGTAATTTGTGGAGTTCTACTTTGCTTTACCTCTTTTCGAACTCTCCCATGGAAATGGTAAGCTGCATCTATGTATGTTGTTACTGTTAGACTTACAGCCACCGAGGTTTTCCACTTCTGCTTTGGTCAAAATCAGAAAAGATTACAATATCTTGGGATGTAACCTGAGAAGGTTTTAGTGCTAAATAATAGTTCCTTTTTATTACGGAGGTATAACATTGCTGGAATCTGTTTGATGAATTATTATTTTGTTATTGCTGTGCTCTGCAGAACCCACTGGGCAGATTAGTTTTAAATCATGTCCTCAGTACTACGCTTAATCTGATCCACACTTAATTTCTCTGTAGATTTTAACCTTAAACAATTCTGTTTGACTCTTTTGATAGTTTACATTAATATTATGTCACAGATAACTAATTCTGAATAAGATGAGCAGGTGGGATATTTTTGGGCTACTGCTGTGGTTACTGCCTCTGGTTGATGTCTGTGTAGAGTGAGGAGACTTTAGTTCAATGTTAGAGGGACGTCCTTACATCCTCTTTGAGAAACAATGGCCACAACCACTCTGGAGCTGTTAGCATTTATTTTCTTTGCCTTTATTTTTAATAGAAGAATTTTTTTCTGTACCTTCGATAGAACAGCTTTTTGCCTTTTTTAAGTTATTGTTTAGGAATTTAGAATTCAATAGACTGGCTGATTGGAACAAAAGGATGCAATCAAGATGTTCTCCAAAGTGCTTAAAGGCCTGTGAACTGTGAGAGGAGTGAGGGAATTAAAGTATTTTATGCTCCTAATCTGCAATACAAGGAGAGACGCCACCGGAGAGGGCAGTGAGAGCTGGCAACAGACTGCATGGAATAATCCTATCCCTGGCCACAGAGTCCACGGCCGGGTATCTGCCGACATATGTGCATCAGGCACATCCAGAACTTGAAATCAGAGGAAGAGCAGACTTAATTCCAACTGGTTCCAGCCTTTGCCACCAGCATGTTGATTGGAGGAAACTGTGGCATCTTCATACAAAACCTGGAGAGTGTTAATCTGAAGGAGAATTCCTACCCCAGAACGATGATTGTTCTGAATCTCCTGGCATCTGACCAACAGTGAATAATGTTGTACAAACAATAAATGCTGAAGATACTCGACAGGACAGGCAGCATCTGGGAATGCTAGTTACGGAACATGTATACAGCCTATTTTTGAGAGATAGCATGTGCTTTACAGGGAGATTTGCAAAGGGGTGGGGTTGGTCTTTATCCATGCACAGAAACTACTCATCAAACAAATAATTAGTAACCGAATAACTAACATTAAACAACGATGAAGTCCCCAGGACAATGAAATCAAAATTGCTGACTTCAAATAAAACAGCATATCTCCAAACAAAATTAATCCACAAGAGTCAATACACTGCCATTAGCAATGAAAAAAAGAATTTAAAAAAAGCCAAACAGTACGTGTACATTCAATAGGATGAAAGCATGCATTGTCATTGAATTTACAAATCCTGCAACGTGCAAACTGTATCCCTAAAGGAACAGCAAACCGATTGAGTTACAGAATCAGAGAACGTTCCCCTTCTGAGAGGTTCCAGCCTGCCCGGAGAATGGAACCGGAGGTGACTGCACTGCTGTAAGGATTTAGTTTTACTTTACGCCCTCTCCATATCTCCTTAACAATTCTTCAAATATTTACCTTCCTCTATTTTTAAAGTTATTCTCATTTTTGGAAGTGTGTTTCATGTCTCAACTTTCCCAGCCTGTCCTTCCATATGGTCATTGGTTTTGGGGAGTGAGAGATCCCTACACTGTGCCCAGTGGGAGGTGTGAGTATAGTCTTTGGTCACAGGACCACTCTTGTTGAAGTGGTAAGCATTGCACTGGTGTTACACAAAGTAGTCAGACATTGCGTGCCAAATTCCTCTGCATAGCTGGTATTATTGATTCATCAATAACAGGGAATAGTGATCTACCATTAGAACATAGAAGAGTACAGCACAGGCCCTTCAGCCCACCATGTCTGGACTGACCATGATGCCAATCCAAACCTATGTCATCATCCTGTACATGGTCCCTTATCCCTCAATCCCCTGCCTGTTTATTCACCTGTCTAAATATCTCCTAAACGTTGCTACTGTATCTGCTTCCACACCCCTACCCCTACCCCCGGGCATCTAATTCTGGGCACCCACCACTCTCTGTGTAAAAATGTTCTTTCATAAATCTTTAAACTTTCCCCCTCACACCTAAAACCTCTGCCCTCTGGTATTTGACATTTCCACCCTGGGAAGAAAACTATCTGTCTACCCTATCTATGCATCTCATAATTTTATAAGCTTTTATCAGGTCTTCCTTCTAGAGAAAACAATCCAAGTTTGTCCAAACTCTCCTTATGGATAATACTCTCTAATCCAGACAACATCCTGGTGAACCTGTTCTGCACCCTCTCCAAAGCCTCCACATCCTTCCTGTAACGGGGCGACCAGAAATGCACACAGTGCTCCAAGTGTGGACTAACTAAAGTTTCATACAACACCCTGACCGATGAAGGTTAGTAAGCTGTACACCTTCTTTACCACCTTATCTACATACATTGCCACTTTCAGGGAGCTGTTGTCCTGCACGCCAAGATCCCTCTGTCCATCAATGCTCCTGAGGGCCCTGCCATTTACTGTATGCTCTCCTTTTACATTTGACCTCCCAAAGTGCAACACCTCACACTTGTCTGGATTAAACTCCATCTGCCATTTCTCTGCCGCATTTCCAACTGGTCTGTATCCCACTGAATCACTTGACAACCTTCATCACTGTCCACAGCTCTGCCAATTTTTGTGTTGTCTGCAAACTGACTTATCAGTCCATCTACTTTTGTGTCCAGATGTTTTATATATACCAAAAACAACAGAGGACCCAGCACTGATCCTTGTGGAACACCACTATTCACAGACCTCCAAGTCTGAGTAACCCCCCCTCCACCACTCCCCTCTGTCTTCTAAGGCCAAGTCAGTTCTGAATCCAATCTACCAAGTCCCCATGGATCCCATTGCCTTAATCTTCTGCTTCAAACCTGCCATGAGGGACCTTGTCAAAAGCTTTACTAAAGTCCATGTAGACAACATCCACTGCCCTACCCTCATCAATCATGTCCACCACCTCCTCAATCAACTAAATCAGGTTTGTAAGATAGGACCTTCCCCGCAAACTGCTCCCATTTAACCACTGCTCTCTGATCACTTAAATGTTTACAGATTGTTGAGAGAAGGAGCAGCTAGTCTTTCCTGTAATTGGTAGGCAGGTTATAACAGGTTGCTAGGTTAATTGTCTGTAATTTGCCTCTAGTGTAGGTGAGGGGTAGAATCTGGGGGGAATTGATGGAAATGTGGGGAGAATAACGTGTGATCAGTGTAGGATTGGTGCAAACAAATTCTTGTTGGTCAGCACAAACTCAGTGAGCTGAAGGGCCTGTTTCTGTGCTCTATGTCTCTATGACTCTGAAGTTCCCAGCTCACTTATACTCCCAGGGTTTCAGATTCAGAACAGTTTAGCTTGTTGTCAGAAATACCAGGGTGCAATGAAACTCCTTGTTCGCGTGAAGCCGACAGAGTAACAGTGTACATGGTCATAAACGCAACAGTAAACACAGCGACGAACGCAAAACAGCGGAACGGTGCAGAGATTGTAGTGCAGTCTGAGGTAGTGCAAAAACAAATGGTGAAGTGACAATAATGGAAGAGGTGGAATTAGGAGTCTGAGAAAGTGACGCAACACCGGGAAGGGGGTGTGAGAGAGGTGACTGGTTCAGGAGTCTGACAGCAGTGGGGAAGAAGCTGTTCCTGTGTCTGGTCGTCCGGGCTTTCAAACTCCTGTATCTTCTGTATCCCCATTAGGAGCTTTTGATTGAATAGATAGAGAAAGGTTATTTCCCCTGCTGAGTGGGTCGATAACAAGGATTGTGAATCATTGGCAGAGGGAGGTGAGAAATGTTCTCATTGACCTGACAGGGTCAAGAAAGCTCTCCCCAAAGGTGAGGAGCCAGTGAAGTCAATAGTATTCAGGCTGCAGAGAGTGACAATCCAACGGTTTCACAGTGACCTTGTAAGTGTGTGGTTATCCCACTATGTATGCAGAAGAGATTTACCAGGATGCTGTCTGGATTAGAGGGTATGAACTATAAGGAGATGCTGAACAAATTTGGATTGTTTTCTCGGGAGCATCGGAGGCTGAGGGGAGACCTGATAGAGGTTTGTAAGATTATGAGAGACATAGAGTAGAATCTTATTCCCAGGGTCGAAATGTCAAGTATTAGAGGACATGCATTTAAGGTAAGAGAGGGAAAGTCCAAAGGAGATGTGTGGGGTATGCAGGGAACAGAGGGATATGGATCACGTGCAGGCAGAAGAGATTTAGTTTAATTCAGAATCATGTTCAGCACAGACATGGTGGGCCGAATGGCCTGTTCCTGTGCTGTACTGTTCTAAGTTCCACTGTCAGTCAAAGTTGGTGACCAGATACTGTAAATGACCATGACTGATTTCACGTGCATACATTGTGTTTAACTATTCCGCACTAACTGCATCTCCCTGGGGAATTTACCCTGTTTCCCAAGAGGAATGTTTCCGTGATTTTGGTGTCCTCTGTTCCTCTCAGTGTTTGCCGTACAGTGGAGTGTTTGCTGTGAGTTATTTGTCCTGCCTCACCTCCCATTTATTATCCCTTGCCTCCTAATCACTGGCTTTTGTGTGAAGGTATGAGGTGTCCATTGCTTAAGGTTTTGTTGCTTCGTCAAGTTTAGTTTGTTCAATGAAAGTCCTTGAATTTAGAAAGTTGA
The DNA here is from genome assembly GCF_009764475.1 of Pristis pectinata. Classification (NCBI taxonomy): domain Eukaryota; kingdom Metazoa; phylum Chordata; class Chondrichthyes; order Rhinopristiformes; family Pristidae; genus Pristis; species Pristis pectinata. Next base: position 1,474,196 of record NC_067423.1, on the reverse strand, counting down.
ATTTGTAGAGCAAAAATGAAGTCCTCATCCATCATGTTGGATTCAAATTAATCTGACTCACAATTTCTTTGCCAAAGCGCCCTTAACTTGAATAATCACTTCAACAGATAATCAGTGCTCCCGAGATGGATGTTTTTCTTTTTGTGTTTCAAGGACAATTATTGTTCTGCATTCAACCTAGAAGAAAGATTTCTGGACATCCATTTTATTTCAGAAAAGTGATGATAGGGTATAATTCATAGCTCAGCCTCTCCGTTGAGTGGGCCTCCTTAATGCAACTCCAGATTATAAATGAATCAAGGTTGAGCAATCATAATTTTCAAATAGTTCTGTTTATTGCTGCAGAAAACACATTGATAGGCTGTTTGAAGATCCATTTTCCGGCGTGTTCCTGCTCACATATGTTTGTATTTACACAATAATATTATTAATGGGGTCCCAAAGTTGTATAACAATACCTCTATTACCTCTCCTGATCGCCTGTTGGGTGAATTTACAGATCAGGGTGAGTCATACTGAACATCTGTCCTGAGTTAGTGGCTGTAACTGGCAAAACAGCAGACGGCCTGGAATCATCATCAACAGAGTCAGAGAAGTTAGTGGCACAGAAGGAGGCCACTCTGCCCATTTTGTTTAGGCTGGCACGGGCCATTGTTATGGGCAGGAGCCCAAATGGAACGATGTGCATGGGTTACATGAGTTTCCTGGTTCAGAAGCTGGAGATGAGGACCGGTGATCCAGAGGCGTGAATGTGGGCCCCTCTGTGGTGTCTGGGACGTTAAGAACAAAGTGATGGTGAAATAGTTGGATCGTCGTAAAAGCCGCCTGGTTCACTGATGTCCCTGTTCTTGCCCAGTCTGGCCGGTACGTGTCTCCAGACCCACCACCGTGGTTGAGACTGCCCCCTCCACAGATGCTGCTCAACCCACCGAGTTCCTCCAGCAAGTTTTGTGTTGCTCCAGATTCCAGCATCTACAGTCTCTCATGTCTCCATGGTTGAGTCTTAACTGCCTCCTGGGGTCTGGGGCAAGTAGGGACAAATGTCTGCTCAGCCCAAGAGTGAATTAATTTATAAAAAAATGTGAAAATGTTTATGAGAATCACATGACAGCAACAAAAGTCGGGCTGAGATATCCGTCTCTCACACACGCACGCACGCACGCACGCACAGTCCACAACAGCCACCGGCCTTCCTTTAAGTACTGTCAGCGGTGGGATCACAGTTTTAGCAGTGAACGGCGGTCCTTGCTGACGTCTCACTGCTGTACACACGGAGCTCCCTGCATGTTCCAGCCACAGATTTTATTTCACTGAGCAGGATTGTGTTGCCTCTAGTAACGGTAAAATTCAGTATACTAGGAATCATGGGCAGATGCTCACACACAAAATAAATCATATTTTCCAAGTTACTCCCCCTCCTGTTTGTGGAAATGGAACATTTTGGTGCAGGGGGTCATGCAGGAGGTGTTTGAGGGGGAATGGATCGATATTTGAAGTTCCACCTTTTAACCCTTCAGCAAATCTACACAACCCATTCTGTGGTGATATATAATTTAGGTACAACTTATGTTCTGTGTGTTGTCTGTACCTATGTGCCTGTGATACTGCTGCAAGCAAGCTTTTCATTGTACCTGTACCTCACCGTACATGTGCACATGACTATAAACACAACTTGACTTGAGCTTGTACTCATACTTACTGAGAGTAGCAAAGGTATAGCATGTCCCGGGATGACTTGTATATCCCAATATCGTTCATTTCCTTTCGTGAACCCATACCTGACTGTTTATTTTTCTTGTGGATATTTTTCTTTTGTGAAACTTTGATGAATCTCCTCGTTTATTAGTTCCACATGTGCTTGGTGCATTAGAGAGCCATGCAGAAGTGAGCTTTGATCAGGCACATAAGAAAATATTTGTGCAGCAAGGGACTTCTATTAATGCAATGGAATACCAATCAGGAAGAGTCACATTCAAACAATATCTTTGGTTTACATATTGTGCACTGAAGCTGCACAGTAGGGGAATTTCCTTTGTTTATTGGCTTCTCAATTCTCCACAGTAAAACAACATTCCAATGCACCATAGCAGCAGAACTCCCGGGCATGTTGTTTTGCTGGTGTGTGTGCTGTTTAAGCTCAATATTGTTCTGGGCTTTCACCCATCTAGGGAAACAAAAGTGCCCTTGGACATTTGTGTGTACCTGACGTTAGATTAAACTGGCGTGGGTCAGAAAGTAATCAAACACTTCATTCTCTTGGTAGTCCTCCAGATCAATATCCCATTGCAAGAGGATTAAAGTACCAGGGTCTAACTGTACAGGGCTTTGGTGAGAACACACCTGAGCTACAGAGTACAGTCTAGTCTCCTGGTGTAAAGAGTGATAAACTTGCCTTGGAGGCTATGCCGAAAAGATTCAATTAATTAATTCCTGGGTTGAAGGGTTGTCCGATGAGGAAAGATCAAGCAAACTGGAGCAACAAACAATCTGCTGGAGGGACTCAGCAGGTCGAACAGCATCTGTGGGAGGAAAGGAACTGTCGACAGTTCATGATGAAACCCTGCATCAGGACTGAGAGTGGCGAGACGAGATGGCCAAGCAGATTAGGCCTATGTTCATTGGAGTTTAAAGGAATGAGGGGTGATCCCAATAAAATACAAAACATCAAACGGTAACCATTTGCTTGGAGATTATTCTCCCCCCCAGCAGAAGCCAGTGCTCAGGCACGGGAAGCGGCAGCAGCGGGGTAAGAGAGCGGAGAGTCACCTGACCCAGTGAGGTTTTTTTGTGGATTTCATGCAATTCTGGTCACCTCACTATAGGAGGGATGTCGAGGCTTTAGAGAGGGTACAGAGGAGGTTTACTAGGATGCTGCCTGGATTAGAGGGCATGTGCTATCAGGAGAGCTGGACAAACTTGGGCTCTTTTCTCTAGAATGGCGGAGGCTGAGGGGGGATCTGTTGGAAGTGTATAAAATTATAAGGGGCATAGATAGGGTGAACAAGCAATATCTTTTTCCCATTATTGAGCGATCCAATACCAGAGGGCATGCATTTAAGGTGAGAGGGAGTAGGTTCAGAACAGACATCAGGGGTACATTTGTTACTCAGAGAGTGGTAGATGCCTGGAATGCGTTGCCTGATAGGGTGGTGGAGGCAAATTCATTGGGGGCTTTTAAGAGGGGCTCGGATGGGCACATGAATGAGAGGGATATGGGCATGCTGTAGGTAGGAGGGAATAGCTATGTCAGCACAACATTGTGGACCAAAGGGCCTGTTCTGTGCTGTACTGTTCTATGTTCTAACATATACAGGCCATTCGGCCCACAATGTTGTGCTGATCTTGATGCTGGTTTATACTATATGTCCTCCTCCTGTGTATCATCCACATCCCTCCATTGCCTTCATATTCATATGTCTATCTAAAAGCCTCTTAAACTCCACCAAACTAGCTGCTTCCCCTACTGCCCCTGGTAACCCACTCCAGGCACCTGCCACTCTGTGCAAAAAAACTTGCCCCTCACATCGCCTTTAAACTTCCCCCCCCCAACCTTAAAAGCATGTCCTCTGGTGTTTGACATTTCTACCCTGGGGAACAGATTCTGGCTGTCTACCCTATCTATGCATCTCATAATTTTAAAAGCCTCTATCAGGTCTTCCCCTCAACCCTAGGGCAAACAACCCAAGTTTGTCCAACTTCTCCTTATAGCTCATGCCCTCTAATCCAGGCAGCATCCTGGTGCACCCCTTCTGCACCTTCTCCACAGTCTGCACATCCTTCCTGTAACGGGGTGACCAGAACTGCTCACAATACTCCAAGTGCGGTCTGATTAAAGTTTCATACAGCTGCAGCATGACTTCCTTGATCATATACTCAACACCCAACCAATGAAGACAAGCATGCCGTACGCCTTCTTTACCACCTTATCTATGTGTAGCCACGTTCGGTGAACTATGGATCTGGACCCCAAGATCCCTCTGTACCTCAATGCTATTAAGAGACCTACCATTAACTGTATACTTTCTCCTTTCATTTGACCTCCCAGAGTGTAACACCTCACACTTGTCTGGATTAAACTCCATCTGCCACTTCTCTGCCCGTATCTGTAACTGATCTACATCCTGCTATATTCTTTGATAGTCCTTTACACTGTCCACAGCTCCACCAATCTTGGTGTCATCCACAAACTTGCCAATCCACCCATCTACATTTTCATCCAGATCATTGATATACATCACCAACAACAGAGGTCCCAGCACCGATCCTTGCAGAACACCACTGGTCGCGGACCTCCAGCCAGAATATCAGCCTTCCACCCCTCCTCTCTGTCTTCTGTGGGCAAGTCAGTTCTGAATCCAAACTTACGATTCACCCTGGATCCCATGCATCTGAATCAACCTACCATGAGGGACCTTACAGAACATATAGAACATAGAACACTACAGCACAGTACAGACCCTTCGGCCTACGATGTTGTGTCGATGTTTTATCCTGCTCTAAGATCTATCTAACCCTTCCCTTCCTCATAGCCCTCTATTTTTCTATCATTCATGTGTCTAAGAGTCTCTTAAATGTCCCTAATGTATCTGCCCCACAACCTCTGCCGGCAGTGCGTTCCACGCACCCGCCTCTCTCTGTGTAAAAAAACTTACCCCTGACATCCCCCTTATACCTTCCTCCAATCACCTTAAAATTATGTCCCCTCATGTTAGCCATTGTCGCCCTGGGAAAAAGTCTCTGACTGTCCACTCGATCTGTGCCTCTTATCAAATGCCTTACTGAAGTTGATGCAGATAACGTTCACTGCCTTACCCTCATCATCCACCTTTGTCACCTCCTCAAATAACTCAATCAAGTTTGTAAGGCATGACCTGCCCCGCACAAATCCATGCTGATTGTCCCTAAGCAAGCCATGCCTTTCCAAATGTGCATGCATCCTATCCCTCAGTATCCTCTCCAATAGCTTCCCTACTACTGACGAGAGGCTCACTGGCCTATAATTTCCTGGATTATCCTTATTTCCCTTCTTGAACAAAGGCACAACATTTGCCACTCTCCAGTCCTCTGGGACCTCGCCTGTTGCTAGTGAGGACGCAAAGAACTTTGCCAAAGCCCCAGCAATCTCCTCACTTGTTTCTTTCAATATTCTGGGATATATGCCATCAGGCCCTGGGGATTTATTTGCCTCAATGCTTTTCAGAAGACCCAGCACTACCTCCTCCCTAATCTCAAAATGTTCCAGCAGATGAGCATGCCCCACTGTGCTTTCACTGTCCTCCAAATCCTTCTCCGATGCAAAATACTCATTTAATACCTTGCTCTGATTCCAAACCCAAATTCCCTCCTCTATCCTTGAGATGATTTGTGGTCCCCTCCTCCTTCCCCTTCCCCCACCCTCATGACCTGCCCACCCCTTCCCCCACCCCCTTCCCTTTACTGCATGGTCCGTTGCCCTCTCCGACCAGATTCCTCCTTCTTAACCCCTTCTCACCTCTCAGCTTCTTATTTCTCCCCTTTCCCCACCCCCACACTCCTACCTTCCCCCCACACCTGGACTCACCTATCACCTGGACTCACCTAACACCTGCCTGCATGTACTTCTCACCCTCCCCTGATCTTCTTATTCCAGCTTCTGCCCTCTTCCTTTCCAGTCCAGAGCATAGAACAGTACAGCACAGTACGGGCCCTTCAGCCCACAATGTTGTGCCAACCTATATAAACCTTATCCCCATTCAATCTATCCCCCTCTCTATTTCACCTCCCATAACCCTCTATGTTCTTTCGTCCGTGTGCCTATCTAATAGTCTCTTAAATGACCCTATTGTATCAGCCCCTAACCCCACCCCCGGCAGTGCGTTCCTCTACACTGCTAATAATCCTGCCATTAACCATGTACTCTGCCTTCAAATGTTCCAAAGTGTATCACTTCACAATTCTCTGGATTGAACTCCATCTGCCACTTCTCTGCCCAGCTCTGTATTCTGTCTAAATCCAATTGCAACCTACAACAACCTTCTGCACTATCTATTACACCACCAACCTTCGTGTCATCTGCAAACTTACCAACCCATCCTTCCACTTCTTCATCCAAGTCATTTATAAAAATCACAAAGAGCAGGCGTCCCAGAACAGATCCATGTGGAACACCACTGGTCACCAACGTCCAGGTCAAATACTTTCCTTCTACAACCACCCTCTGCCTTCTGTGGACAAGCCAATACCGAATCCACACAGCCAAGTTTCCATGGATCCCATGCCTCATGACTGTCTGAATGAGCCTACCATGGAGAACCTTGTCAAATCCCTTGCTAAAGTCCATATATACCACATCCACCACTCTACCTTCATCAATCTGTCTTGTCACTTCCTCAAAAAACTCTATTAGCTTGTGAGACATGATCTGCTCTTCACAAAGCCATGTTGACTGTCCCTTATAAGACTAAGTGTCTCCAAATGCTTATAAATCTTGTCCCTAAGAATCCTCTCCAATAGCTTGCCCACCACTGACAAAAGACTCACTGGTCTATAATTCCCAAGATTATCCTTTTTACCTTGAACAATGGAACAACATTTGCCATCCTCCAATCCTCCGGTACCACTCCTGTGGCCAGGGAGGGCTCAAATATCATTGTTAAAGCTCCAGCAATCTCTTCCCTTGCTTCCCATAGTAACCTGAGGTATATCCTATCCAACCCCGGGACTTATTTATCCTAGTGTTTTTTTAGTAGCTCCAACACTGCTTCTTCCTTAACCTCAACATGTTCCAACAGATTTGCCTGTTCTTCTCTAATCTCCTTTTCGTCTAAGTCCCTTTCTCTGGTGAACACTGAAGCGAAGTATTCATTCAGGACCTCCCCTACGTCCTTCACCTCCAGACACATATTCCCCCCTTATCCCTGAGCGGTCCTACCCTTACTCTAGTCATCCTCTTACTCCTCACATATGTGTGGAACGCCTCTGGGCTTTCCTTAACCCTACTTGCCAAAACCTTCTCAGGTACCCTTCTAGCTCTCCTGTGTCCCTCCTTAAGCTCAGTCCTGGCTACCTTATCACTCTCAAGAGTACTGACTGATTTTTGCTTCCTAAAGCTTAAATATGCTTCTTTCTTCTTCTTGACTAAAGTTTCCAGCTCTCTTGTTAACCGTGGTTCCTTCACCGTACCATCCTTGCCTTGTCTCAGTGGGGCAAACCTATCTAGAACCCCATGCAAGTGGTCCCTAAACAATCTCCACATTTCTGCAGTGCATGTACCCAAGAACATCTGTTCCCTGATGGAACCTGATGAAGGGTCTCGACCCGAAACGTTGAGTGTTAATTTCCCTCCATAGATACTGCCTGACCTGCTGAGTTCCTCCAGCATTTTGTGTGTGTTGTTCCAGATTCCAACATCTGCAGAATCTCTTGTGACCCCCTTAGTTCCTATCTCATTTTGTCGTAATTTGCCCTCCCCCAATTTAGTACCTTCCTGCAAGATCTAATTATATCTTTACTTGTAACTATCTTGAAACATAATGAGTTGTGGTCACTATTCCCAACATGTTTACCCACTGTCATGTCTGTCACCTGGCCTGGCTCATTTCCCAAAACCAGGTCCAGTATGTTCTCTCCTCTGGTTGGACTCTCCACAGACTTTCAAGAAACCTTCTTGGATGCACTGAAGAAATCCCGCCCCATCTAAACCTCTTGTATTAAGGAAGTTCCAATCACTACTGGGGAAGTTAAAGTCCCCACTGTGACAACCCTGTTGTTTCTGCACCTTTCCATAATCTATCTACATATCTGTTCCTCCACCTCTCGGTGGCTATTGGGAGGCCTACAGTATAATGCCATCAGCGTGACTGCACCTTTCTTATTTCTGAGCTCCACACAAACTATCTCTGTGGACAAGTTCTCCAGTATATTCTCTCTGAGTACTGCTATGACATTCTCCCTTAACAGTACTGCAAACCCTCCACCTCCTTTAACTCCTTCACCTCTTTACCCCCTCTCTATCACATCTAAGACAACGAAACCCCGGGACACTGATATGCCAGTCCTGTCCCTCATGCAACCAGGTCTCTGTAATGGCAACAACATCGTAATTCCATACACTGAGCCAGGCTCGAAGTTCATCCTCCTTACCCAGAATATTCCTAATGTTGAAACAAACACATTTCAGCCCATCAGCCTCACCGCGTTAGTTAGCCTGCCCCTTGCTGCCCTTCCGTTCAGTCTTACCATAGAACCATAGAACACTACAGCACAGAAAACAGGCCATTCGGCCCTTCTAGTCTGTGCCAAAACCTTATTCCACTAGTCCCATTGACCTGCACCCAGTCCATAACCCTCCAGACCTCTCCCATCCATGCATCTATCCAATTTATTCTTAAAATTCAAGAGTGAGCCCGCATCTACCACATCAGATGGCAGCTCGTTCCACACTCCCGCCACTCTCTGAGTGAAGAAGTTCCCCCTGGTGTTCCCCCTAAACCTTTCCCCTTTCACCCTAAAGCCATGTCCTCTTGTACTTATCTCTCCTAATCTAGGTAGAAAGAGCCTACTCGCATTAACTCTGTCTATACCCCTCATCATTTTGTAAGCTTCTATCAAATCTCCCCTCATTCTTCTGTGTTCCAAGGAATAAAGCCCTAACCTGTTCAATCTTTCCCTGCAACTCAACTCCTGAAGACCTGGCAACATTCTAGTAAATCTCCTCTGCACTCTTTCAATCTTACAAATATCCTTCCTATAGTTAGGTGACCAGAACTGCAAACAATACTCCAAATTTGGCCTCACCAATGTCTTATACAACCTCACCATAACATCCCAACTCCTATACTCAATACTTTGACTTCTGAATGCCAGGATTCCAAAAGCCTTCTTTACAACCCTGTCTACCTGCGACGCCACTTTCAGGGAATTATGTATCTGAACTCCCAGATCCCTTTGTTCCTCCGCACTCCTCAGTGCCCTACCATTTACTGTGCATGTCCTACCTTGATTTGTCCTTCCAAAATGCAACACCTCACACTTGTCTGCATTAAATTCCATCTGCCATTTTCTGGCCCATTCTTCCAGTTGGTTCAGATCCCTCTGCAAGCTTTGAAAGCCTTCCTCGCTGTTCACTACACCTCCAATCTTAGTATCATCAGCAAACTTGCTGATCCAATTTACCACATTATCATCTAGATCATTGATATAGACAACAAACAACAATGTCCCCAGCACAGATCCCTGAGGCACACCACTAGTCACAGGCCTCCAGTCTGAGAAACAATCATCCACTACCACTCTCTTTCTCCCCCCACACAGCCAATTTCGGATCCAGTTTACAACCTTTCCATGGATACCTAGTGACTGAACCTTCTGAACTAACCTCCCATGTGGGACCTTGTCAAAGACCTTACTAAAGTCCATGTAGACAACATCCACAGCCTTTCCTTCATCTACTTTCTTGGTAACCTCCTCAAAAAACTCTACAAGATCTGTTAAACACGATCTACCACACACAAAGCCATGCTGACTATCCTTAATCAGCCCTTGATTGTCCAAATACCTGTATACCGATCTCTCAGAACACCTTCCAATAATTTACCCACTACTGACATCAGGCTCACTGGCCTGCAATTACCTGCCATACCATCTTTCTTCCTCTCGACCCTTCCGCCTGTTGCCCTGCTGCTGTGGTTCCCATCTCCCCGCCATAGATCCATGTTCAATGTTCGAAGGTACAGCAGATGTTGTGGGGCTGGATAAGATGGATGTTGAGAAAATGCTTCCTCAGAGGGGGAGCCTTGGACCAGGTGGCCATCCATTTAAGGTAGAGGTAGAAAGGAGATTCTTCTCCATGAGTCGTGGATCCCTGAAGTTCTCTTCCCTGAAGAGCTGTGGCGGTTGAAACACTGACTATCGTTAATGCTGAGATAGAAAGATTTTGGACAATGAGGGAGTTGGGGAGTTACGGGGACCAGGAGGAAAGTGGAGCTGAGCCCAGGATCAGCCTAATCATGAAACAAAAACAGAAATGCTGGGAGAACTTGTTCAATCACACAGCAACTGTGTAAAGAGAAATCAGCTCGAAAACCCTTCACCAGAACTGAGGAAGAGAGAAAGCAAGTTTGTATAAGAGGCAGAGGTGGGGGAGGCCAGGGGCTGGACAAAGGCAATGTCAGTAACAGGGTGAAATGATGGACAGGCATAGAACAGGGAGTTCAGCTCTTTTGTCTGTGTGATGTGTTGCTAATGAAGTCTGAATTCTGTTCTATTATCTGACCTACTGGGATGTTTGAGCAAGAAAAGGGGGGGATGGGGGGTGAGAGGACTGGCAGGGACAAATGGCCAATCCTGTGCAATCAGAAAGAAAGAGCAAGTTATCTAAAGTTGGAGAATTCAAGGTTGAGTCCTACCGGCTGTGATGTGCCAGATGGAAGATGAGCTGGTGTTCCTTGATCTTATGTTGGGCCTTGTTGTGACAGTGCAGGAGGTCACAGACAAAGAGGTCAGAGTGAGAAAGGGATGACGAATTAACATGGCAGGTCACCCTTGCAGACTGAGTGTCGATGCTCCACAGCGACCACCAAACTTGTGTTTGGTTTCTTCAGTTTCGAGACCACTCTGTAAACACCATATGCACTGCACTAGATTGGAGAAATGCAAGTGAATCCCTGCTTCATCTGGAAGGACCGTTCGGGTCCCTGGTTGGTGGTTAGGGAAGAGGTGGAAGGGCAGCTGTTGCATTTCCTTTGCTTGCGTGGGAAGTTGCCATGGGATGGGGAGTGGTGGGTGGGGACGGACGAGCAGTCACAAAGTGAGCGGTCCCTGTGAAATGCAGAGAGGGGAGGACATGGGAAGAGCTGGATTGTGTTGGAGCTGGAAGACATGGAGAAGGATAATATGTGGAATGTAAAGATGAGTGCCAGGGGAATTCTACCTCTGTTCTGTCCTGTCGGGGAGGGGGTGAGACAGGAGACCGGGAAACAGAGAGATTGCGGTTGAGAGCTTCACCCACTATGGCAGAGGGAGGCCATGTGTCAGAGAAAGAAGGACATTTCAGAGCCACCGGAGAACTAATACACAGATCTCTAAAAGTGGTAACATACTGTAGGTAATAAGACCTCAGTAAAAGTAAACCCATCACTGATTCCATTTTCTGAGGGACAGAATTGAAAAGTCAAGAAGTTCTGTAAAACGTTACCATTTCTTGCTCAACCTGCCCTTGAAACACTGCAAGTGATTCTGATTACTCTGTTGAAAAGCGTGTGCAGACACGGACAGGTTTGTCACCAGAAATTAAAGTTGCATCTGTCAGCCAAGGATGAGCAGGAATGTATCTCTTCATTCTTAAAAAGAGAAAGTTAAGAGATGGTCTATTGGAGGTCTTTACATTTCAAAAGGTTACGGTATGGAAGGAGACTGCCCAGTGTGGAGCCCATACAGACCAGAACAAGACTCTCCTCCACCATCTCGGCATCACGTGGAGGCAGCTCTCCAAATCGGAAGGCTGTAGTTTAAATGCTACAGCGGAAATGAGGAAAACCCTAGGCTAACACTCCAGTACCATTCACGGTCAGAGGGACATCTTTCAGGTGAGATGCTAAACCAAGGCCCTATTTGCTCTCTTTGAAGAGCAGGGAAATTCTCCCTGGTGTCCTGGTCAATCTTTAACTCTGAGGTGCAGTCCTTTCTGATGGAGATAAGAGTGTTTTCGCTCTAAGTGAAAGTAAAAGAGCTGGAAAACTGAAGTGACAAATGGAAAATGTTGGAAACACTCAGCATGTCAGGCAGCATCTGTGGAGAGAGAAGCAAAGTTAATGTCTCATTTGTCAGAGATTGTTTTCACAACTGGGGAAGAGGGAGATGGGACTCCATCAGTATAAGACAGGTACCAAGATATCAAAGAGGGGATTTGGAGAAATGTCCTTCCCCAGAGAGTGATGATATGGGACTGTGTCACACACACACTGGCTGAGGACAATCATCTCGATGCATTTAATGGCATTGAAGTAGCAGCAAAGGGTGGCATTGATTGAGCCAGATGGGAACGGTTGTAGAGTGAGTGGAGTGTGGATTGGGTGGGACAGGATGTCAGTTCTTTTTGTTCAACTTAATGAAGATCGAATTTGAAGGCAGAAATAAGGTTAATGGCAGGAATCTTAGCAGTGTAGAGGAACAGAGGGATCTTGGGGTCCACGTCCATAGATCCCTCAAGGTTGCCACACAGGTTGATAGGGTTGTTAAGAAGGCATATGGAGTGTTGGCCTTCATTAGTCGGGGTATTGAGTTCAAGAGCCGCGAGGTAATGTTGCAACTCTATGGAACTCTGGTTAGACCCCACTTGGAGTATAGTGTTCAGTTCTGGTCGCCTCACTATTGGAAGCATGTAGAAGCTTTAGAGAGGGTGCAGAGGAGATTTACCAGGATGCTGCCTGGATTGGAAAACATGTCTTATGTGGATAGTTTGAGCGAGCTAGAGCTTTTCTCTTTGGAGAGAAGGAGGCACGGTAGTGTAGTGGTTAGCATAATGCTATTACAGCACCCGCGATCCGGGTTTAATTCCTGCCGCTCTCTGTAGGGAGTTTGTACGTGCTCCTCATGACTGCATGGGTTTCCTCGGGGTGCTCCCATTTCCTCCAATGTTCCAAAGACGTACGGGTTAGGAAGTTGTGGGCATGCTATGTTGGCGGCGGAAGCGTGGCGACACTTGCGGGCTGGCCCCAGAACATTCTATGCAAAGGTGCATTTCACTGTGTGTTTTGATGTACATGTGACTGATAAAGATCTTAAAAAAAGGAAGAGAGGTGACTTGACAGAGGTGTACAAGATGATAAGAGTCATAGATTGAGTGGACAGTCAGAGACTTTTTCCCAGGGCAACAATGGCCAACACAAGGGGGCACAATTTTAGGGTGATTGGAGGAAGATATAGGGGGGATGTCAGAGGCACGTTTTTTACACAGAGAGTGGTGGATGCGTGGAACGCACTGCTGACAGAGGTGGTGGAGGCAGATACATTAGGGACATTTAAGAGACTTTTGGATAGACACATGAATGATAGAGAAATAGGGGGCTATGTGGGAGCGAAGGGTTAGATAGATCTTAGAGCAGGATAAAATGTTGGCACAACATCGTGGACTGAAGAGCCTGTACTGTGCTGCGATGTTCTACGTTCTACGTTCTAATTCCAATTCAACGCAGTTGTGCTGAATAAAATCAGAGGATTCTAGGGTCAGTGGTGTGTTTCCACACGAGTCTCCCACACGACACAAGCTGTGCAGAGGAGGAAGTGATTACTCGCTTACACACAGGACATAATTATTAAGAAACAATTTCCCCATTCTTTACTAACTTGAACCAAGCCTGCTGTTTGCCTCTCTTTCTTCCTATTACATTGTAAGATTTCCCAGATTCAATCAACTGCTTGAGTACATCCTCACCACCAACTCCCAACCTTACTGGAAGGCTTTGCTTATGGTGTGATTATACTGTTAGTGTAGAAAGTTGGAGATGGTTTTGGGGATAGATGTTATAAAACTATAGACTGCATAAACAGATATTCTGTCCTTAAAGTAATTCATTGGGCTTCAGAAAGTAGGACACTGCACTTCCAAACACCACCCACACCCACGTCTTCATCTACCTCTCTCTACCACGGTCTGTCTTGTGTCCCTGCCTTTGTATTTCCCTCTCTCCCTTTCTCCCCATTTCCCCTTCCCTCTCTCCCTCTCTCCCTTCTTTCTTTCCCCTCTTTTCCGCCTCCCTCTTTCTCTTCCCCTCTCCTTCTTTCTCATCCCTGTCCCTTTTCCCTCCCTCTCTACCTAACTACCTCTCTCCTTCTTCCCTCTCCCCTCCCTCCCCCCCCCCCACCCTTCCCCACCTGTAGGTGTGTGTTGAATAATTGCTGCCTGTCCTTTCATAATGTTTAATATCCAGTTATCCTTTGAGAAGTGCCCCAGCCATTCAGTGGAGTTGTTGAGAACTTTGTAAACAAATACTATTCCTGCACGATTGGACTCCAGTGTGACTTTGTGGTCAGGAATGGTTGGCCTTGTGCCAATATGTAATACTGTTGAAATTCATCTTTAAATAAATCAGAAATTTTCTCCAGTTCTTCAACCTTTTGCTGAAACTCTGAAGATTGTTTGCACAGGGGGCCGCTAATTGAACAGCTTGTTTACTTCACAGAAGGTCCCAGAGCGACAGATTGTGCTGGGGACAATATGAAGCAGGGAAGCTGAATGTTTGCTTACACTGTGCGAGAGGCAGGATTCGATCTGCTGAGGAAATGCTCACGAGGGGTTTGCTTGCTGATAAGATTTCTGTTCTTTGGATTGGTAAATATTTGCTTTTGCATTCTAGTATTCATGATTCTATAATTTCATTCTCTAGGATTTACCTTCAGATAGAAAAGTTGTCATTTCTCTGCCTTGGCTGAAGTGGGTGTGACGTGGTGGTTCCTTCAGGTTCAACAGGCAGGGGGAAAGAAAGATGCTTCCCCTGGGTAAGGAGTCCAGAACCAGGGGTCATGTTCTGGAATAAGTGGTCAGCTGCTGAACAATGAGATACGAAAACATTTCTTCAGGGAGAAGGTGATGAATCTTTGAAATTCTCCATGGACAAGGACTGTAGACGCTCTCTCTCTGAGTTTATTCAAGAGAGGGATCATTAGATTATTCAGGCAATCAAGGGACATTGTTAAGGTTGAAGATCAGCCACGATCTTGATGAATGACAGAACAAGCTTGAGGAGCTGAAGGGACTTCTGCTCCTATTTCTTAAATTGTCTTGTTCTCAGAATTAGCGCCTGTAAAGAGCTTATTGTCTTCACAGAGACATGGAACTCTACACCACCTCGCCCACACCGACAGTGACGCCTACCTACACTGATCCCAGTTGCCCACAGTTAGACCCAATCCCTCTCCTATCTGAGGACCCGTCCAAACACCTTTTAAACATTGTAACTGTATCTACCTCCACCACCACCTCTGGCAGCTTGTTCCAGATAACCACCACCCTCTGTATGAGAAACTTGCCCTTCAGATCTCTTTAAATGTCTCCCCTCTCACTATAAATACATGCACTCAAGTTCTAGACTCCCCTACCCTGGGAAAAAAGATTCTGACAAACTATTCTGTCTGTGCCCTTCATGATTTTATAAAGCTCTCTAAGTTCCTCTTCTTCATCCTCTCCAAAGCTTCCACAGCCCTCCTGTAGGGTAGTGACCAGAACTATATAGCACCACAGCCACAGAAACAGGCCCTTCGGCCCATCTAGTCCATGCCAGCCTGGTTTTCTACCTAGTCCCATCTACCTGCACCTGGACCATATCCCTCCAAACCTCTCCCATCCATGCACCTATCCAAACTTCTCTTAAATGTTACAATTGAACCCCCATCCACCACTTCCGCTGGCAGCTCGTTCCACACTCGCACCACCCTCTGAGTGAAGAAGTTCCCCCTCAGATCCCCCTTAAATATTTCACCTTTCACCCTAAACCTATGACCTCTAGTTCTGGTTTCACCCAACCTGAGGGGAAAAAGCCTGCATGCATTCCCCCTATCTATACCCCTCATAATTTTGTATACCTCTATAAGATCTCCTCTCATTCTCCTGCGCTCCAGGAATAAAGTCCTAACCTATTCAACCTTTCCCCTGTAACTCAGGTCCTCAAGTCCCGGCAACATCTTTGTAAATTTTCTCTGCACTCTTTCGAGCTTATTGATATCTTTCCTGTAGGTAGGTGACCAGAACTGCACACAATACTCTGTTTGGCCTCAACAATGTCTTATACAACTTCAACATAACATCCCAACTCCTGTAACTCAGTGCCCTGATTTATGAAGGCCAATGTGCCAAAAGCTCTCTTTACGACCCTATCTACCTGTGATGCCACTTTCAAGGAATTGTAGATCTGTATTCCCAGGTCCCTTTGATCTACCGCACACCTCAGGGCCCGACCATTCACTGTGTAGGTCTTACCCTGGTTTGTCCTCCCAAAGTGCATCACCTCACACTGTCTGCATTAAATTCTGTCTGCCATTTTTCAGCCCATTTTTCCAGTTGGTCCAAAAACTGTACACAATACTCTAAGTACAGTCTAACCAATGTTTTGTACAATGCAACATGATGTCCCAACTCTTATACTCAATGCCTCAGCCCACGAAGGCAAGAATACTAAATGCCTTTCTCACTACCCTATCCACCTGTCTCACCACTTTCGGGAAACGATGGACTTGCACCCCAAGGTCTCTCTGCATATCAACACTGCCGAGGTCCCTGACATTTACTCCATACGTGCAGCAGAATTTGACTTCCCGAAGTGCATCACCTCACACTTATGTGGATTGAATTACATCTGCCACTGCTCTGCCCAACTTTCCAGCTGATCTGTGTCTCACTTTGTCCATGAACACTCTTCTTGACTGCATACAACTCCACCAACTTTTGTGTCATCTGCAAACTTACTCATCATACTCCCCACATTCTCATTCCAGTCATCTATATACATAATAGACAACAGAGGTCCCAGCACCGATCGCTGCAGTGCACCACATTACAGGCTTCCAGGCAGGAAACCACCCATCCATCACTTCCCTCGACCTCCTATCACTCAACCAATTTTGGGCCCAGTTTGCCAACACACTTCAGATCCCATGTGCCTTAATCTTTTGGACCAGTCTATGACTGGGGACCTTGTCAAAAGCCTGACTAAAGTCCATATAAACCATGTCCACTGCTCTGTCCTTATCAATTATTTTCATCACCTCCTCAAAAAAACTCAATCAGATTTGTGAGACATGATCTCCCCTGCACAAAACCATGCTCACTCCTTCTAATCAGTCCCTGCCTTTCCAAGTGAACATAAATGCTGTTCCCCAGAATCTTCTCCAGCTGATATAAGTCTCACCAACCTGTAGTTTCCAGGCTTATCCCTACTGCTGTTTTAGAATAAGGAGACAACTTCAGCGATCCTCTGGGATCTCACCTGTGGTTAATGAAGATGCAAAAATCTCAGTCAATGCTCCAGCAACCTCAACTCTTGCTTCCCTTCACATCCTGAGATAGATACTGTCAGGCTCTCAGGATTTATCCACCCCAATGTGCTACAATATTTCTAACACTTCCTCCTTTCTGATACAGACCTGCTCCAGGATATCAGCGGACCCCTCCTATAACTCTGCAGCCTCCATGTCCCTCTTCCTGGTGAATAACGAGGAGAAACATTCATTTTGGATCTCTACCTGAAAATGTCAGAGCCGGTTTGATGAGAATGACCAGGAGATCCATATCTTCTTCTGTTCTTACACTGCATGTAATCAGCAGAGAGCCCATGATTCAGGGTAACTCAGTGATGGATGCTGAGATGATTCCAACCTAGCTGTACAGCCACAGATACTGTCCATATCATGAGGGGATAAAATTCAGTAACCATGCACTGTTGTGTGATGATCAGTGTGGGATGCCTTAGGTTTACACCTGGGCCTGGGGAGTGTTCAGTAGCTGCCCTGGACAGGAATCCACACTCAGGTAGAGCAGTGTTGCTTCTGGAACCCAAGCGACTGGTCCTTGGCATAAGTTCAACAGGCTAAACCCTGCGAGGGCCTCAGAGGAAGTGGTAAGCCCTGGACCCAGAAGGAAACTAAAGCCTCATCATTTGCCCTATCCAGAGGAGATGGCCCAAATGTAGAAAAGTAGGACTAGCTCAAGTAGACCACCTGGTTGGCATGGATGAGTTGGGCCAAAGGGCCTGTTTCTGTGCTGTATAACTCTGTGACTCTATGATGCAGGGAAGATGGTGTGTAAATCTTCCATTGCATTTTAACTATCACACTCCACCCTGGGGCTGCAGAAATTCAAAGCCAAGGTCTCTGTGTTAGCTGTCTGCTGCAATGTTTCATTTGTTTTTAGATTGTCATGTTGCCTATTACACAAGTTGCATTTCACTAACTGACATTGAATGAGTTAATGGAACAGGTTCCTTACTTCGCAACGTTGTAATTGTAACGGCTGAGCATTCATCAATGCAGCTTCACTTATTACCAGGTTACATAGCAGTGAACCTTACAGTTTGTACCTTTTATAAAATACCCCTGAATAGCTGGCTCTATTGTCCTTTCCGCTCTGACCATTCCTTGCTATAGAAAAATAGAAACATAGAAAACCTACAGCACAATTCAGGCCCTTAAGCCCACAAAGCTGTGCCGAACAAGTCCCTACCCTAGAAGTTACTAGGCATACCTATATTTTTCTAAGCTCCATGTACCTATCCAAAAGTCTCTTAAAAGACTCTATTGTATCCGCCTCCACCACCGTTGCCGGCAGCCCGTTCCACGCACTCACCACTCTCTGAGTAAAAAAACTTACCCCTGACATCTCCTCTATACCTACTCCCCAGCACCTTAAACCCATGTCCTCTTGTGGCCACCATTTCAGCCCTGGGAAAAGCCTCTATCTACATGATTCAATGCCTCTCATCATCTTCTACACCTCTATCAGGTCCCCCCTCATCCTCCATCTCTCCAAGGAGAAAAGGCCAAGTTCACTCAACCTGCTTTCATAAGGCATGCTCCCCAATCCAGGCAGCATCCTTGTAAATCTCCTCTGCACCCTTTCTATGGCTTCCACATCCTTCCTGTAGTGAGGCGACCAGAACTGAGCACAATACTCCAAGTGGGGTCTGACCAGGGTCCTATATAGCTGCAACATTACCTCTTGGCTCCTAAATTCAATTGCCCGATTGATGAAGGACAATACACCAAATGCCTTCTTAACCACAGAGTCAACCTGTGCAGCTACTTTCAGCATCCTATGGATTCGGACCCCAAGATCCCTCTGATCCTCCACATTGCCAAGAGTCATACCATTAATACTTTATTCTGCCGTCATATTTGACCTACCAAAATGAACCACTTCACACTTTCTCCATCTGCCACTTCTCAGCCCAGTTTTGCATCCTATCTATGTCCCACTGTAACCTCTGACAGCCCTCCACACTATCCACAACACCCCCAACCTTTGTGTCATCTGCAAACTTACTAACCCATCCCTCCACTTCCTCATCCAGGTCGTTTATAAAAATCACAAATAGTAAGGGTCCCAGAACAGATCCCTGAGGTACACCACTGGTCACCGACCTCCATGCAGAATACGACCCGTCAACAACCACTCTTTGCCTTCTGTGGGCCAGCCAGTTCTGGATCCACAAAGCAATGCCCCCTTGCTATAATCTTTACAATTTATTATTATACTGTTACATAAACAGGTAACAGTTTGGGAGGTTTAATTTACTCAGGTTTCTTGCCCTTGGCACAGTATGTTCGAGATCTGAGCTGGTCACTGTGCCCTGAGGGAAACCTGGAACCCAGAGAAGAGGTAGAGTAACAGGGTGTCTCCTTCAGCAATCAGAGTGAAGGATCAGGAAATACAGTTCCTGCTCACACATTGTCAAAGCAGGTGAATTCAATGTCAGACAGGCACAGATAGAGAAACAAAGTGAGGCGGAGAAAGTTCGGAGTGAGAAATAGAAAGACATCAAAATGTGGTAAATGTCTGAAACCTTCAACAGAACTAAAAGCTGGTTTGGATGAGAATCCTAACTTAGAAGAGGTCATTTTCAGTAGATCGTGGGTTGACTTTCAATAATCTGTGTCAGAGTCAGGACAGCTGGACGAGAAGGATTAACACTCAGCAGTGAGTTTTGTTTGTCTCAACAATATGAACACCATAACTTCACACTATTAATGTCTGTCAGCAGGGAGCTGGGCTGTTTGTGAAGTTAACGATGGAACAACACTTCTCAGCGATCAGCTTTCAGTTTAACCCTGCTTCTGCAGCTTGCCTGAAGTTTGCATAAATACAGCTTTTGATTTGGCTGTTACTCTGACAAATCGTTGTGGTACAATTGAAATATACATTCTGAAATTTTACAAATGTGAACAAGGTTTGGCCTAATATTATCTGATAATTGCTCCAAGGGGCGCTTCAGCGTGTGTTTTACAGAAACTGAAGGAATAAACGACTGCCGTGTCTACGACTGCCCCAGGGATCCAGTTAATGGAGAAAATTAAAGGAATCTTACACTGCACTTAAATCATTAATGATTCTGGGAGAGGTTGATGGCTGTCTTTGACGTGTGTTTTTTTCTTGTCAAAATTGTGTATAATTTATGTTTAATGTATGTTTTTCTTGTGAATGCTGCTTATCTGATGCTCTGTGCCTGTGACGCTGCTGACAGTAAGTGTTTCACTGCCCCTGTGCTCACACGGACTTGTACATCTGACAGTAAACTGGACCTTGACTTTGACATTTACTTCCACTCGGTACTGAAGGCATGTCGTCAATCTATGGTGCGGAGCTGCTTTGAGTCAGTGCACCCAGTGTAAGTGCCAACAACAAAAGGGGTGATGTACGTCTGCCATCACATGTGAGATCGATAAGATGTATAATTTTCCTAAAATTGTTTTGGGAGATGAATCACGGGCTGGGTCAGCACCAGGCAGTCACTGAGTGTGACCGACAATGGGTGGTGCAAAACCATAGTCATCACAGCGATTCCCATGTCAGCAAAGGACACAAGGTTATCAACACAGTTTGTTCATTTGGCAGAAACCCTCCAGACACATCAGCTCCGGTTAATGAGCCTTCTTCCCCAAACTCACCCCTCACCCCCTCACCCCTCACCCCCCTCACCCCCCTCACCCCCCTCACCCCCTCTCACCCTTCACCCCCTCTCACCCTTCACCCCCCTCACCCCCTCACCCTTCACCCCCTCACCACCCCCCCTCACCCTTCACCCCCTCACCCTTCACCCCCCTCACCCTTCACCCCCTCTCACCACCCCCCTCACCCTTCACCCCCCCTCACCCTTCACCCCCTCTCACCCTTCACCCCCCTCACCCTTCACCCCCTCACCCTTCACCCCCTCACCCTTCACCCCCCTCACCCTTCACCCCGTCACCCCTCACCCCCCTCACCTTCACCCCTCTCACCCTTCACCCCCCTCACCCTTCACCCCCTCACCTTTCACCCCCCTCACCCTTCACCCCCCTCACCCTTCACCCCCCCTCAGCCACCGCCATCACATAATTCACTCCCCGTCCCTCCCCTCCTCTGCCACACACACTTCCTGTGCCCTCCCCTCCTCTGCTCCGTCTCTGCAACTCAAAACGTTATCGACACGGCACTTTTTTCCTTAATTTATAGGATTCTTCATCAGTCACACGCACATCGAGACACACGGTGCAGTGCACCTGTTGTGTGGAATGCTCTGGGGGCAGCCGCAAGTGTCGCCGCGCTTCCGGCGCTGACACAGCAGTGTTGTACTGCACCTGAATGTTGCTGACAATCGCCGCTGGAGATCTCTGTTTCCCAAATGGGTGAACGCACTGTCTCAGGAAACGGCTTTGCCTTCTGACTGGGACGTTCCTGATCTCTGGGCGATTATCTCTCCCTGGGAGAGAAGTGAGCAGATGTATTTGATTCAGTCTCATTTTGACTGAATATTTAATTAAAGCCTCTTTAGATCAAATCATAATCTGGCCTGATTTGCTCTCTATTGCCGTTGCAATGACGGTGGTTATAAGCTTAACACAAGAGTTGCAATCTGCCTGTTGTCAATTGCAATAATTGAAGCAATGGTGAATTATTAACAAGGTGACTCGGGTGTTCAGTTGCAGAATGATCCAGTGCTCCTCAGGGGCAGTGGAATCAGCTGGAAAGATTTGTTTCTCCAGCTCTTATTACACATAAACTTAAAGAATAATTTAAGGCACAAATCCCCAGAGCCACATGCTCATCAAAACCATCCCTAAGGTATCCAAATGTTAATAAAAGTTTGACTGAGTCCATGTAATTATGACCCAATTTGTGACCTTGATTATTATTGCGGAATCTTTACAAACATAACTTGAGATTTCAAAAATGACAATACTTCCCACTTTGGGGATGAAAGTGGTGAGGCTGTCCGACAATGACAATGTTGAACAGAGGCCAATCCTTTCAGTAAGCAGAGCTGCCAGAGGAAGTGGTAGAGGTGGGTACATTTACAATGTTTAAATGACATTTACACAGGTTCATGGACAGGAAAGGTTTAGAGGGATACGGGCCAAACACAGGCAAATGGGACTAACTCAGGAAGGCATCTTGGTCAGCATGGACAAGTTGGGCCGAAGGACCTGTTGCTGTGCTGTGTAACTCTATGACTGTAAACTTTTACAATGGAATGAAGCTGATATATTTTGTTCTTCTCGGACCTGTCAAAATTCCTTGCTTGAACTCATTCTCCTGCAGGATACCAATGACTTGTCCATTGGAGGAAGCTGAGGGGGGCCCTGACAAAGGTGTACAAAGTTATGGAAGGGATAGATGGGGTGGATAGTGAGAACCTTTTTCCCTTGGCGAGGGTGACAAAGGCAAGAGGCCATGGGTTTAAGGTGAGCGGTGCGAGGAAGAGAGGGGATCTGAGGGCGAATTTTCTTCACAAAAAGTGTGGTTGGAATTTGGAACATGTTGGTTGAGGTGGTGGAGGCAGAGGCTCTCCCAGCAGTCCAGAAACATCCAGACAAGCATCTGAATCACCAAAGAATAGAAGGGCAAAGTGGGGTAAATGGGACCGGCACAGATATGGTCATCATGGACGATGGGCTGAAGGACCTGTTTCTGTGCAGTGCGATCCCGTGACTATTTAACTGCACATGTGCCTTTCGGGAGGTGTTGTCTGATTTCCCCATTTCAATGATGAGAGCTGAGCACTGAGCTCTTTCACAACACATGAGGTGACCCAATGGTAGCTGAGAGGCCTGGGTAAGTAATCCACAGACTGGGATTCAGCTCCCGCCACCACAGCTGTCGAATTTGAATTAAGTTACTAATCTGGAATTTAAAAAAAAGCAACCTGGAAATAATGATGACGAGCACGAGATCAGCAGCACTTCCCAGCCATACTTCACAGCTGTAAGACATCTCTCTGTGTTCTCCCACATTAGTAGGGCTCCAGAAATCACCCTGGCAACCCTGGTCTCACCCTGTCAGAGACTTGCTCATTGACTTCTCTTTTCTCCCCAATTCTCTCTGCAACTTAACACTAACATGTTTTCTGCTTTTCCCAGTTGTGATGAAGTCCTCTTCAACTGGAAATATTTTCTGTTTCTCTCTTCACAGATGCTGGCTGACCTGCTGAGTGTTTCCAGAATTCCCTGTTTTTGTTTCAGAATTCTAGCAACTGCAATTTTTTGTTTTATGTTAAACTTGAGTTGCTTTTTAGAAATGCATTGCTGGCTTCAATTGATTAATCTAAACTCGTCCAAGTGATTGTTATTATGGTCCTGGATTAGTCTCCATGAACTTGAAGTATGTGAAATAGAAACAAGAGCAGCACAAGTAGATAACATGGTTAAGAAAGCATATGGGGCACTGCTTTCATTAGTCGGGCATTGAATACAAGAGCAGAGAGATTATGCTCCCACTTTATAAGACCTTGGAGTGCTGTAAGCAGTTCTGGTCACCAAGGTAGAGGAAGGATGTGACTGCACCGGAGAGGGGGCAGAGGAGATTCTCCAGGACGTTGCCTGGGACGGAGCAGTTCAGTTATGAGGAGGGACTGGAGAGGCTGGGTCTGTTCTCCCTGGAGTGGAGGAGGTTAAGAGGAGACATGATTGTATATAAAATTGTAAGGGGTGTAGACAGGGTAGGCCGCAGGAAACCTTTCTCCCTATCAGAGGTGACTAGAACTAGAGGACATAGATATGGAGCAGGGGAAGGGAGTTAGAAGGGATTTGAGTGTCTTCACCCAGAGAGCGGTGAGTACCTGGAACGCACGGCCCGAGAGAGTGGTGGAAGCAGAGTCGCTGACAGCAGTTACGAGCTTTCTAGATGAGCACTTGAATCGCCCAGAATTAGGTGGCGAGGGCAAGTGCTGGGAGATGCAATAAATGTGGATGGGTGCCCACTGGTCAGTGTGGACATGGCAGGCTCAGTCGCCCGTTACCATGCTGTAGGACTCTCCCATCAGGCACTTATCTGTGCTTCGCTACTCAGTGTGTTCATGGCGGATGTTCTAGCTCAGGCCCACCTCCCTGCACTGACCCAGGTGTCCTGATTCCCTTATTTCCATTGAAAGCTTCCCTTCTAATTACTCCTCCAAAACCAAGGTTTCAGGAGCACCTGTAGAGGCAGCTCTTATTGTCGGAGAAAGTAGGGACTGGGTGCTCCTGGTCTTCGTTCCTCAGTTAGTACAGGAACCGTCCACTGCCCTTCCGTCACACACTGGCCTGTGTTTGTTTGAATAGTTTTCAGGTTTCCTAAATATTTGGATAAATTTCTCCGCTTTGCCAGGAGATTCTGTGTTTTTTTGCTGATATGAAAATTAAATTAGAATCTGACCTGATGAGGTGGGTCATTGCTGGATTCCCAACATGTTTTACAAAGCACTAGGATGTCATTTATTGGTCCTCAGTGTGGTTTGAACCTACGTCACTCTGCAAGATACAATGATTAGAAATTCTAGCACAGAACCGTGCAGTAACGTGATGCTCAATTGGAGACCAATGACTGAAGCATGTGCCACTGGTGGGTAGAGTGAACATTTCAAGGCTGTTGTCAGTGTTGGGCACTCAGGTTGCCCCTCAGGCAAGGAATGGCCCTCGAATTCACACTCATGCAGACCATCTTCCTCCCATTAACCTTTGCTTTTCCATTGGATTCTGAGGCATGTTATCTCCACTACATTGTTTGTCAATGGACATCACTGCCTTGTGAGTGAAACACATGTGCAGAGGACAATGCTCAAGTTCCCTCTGCAGAACATGGCCACATTTAACACTACAGCTTCAAATCTGTCTTTTTTTTCCGTTTACTGTTTTGCTTTTGGAATCTAAGTGTTCCTGGCAAGGACAGCATTTATTACCCATCCTTATTGGCTACACCATTTTAGGAGGCATTGGAGAAAACAACCACATCAAGTCTGAGGTCAAATATAGGTTTGACTAGACAAAGACAAATAAACCAGAATGGTTCTCACTCCAATCTTGTTTTGTGACATCATTACTCATGACGAGATCTATTTATTTAATTCATTTTTATTAACTGAATTTAAATGCCAAAGCCACAATGATAGGATTTGAACCTGAGTACCTGGTTGTTAGTCAGCCCTCTGGTTTATGAGAGTGCTAGCTTAACTACTGTACTACTTCCATTCTCTGTGCAATGCAGTTCCAAAGCCAATGTGTCCTAATGCTTTAGTTGGCTCATGATGTTACCAGATGGTGATGAGTGGCCAACCATCTTATCCATAAACAACCCAACTAATTTGTTTCAACAGATCGAGTGAAGATGTGCTCTTTTCTGAGGTGTCTTCAGCCAAGGTGTTAATACTTCATCTTGACACCCACTGAGGTTCATATACACAACTTCAAGGAGATGGTTAGAAACTCTTCAAACCTACGTCTTAATTCCAATCATGTGTCCATTGGACTGGCTGTGTTCACTTTGTCCTTGGTCAAAGATTATGTACCTTCTCAGGTCTTTAGAGAATATTTTCTTTCCCTGTGACCAAACTCAAGAGCCATAAATTGAGGGACTCCTTTCCTGTTTCAAGCATAGAATGAAGAAGCTTTATTTCTGTGCCTTCATTGACTCTCTTCCTTCCCCCCAAACACTTCATACAGCATGAATTGGTGGAAGGCATCTGTCTTACCAAAGGTAGCCCCTAATTTCACCCATTGAGTTAGTTGGTTTGGGAGGTTGTTTTGCCAAAGTATAAGAAAGAGTTTGAAAGCCATTGTACCTCCACTCCCACTGTCTCTACAAATGTTGTGTTCATTCCTAACTATTCTGAAGCCAGGTAGTCAAGTGTGTTCAGAAAGGGTGGGGAAAGGATCATCAATGGGTGGATAAGTGGGTGTAGATGAATTATAGACCAGTGAGTCTTACGTCAGTGGCGGGCAAGCTGTTAGAGGAATGTTCAGGGGAGATGTCAGAGGTTTTTCACACAGAGAGTGGTGGGTGTCTGGAACGCACTGCTGGGGGTGGTGGTAGAGGCTAATACAATAGGGGCATTTAAAAGACTCTTAGATAGGCACATGGATGCAAGAAAAATGGAGGGTTATGGGCTGTGTAGGAAGGATTAGATTGATCATGGAGGAGGTGTTCATATAGTTCGGCACAACATCGTGGGCTGAAGGGCCTGTACTGTGCTCTGTTGTTCTACGTTTGATGTTCACAAGGTGGAGAGTGTGCTGTAGACCTCCAAAATAGAGAGCAAATCTACAGGAAAATTTCTAAAAAATGTGAGAACGCATAGTCTGTAAGAGTTGGAGGTGGATGGGCGGTTAATTCCCCAAATATTATCTAAAAGATGTAGATGCACAGAAGGGCTAAGGTGCATTCCGAAGAACTTTCTTTGTCCAGTATGTAGCAAGCTCAACAATAGGGCTACGATTGTGGACCCGGTTCCAGGGAAAGCTGGAGGAAGAATGGGGAATGCTGACAGAAGAAAATCAGAACAGGAGAGCAGGCCACCTTGCCCCTTAACCCTGCCCCGTCGTTCAATCTGATGATGGCTGGCACCAACTCCTCAGTTCCCCAGATCCTTCAATTCCACGATATTTCAAAAATTGATTTACTTCCTCTTTAAATCCCTCCTGTGACCAAACCTCTGG
Source organism: Pristis pectinata (assembly GCF_009764475.1). Lineage (NCBI taxonomy): Eukaryota > Metazoa > Chordata > Chondrichthyes > Rhinopristiformes > Pristidae > Pristis > Pristis pectinata. Next base: position 1,447,568 of record NC_067423.1, on the reverse strand, counting down.
GGTGGGGGATTCCAGAGGTTTACCATCCTCTGTGAGTTCAAATTCCCATGACCGCACCTTAATCTTGTCACTATGTCTTCACATTCAGGACTGCCCAGTAATGGAGACTTCTCTGTCATGCCCTGTTAGGATCATGTATGTTTCAGTAAGATCACCCCTCACTCTTCTGGACCAAAGAATACAGATCCAACCTCTTTAGCCACTTGTTATAGAACCCTCTCACACCCACGAACTAGTGCAGTGAATCTCATTAGATCTGCCTCCAGGGGAGCAAGACTGTGCACGGTACTCCAGGTGTGGCCTTATCAACACCTTGCTTAACTATAGTACTCCCAACTTTGAAACTCCACTACCCTTACAGTAAAGGCCAACATGCTGCTTGCCTTCCTAACCACCTGCTGCACCTACCTGCTAATGTTCTGTGATTAATGCACAAGAACACCTGGGTCCTTGTGTACTTCGCTCATCTCCAATCTCTCGACATGGCGATAAGAATTTGCCTTTCACTTCCTCGTACCTCAAAGTGCATGACCTCCCACAGTTGCCAAGCTCTTGCCCACACACTCAACCTACTTACCTCCTGATGCAGAATCCAAATATGCTCATCACAACATGCCCTCCCATCTATTTTCATGTCAACAGCAACCAATTCAGTTAGATTTAGAATGGTTAGGAAAAGGACAAAGATAAAATTGAAGGAAATGTTCTAAATTGGGCTACAGATAATTTTATTAGACTGATAAGTGAATGAGTAAAAGTGGATTGAAAACTCATATTTGAAGGTAACTTGTGGTAGAACATTGGGAGGTACTTCAGGAAATGATTTTGGGGGTTTGGGATAAACACGTCGACAGAGAGAAAAGGATGCCCTGCAGATCTCGACTCCCTGGTGACCAGGTGCACAGAGTGTGAGGTCGGAAAAGGGAAGCTCATTTCAGTTCCTGAGAACTCAATGTTGCAGAAAGCCCAGAAGAATTTAACAAGTGTACAAGCATAATTAGAAGGGAAGTTAGGAAAGTGAAGAGAAAACATGCTGATAAAATGAGAGAAGACCAAAATGTTTTGTGATAACAGAAAGAGCAAAAGTATCCTGACTGGTTGCATCACGGTCTGGTACGGCAATTTGAATGTGCAGGAATGTAAGAAGCTGCAGAGAGCAGTGAACTCTGCCCAATACATCACGGGCACATCCCTTCCCACCATCGGTAGTATGTACAGGAGCCACTGTCTCAAGAAGGCAACATCCATCATGAAAGATCCCTACCATCCGGGCCATGCCATCTTCTCACATCTACCATCGGGCAGGAGGTACAGAAGCCTGAAGTCCCACCAGGTTCAAGAACAGCAACTTCTCTTCAACCATTCAGTTCTTGAACCATCCGGCACAACCCTGATTACTACCTCAGTACAGCAACACTTGATCACTTTGCACTAAAATGGACTTTGTTTTTTGTTCTAATTGTGATCTTTCCTGTAAAAATTGTGTATAATTTATGTTTAATTTATGTTTTTCTTGTGAATGCTGTTTATCTGATGCTGTGTGCCTGTGATGCTGCTGCAAGTAAGTTTTTCATTACACCTGTGCACACATGGACTTGTGCATCTGACAATAAACTCAACTTGATTTGACTTGATAATAAGACAAGAAAGGATATCTTTATTAGTCACATGTACATCGAAACACACAGTGAAATGCATCTTTTGCGTAGAGTGTTCTGGGGGCAGCCCTCAAGTGTTGCCACGCTTCTGACACCAACATAGCACGCCCACAACTTCCTAACCCATACGTCTCTGGAATGTAGGAGGAAAAGTGAGTTTCACTTGCAGAGTCAGGAGTTGGAGTGAGATTTGGAGCGGGATGCTTGAAAAGAGGTGAGTCTCTGTGCCTGAGCTGGTGAGTTTCAACTTGTAAGAGTCTAAACGAGGCACATTTGCAAATTGTTGCCTGCTGATTGGCTTATTAACAGCAGCAAATAAAGGTAGGGCAGGTGTAGGTGAAGTGATTATTTTGGGAGTGGGGGTGCTGAGGTGAGGCTTCAGGGTGAAGAGGCAAAGGTAAGCTTGCTTGCTTTCTTTCTTGTGGTGTTCCCTGTAGTGCAGAGCAGTGAGACTGGCTCCAGGGTCAGTGGTGTGATCAGCTAGTGAGATGTGGGGGTTCTGGGAGACATCCGGTCTCCCTGATAACTACATCTGCATGAGGTGCATCCAGCTGCAGCTCCTTACAGACCGTGTTAGGGAACTGGAGCTGCAGCTGGATGACCTTGGGCTCCTACGGGAGACTGAGGGGTTCCTAGATAGGGGCTACAGGGAGGCAATCACTCTGAGGCTGCAGGAGGCAGACAGCTGGGTGACTGTTGGAAGGATGGAGAATAGGCAGGTAGTGCAGAGTACGCCTGTGGCCGATCCCCTCAATAACAGGTATACTGCTTTGGATACTGCTGGGGGGGATACCTACCAGAGGAAAGCTGCAGTGACCAGATCTCTGCACTGAGCCTGGTTATGTGGTGTAGAAGGGAAGGGGGGAGAAGAGGAGAGTGGTAGTGATAGGGAATTCCTTAGTAAGGGGGGCAGACAGGAGATTCTGTGGATGTGGAAGGGACTCCTGGATGGTATGTTTCCTCCCTGGTGCCAGGGTCAGGGATGTCTTGGATTGGGCCCACATCCCTCTGAAGGGGGAGGGTGAACAGCCAGAGGTTGTGGTACATATTGGTACCAATGACATAGGTAGGAAAAGAGATGAGGTCCTGAAGAGGAAATATAGGGAGTTAAGTAGGAAGCTGAAAAGCAGGACCTCAAGGGCAGTAATCTCTGGATTGCTGCCTGTGCCAGTAAGGGTAAGAATAGGCTGATTTGGCAGATGAATGTGTGGCTGAGGAGTTGGTGCTGGGGGCAGGGTTTCAGATTTGTTGATCACTGGGATCTCTTCTGGGGAAGGTATGACCTGTACAAAAGGGATGGGTTAAACCTGAACTGGAGGGGGACCAATATTCTTGTGGGCAGGTTTGCTAGAACTGTTGGGGAGGGTTTAAACTAGTTTGGCAGGGGATTGGGGACCAGAGTGATAGGTCAGAGCTTGGTTCATTTCATCTACAAGTAGATGCAGGATGTAGAAAGACTGAGGAAGGGTAGACAGCTGAAAGGGCAAAATTGCAGTCAGTTGGATGGGCTGAAGTGTGTTTACTTTAATGCCAGAAGTATCAGGAACATGGCTGATGAACTTAAAACATGGGTAGGTATGTGGAACTATGATATGGTGGCTATTACAGAGACTTGGCTGTGGCAAGGGCAGGAATGGCTGCTGGATATTCTGGGGTTTAGATGTTTTAAAAGGGACAGGGGTGGAGGTAAGAGGTGGGGGAGCGGCTTTGCTGATCAGGGACAGTGTCACAGCTGTAGAAAAGGAGGATGTCCTGAGGAATCGTCCACTGAGTCAGTGTGGGTGGAAGTCAAACAGGAAGGGAGTGATCACTCCCTTGGGAGTATTCTACAGACTACTCCCTCTCTCTCTCTTCTCTCTCCCCCCCCCCCCCCCCCCCCCCCCCCCCCCCGTAGCAGCTGAGGAGCAGATCAGGAGGCAGATTTTGGAGAGATATAAAAATACCAGGGTTGTTGTTATGGGTGATTGCAACTTCCTAATATTGATTGGCACCTCTTTAGTGTGAAGGGGATAGATGGGGCAGAGTTTGTTCAGTGTCCAGGAAGGATTCCTGATACAGTATGTGGACAGGCTGACTAGAGGAGAGGCCATACTAGACCTGGTGCTAGGCAATGAGCCTGATCAGGTTTCAGATCTCTGTGGGAGAGCATTTTGGAGACAGTGACCATAACTCCTTGACTTTTACTGTAGCCTTGGAGAGGGATAGGAGCAGATGATATGGGAAAGTATTTAACTGGGGGAGGGGGAATTATGATGCTATTTGGCAGGAACTTGGGAGTGTAAATTGGGAACACATGTTTTTGGGGAAGTGCACAGTGGAAATGTGGAGGTTGTTTTGGGAATACTTGCATGGAGCTCTGGATAAGTTTGTCCCATTGAAACAGGGTAAGGATGGTAGAATGAGGGAATGGTGGTTGACGTGAGATGTAGAATGTCTTGTCAAGAGGAAGAAAGAATTTTGAGGTTTAGAAAGCATAGATCAGACAGGGCTCTGGACAGTTACCAGGTAGCCAGCTGGGAGCTTAAGGATGGACTTAGGAGAGCTAGAAGAGGGTATGAGAAGTCCTTGGCGAGTAGGATCAAGGAAAACCCCAAGGTGTTCTACATGTATGTAAGGAATAAGATGATGACTAGAGCAAGGGTAGGACCAATCAGGGATATAAGAGGAAACGTGCCTGGTGTCGGAAGAGGTAGGGGAGGTCCTTAATGAATACTTTGCTTCAGTATTCACCAGAGAGGGAGAGAACTTGATGTTTGAGGATGGTGTACAACAGACTGATACGCTGGGGCATGTAAATGTGAGGAAAGAGGGTGTGCTGGAACTATTCAAAAACATTAGGATAGATAAGTCACCAGGGCTGTATGGGATATATCCAAGGCTATTATGGGAAGCTAGAGAAGAGATTGCTGCATATTTGGTGACTATCCTTGCATCCTCACTGGCCACAGGAATAGTGCCAGCTGATTGAAGGGTGGTAAATGTTCCTCTGTTCAAGAAGTAGTACAGATAACCCTGTAAATTGCAGACCAGTGAGTCTTACTTCAGTGACGGGAAAATTACTGGAGAAGATTCTTAGACAGGATTTATGGGCATTTAGAGATGCATAGGCTGACTGGGGACAGTCAGCATGGCTTTGAGGGGTGGGTCATGCCTCATGAGCCTGATTGAATTCTTTGAGGATGTGACAAAGCACATTAAAGATAGAGCAGTGGATGTGGTGTATGTGGATTTTAATAAAGTGTTCTGCAGGGATCTGTTCTGGGACCCCTGCTCTGTTTTATATAATGGCTTGGATGAGGATGTGGAAGGGTGGGTTAGTAAGTTTGATACAAAGGCTGGTGGTGTTGTGGATAGTGTAGAAGGTTGCTGTAGATTACAACAGGATATTAATAGAATGCAGAGCTGGGCTGAAGTGGCAGATGGAGTTCACCCAGATAAGTGAAGTGATGCACTTAAGGAGATCAAATAGAATGCAGGACTCTTAGCAGTGTGGAGAAATGGGGGATAGAACCCTCAAGGTGGACACACAGGTTGATAAGGCATATGGTGTGTTGGCCTTCATCAGTCGGAGTACTGCGTTCAAGAGCTGTGAGGTGATGTTGCAGCTCTACAGAACTCTGCTTAGACAACACTTGGCATATTGTGTTCAGTTCTGGTTGCTGCATTATAGGAAGGATGTGGAAGCTCTAGAGGGCTCAGGAGATTTACCAGGATGCTGCCTGGATTAGAGCATGTCTTATGAGGATAGGTTGAGTGAGCTGGGGCTTTTCTCTTTGGAGAGAAGGAGGATGAGAGGTTACTTGAGAGAGCTGCTCAAGATAAGAGGCACAGATTGAGTGGACAGTCAGACTTTTTCCCAGAGTGACAATGGCTAACATGAGGGGACATAATTTTAAGGTGAAGGTATAAGGGCGATGTCAGGGGTAAGTTTTTTTACACAGTGGTGGGTGCATGGAATGCATTGCTGGCAGATGTTGTGGGAGCAGATGCATTGGGGACATTTAAGAAACTCTAAGACACATGATATAAAAATAGGGGGGTATGTGGGAGGGAAGATCTTAGAGCAAGATAAAATGTTGGCACAATATTGTGGGCCAAAGGGCCTGTAGTGTTCTATGTTCTAAACTGGAGCACCTGGAGGAAACCCACACAGACACGGAGAATGTACAAACTCCTTGCAGACAGCAGCTGGAATTGAACCTGGTTCACTGGCAGTGTAAAGCACTACACTACTGCACTACCATGCATGCCTAGAATTAAGCCTAGTCAATTGGAGACCAAAATGGTTGTGTGTGTGAGTTGGCAGAGGATGTGGGTAATGTTCTGAATTAATGTTTTGCCAGTGTCTTTGTCCTCTGTTTTGTAATATCCACTTAAGGAAGTTGTGTGTAAAAATATTGAAAGGGATAAATATGGTAAACTAGGGAGTATTAAGGGTTTACATCTTTGAAAGTAGATAGGAGGACCTGGTGAAATATATGCCAAGCTGTCAAAATCAAAGGAGGAAATTGTAGAGACTCTAATATTTCAACTCTCCTGATGGATGGGAGTGCAGTGGAGGATTGGAGCACTGCTCACCTTGTACCATTGTTTCCAAAGGGGGAGCTGATACCAAATCATTGCAGTGCAAATTAATGGGATCCATTCTAACCCACCAGGTGATTGTCAGCATGCATTTGATGAGGGAAGGTCATGACTGACTAACTTCATTGAGTGTTTTGAGGAGGCATCAGGGTTGATGAGCCAGTGTGCTTGATGTTGTCTACAAGGACTTCAACAGTTTTAACAAGGTCCCACACATCAGGCTGGTCAAAGTGTGGATGTATTAACCATGATGTTTCAAGAATTGCTAGAGTCAAGAGTGGTTCCAGAGGACTGGAAAATCACAAATGTCACTCCATTCTTTAAGAAGGAAGGGAGGCAAAAGACAAGAAATATCAGGCCTGTTAGCCCAACTTCAGTGGTTGGTAAGATGTTAGTCCATTAAGGATGAGGTTTCAGGGTGCTTGGAAGCACATGATAAAATAGGCTGAAGTCAACATGGTTTCCTTAAGGGGAGATCTTGCCTGACAAATCTGTTGGAATTCTTTGAGGAAGTAACAGGCAGAATAGACAAAGGTGTCAATAGATGTTGTTTACTTGGATTTTCAGAAGGCCTTTGACAAGGTGCTGCACATGAGGCTGCTAAACAAGGTAAGAGCCCATGGTTTTCCAAGAAAGATGGATAGAAGATTGCTTTCTGCCAGTCAGCCAAAGAGTGGGAATAAAGGGGGCTTTTTCTGGTTAGCTGCCGGTGACCAGTGGTGTTCCGCAGGGTCTGTGTTGGGTCTGTTGCTTTTCACTTTAGATGTTAATGATCTGGATGATGGAATTGAGGGCTTTGGCAAGTTTGCGGATGATACAAAGATAGGCGGAGGGGCAGGTTGTGTTAAGGAAGCAGGAGGTCTACAGAAGGACTTGGACAGGTTGGGAGAATGAGCAAAGAAGTGGCAGATGGAATACAGTGTAAGAAGGTGTACAGTCATACATACCACTTTGGGAATAGAAGTGTAGACTACTTTCTAAATGGAGAAAATTCAGAAATTGGAGGTACTTAGGAGTCCTAATGTGGATTCCCTAAAGGTTAACTTGCAGGTTGAGTCGGTAGCAAGGAAGGCAAATGCAATGTTAGAATTCATCTCAAGAGGACGAGAATATAAAAGCAAGGGTGTAATGCTGGCTTTATAAGGCATTCGTCAGACCACATTTGGAAGACTGTGAGCAGTTTTGGGTCTTGTATCAAAGGAAGGATATGCTGGCATTGGAGAAGGTCCAGAAGAGGTTTACAAGAATGATCCCAGGGATGTATGAGGAGCATTTGATGGCTCTGGGCCTGTACTCACTGGAGTTTACAAGGATAAGGGGGGGAATATCATTGAAACCTAACGAATATTTATTGTAGAGTTAACGTGGAGAGGATGTTTCCATCAGTGAGAGTCCAGGACCAGAGGGCACAGCCTCAGAATAGAAGGAATGGCCTAATTCGGCTCCTATGTCTTATGGTCAAACAAGGTAATAGGCTATGGGATCCAAGGGAGAGTGGAAAAGTGGGCCCCACTCTGGCCCAGAGACGGGAAGTAGCAAGTATATTAACTGGTATTTCTGTTGACGTGGAAGACAGTTACTGGTGGGGTTCCTCTGGGTTCAATCTCATACCTTGTGTTGTTAATTGAAACTAGGCTGCATGGATCATAATGAAAATGTTCACAGATGAAAGTGAGGAAGAATTATTAGACAGGAAGATATTGATGATCTGGTCAGTTAGACATGAAAGTGGTGAATGGAATTTTACATGGAACACGGGACAGTACAGCACAGGAACAGGCCCTTTGGCCCACAATGTCTGTGCTGACCACAAAGCTGAATTAAACTAAATCTCCTCTGCCTGTATGTGATCCATATCCCTCCATTCTCTGCATCATCGTGTGTCTAACAGCCTCTTTAACAGCCATAGAACCTTAAAGGCACCAGGACAGGTCAATAAGTAAGGTTATGCTTGAATTGTCACCAAAACCAGATGGACCAAATTGGGAGAGGGGAGTGGGCAGTGACCACTTTGTACAGTTCTAGTCACCACATCACAGGAGAGAAGTGCTGCACTGGAAAGGGTGCAAAGGGGATTGGTGAGGATGTTGCCAGGACTGGAAACAACGATGTCTGGTCCTGTGGCCACAATTGGCCCAGTCTGTTGTCTGATGCTTCTGTCCCCTTGATGAAAGGGGACAACAAACGAGCAGCACTAATCCGAGGGGTCAGTTCTCTCAGTGGCCTGAAACATGAGCTTTGGTTCTCTCTCCACAGATGCTGACTGACCTGCTGACCATTTCCAGTTTTTATCAGATTTCTGACATCTATGGTGTTTTGCCCCAGCATTCTGAAACCAATGTTGCTTTCATCATTTTCTTTTCTTATTTCAACTTTCATGCAAACTTCACCTCCACTCTCACTCAACATGACAGGTCTCACCTTTCTGTTGACTGAGTACTGGTGTGCTGCAGAGCAATTGATCTGGTTCAGTCGCTGGGGAAATAAATCGGTGTGAACCAATCAATGCCTGAATGTGGGAGTGGAAGGGGAGCATGCAGTGTGAATAGAGAAGGGAAGGGACTGTGCAGAGGGAGTGGGGTGCAGGCAGTGGGAGTTGGGAAGAAGTGCAGGGAGTGGGGAAGGGGGGCAGACTTGACAAGACCTGCTCCAGGTTGGTGGGATCAACAGATAATTAACTGGAACTCAAGTAGTTTTGGTTTGGAGGTTTCCAAGGATATAGAAATGTATGGTGACTATCGTGCGAAATGCAATTATCAAGCATATTTCTGAGCTGTTGTCATTCTATATGAATATTGTAAATTATTCCAACTCTGATTTTCTGCAGACTCTATTTTCTTTAGCTTTGTTTATTGTGTGATAGAATTATTATGCTTACACTAGGAATCTGGCAAAAGTCTCCCATTATTGATCACATGTTCAATGTCTCTGCATCAGCTGTGTTGTCACAAATCAGACACAGCTGTATCACAGCCCAGGAGATTCTGGCTTGGCTTCTCCAAGGCAGGTTGAGTGGATTGTCTGTTCCCACACTTTCCAATACAAAATTTAGTCATAAATCAGTGGCCAAACAATCAGTGGAGATCTTTGTTCCAGTGTTCCAAGTAGCCCTTGGAGTTGGTCACTTTATTCCGATGTCTCTTTTGCTAATCCTGTTGAATTTGTCCACGTACAAAATGAATGCTCCAATTACCTCCAGGAGTACAGAGACTAACATGAACCCACTATACAGTCAGTGGTAAAGCATCATTTGTTTGTGGGTTGCAGCATCACTGACAAGGCCAGCATTTATTGCCCATCCCCAGTGGGGAAGTGATAGCCGGCTGCCCTCGTGAATTGTGGGGTTCTTTTGTGGAACGTACTCCCTCAGGACAGTTGGATGGGGACCCTGTGACCCTGCTCTCTTCCTTGTTGGAAGAAGTCGAGGGTTTAGGAGGTGCTGTTGGAGAGGCCAGTGTGGGTAAGTACAGAGCATCTTGCAGATGGTGCACATTGCAGTCACTGTGCCAGCGATGGAGGAATTCATGTTTAAGGTTGTGAACTTGGGTCAGTTGAACTTTGTTGTTGGAGCTACAACTCATCCATTCAAGTGGCGAGTATTCCATCAGAGCCCTGCACCTTGTAGGTAACGCAATGTTCTCGGGTAGTCAGGTGCACAGTTGTCCCAGGATGCCATGGTCTTGTAACCACAATGAGTATGTTGGTGATCCAGCTGAGCTTCCGGTCAATGGTGACTTCCAGGAGGTTGGTGGTGGGGAACTTGTCTACGATAATGCTATTGAATGTTAAAGAGAGATGGTTAGACTCTTTCATAGAGGAATACAGCATGAATACAGGACCTTTGGCCCAACCAGTCCATGGTGCCCACCTATCTAGTCCTAATTTCCTACATTCAGCCCATATCCCTCCAAGCCCTGCCCCTCCATGGACTTATCCATGTGCTTCTTAAATGATACTGTCATACCTGCCTCACCCACCTCCTGTCAGCTCACTCCATATTCTCACCACCCTCTGCGTGGAAAAAGTTGCCCACCAAGTCCCTTTTAAATCTGTGCCCCTTAGTTTGGACTCCCCTACCCTCGGGAAGAAAAATGAGCACCTGAACAGGGACATGAACTCTGGACCTTCAGATTAAAAGCCTGATGCTCTACAGACTGAGCTATCCAGACTATTGTACAATTACTGGTGCTTTCGTAGCACAAATGTTACTTGCCACTTACCTGCTTGTGCCTGAATTTTGCCTTGGTTTTGATGCTTGCAGACATGAGCTGTTGTAGAAGAGTTGAGTGGAATTGAACATTTTTCAATAATTGGTAAAATCCCCACTTCTGACCTACAGATGGAAGGAAGGTCACTGAAGCAACTGAGGATGGTTGGACCCAGGACACTACCCAGAGGAACTCCTGCAGTGATGTCCAAGGGCTAGGATGTTTAGAATGAGGGCATACAGGGATACTGGTATTGGCTTATTGTTGTCACATGTACAGAGGTGGAGTGAAGTGCTTTTGTCTGTGTGCTATCCAGACATAAGGGTGGGGGGGTGAGGATGAGAGAGAGAGAGAGAGAGAGTGTGTGTGTGTGTGTGTCCCGGTTAAACAAATAAGGTGCAAGGGCCATGACAAGGTAGACTTTGAGATCAAGGGTTCATCTTTATTATACAAGAGGTTGATACCAGTGGGACAAAAGCTGTCCCTGGGGTACATAGAACAGTACAGCACAATACAGGCCCTTCAGCCCACAATATTGTACTGAGTTTTAAACCTCACCTAAGACTATCTAACCCCTTCCTCCCACATATCCCTCTACTTTAAATTCTTCCACATGCTTATCTAGCAATCTCTTGAATTTGACCAATGTACCTGCCTCCACCACTACCCCAGGCAGTGCATTCCATGCCCAACCACTCTCAGGGTAAAAACCTTCCTCTGATATCTCCCTTGAACTTCCCACCCATTACTTTAAAGCCATGCCCTCTTATATTGAGCATTGGAACCCTGGGAAAGAGGCACTGGCTGTCCACTCTATCTATTCCTCTTAATATTTTATATACCCCTATCATGTCTCCTTTCATCTCTCCAAAGAGTAAAGCCCTAACTCCCTTAGTTTCTCCTCAATCCATACTCTCCAATCCAGGCAGCATCCTGGTAAATCTCCCCTGCACCCTCTCCAACACTTCCACATCCTTCCTGTAATGAGGTGACCAGAACTGGATCCAGTACCAAGAGTGGTCTAACCAGTGTTTTATAGAGCTGCATCATTACCTCGTGGCTCTTAAACTTGATTCCTCCACTTATGAAAGCTAACACACCGTAAGCTTTTTTAACTACCCTATCCACCTGAGGCAACTTACAGGGATCTGTGGATATGGATCCCCAGATCCCTCTGCTCCTCCACACTACCAAGAATCCTGCCATTAACTTTGTACTCTGCCTTGGAGTTTGTCCTTCCAAAGTGTACCATCTCACACTTCTCTGGATTAAATGCCAGCTGCCACTTCTCAGCCCAGCTCTGCATCCTATCAATGTCCCTCTGCAATCATCAGTCCTCCACACTATCCACAACACCACCAACCTTTGTGTCGTCTGCAAACTCGGTGAGCCACCCTTCCACCCCCTCATCCAAGTCATTAATAAAAATCACAAAGCAGAGGTCCCAGAACCGATCCTTGTGGGACACCACTAGTCAGAGCCCTCCAATCTGAATGCACTCCCTCCACCACAACCCCCTGCTTTCTACAGGCAAGTATATTGGATTGCTTTCCTCAAGGCCTGTACCATGCACTGTTCTAACGTCCCATGGTTTCCTTTGGAAGTATTATTTGACCGATACAGTGCAATACAAGTTATTTGTGATTTCTCCTCCAGCACCTGATGTAATTCAATAAAAGAATTCGTTGTTCATTGTGAAGATGTCCAGGTAACACCATGGGAGTAGACAGCCCACGGCTGGTGCTGTTGCACTGAGAACATTTTGCTTTTGTCTTTCAGATTTGCTTGTGACATAGGATGAGGCCATTTGGCCCATCAAGTCTGTACCTGTTCTCATTCCCATCCCTTTCCCCACTTATTTTCCCAGTCAGCTCCCTTCTGTTTTCCCCCTCCCATCCACCTATCATCACCAGGGGTAGTTTACAGAAACCAGTCAATCTGCCAATCTGTCCAATAATGAGTTGTCACTCAACTGTCTGATCCCAGCACATCAAACTGCGTTCACCATTTCACGGCCACTGATCACTCGAAGGGGGAGAAAAGTTGAGCATCTTGGGCAAAAGAGACGTTCCTGACCATGGAATGCTGGACACTGCTCAGTTTCTGCTCTGGCTGCAGTGGGATTCCCAACCCAGGCAGATCCCCAGAAAATCAAAAACTGCAGATGCTGGAAATCTGAAGTAACGATATAAATTGCAGGAAATACTCAGCAGGTCAGGCAGCTTCTGTGGAGAGAGAATCAGTGCTCAGTCAACGATATTTAATGCTACTGCCAGGGTAGCAGGGTCCAAAACTGGAAGGTGTAGGTTTAAGGTGAGGGGAAGGGCTTAATAGGAACCTGAGGGGCAACATTTCACCAACAGAGGGTGGTGGGTATATGGAATGAGCTGCCAGAAGAAGTGGGTACAATTACAACATTTAAAACAAAATATTGGGACAGGTACATGGATAGGAAATGTTCATATACACATGGGCCAAATGTAGACAGGGGATTAGCTTGAATGGTCATCTTGGTTGGCATGGATGAGTTGGGCTGAAGCGCCTGTTTCTGTGCTGTATAGCTCCATGAATCCACAATTCCTTCACTTCAAACCCTGGAATATAACATTCTGTTGCCAAAAATTTTCTCTTTTTTTTAACTGAACTTTCACCTCACTTTGCATCTTGCTGGGCTTTGGTGTTGTATGTGAGGCTCTCCTGCCTCTCCTTTGGAAACATGACAATTCAAAGCTCCAGGGATCAGGATTTACAAATGTTCCCAGAAGTGCTGATTTGGGGCAGACAGTCTTTCCTGGGGAGAAATCTTTAAATATTAGAAGGCATAGCTGTCGGGTGAGAAGGGGATATTTTAACAGATGTACAGGGCAAGTTCTTTACAGAGTGGTGGGTGCCTGGAACACTGCCAGGGAGCTGGAAGCAGACTCAATAGTGGCATTTGAGGCATTTTGACAGGCAGATGAACAGGCAGGGAATGGAGGTTCATGGATCACGTGCAGGCAGACAGGATTAGTTTATTTTGGCATCATGGTTAGTACAGACATTGTGGGCTGAAGGGCCTGTTCCTGTGCTGTACTGTTCTATTTGGAAAAATATACTGTGTGATATTAATCGTGTTCAAGTGGATTTCCTTCATTTGCTGTTCCCAAAATGGTTTGGATTTCACTTTCTCTTCACTTGATTACAATCAGTTTTTCACTGATAAGTGAATTGATCTCATTATGTCAACTAGAAGATATATTAAAGTTTGCTCAAGTTGTTAGTTAAGACTGACTTCAGTTAACACAATCGCATTTATTTTCATTTGCCTCATGCTGATGAATTGTTTTGTTTTTAACATTGCTATTGGTTTACTGTCACTTGTACTGAGGTACAGTGGGGAAAAACTTGTCTTGCACACCATTTGTACAGATCAATTCATTACATCGTGCATTGATGTAGTACAGAGTAAAAACAATAACAGAATAAAGTGTCACAGCTAAAGGGAAGTGTGCTGCAGGTACACAGGTGCAAGGTCATAAGGTAGATTAAGGTCAAAAGTCCATCTCATCATATGAAGGAACCATTCAATAGTCTTATCACTGTGGGATAGAAGCTGTCCTTGAGCCTGGTGGTATGTGCCCTCAGGCTCCTTATCTTCTGCCTGATGGGAGAGGAGAGAAGAGAGAATGACCCGGGTGGGTGGGGTCTTTGATTATACTGGTTGCTTCACCAAGGCAGCAAAGTATAGACAGAGTCCAAGGAGAGGAGGCTGGTTTCTGATGTGCTGGGCTGTGTCCACAACTCTCTGCAGCTTCTTGTCCCAGGCAGAGCAGTTGCCATACCAAGCTGTGATGCATCCAGATAGGATGCTTTCTATGGTGCATCAGTAAAAGTTGAGTGTCAAAGGGGACATGCCAAAGCCTCCTGAGGAAGTAGAGGTGCTGGTGAGCTTTCTTGGCCTACATGTTGGGACCAGGACAGGCTATTGGTGATGTTCACTCTGAGGAACTTGAAGCTCTCAACCCTCTCGACCTCAGCACCATTGATGTAGACAGGTGCATGTACACTGCCCCTTTCCTAAAGTCAATGACCAGCTCTTTAGTTTTGCTGACATTGAAGGAAAGGTTGTTGTCATGACACCATGTCACTCAGCTCTCTATCTCCTTCCTGTACTTTGATTCATTGTTATTTGAGATACGGCCTACAATGGTGGTATCATCTGCAAACTTGCAGATGGAGTTGGAGCAGAATCTGGCCACAGTCATGAGTAGAGAGGGCTGAGGACGCAGCCTTGTGGGACACCAGTGTTGAGGATTATCATGCTGGAGGTATTGCTGCCTATCCTCACTGATTGTGGTCTGTTGGTCAGAAATTCAAGAATCCAATTGCAGTGGAAGGTTTTGAGTCCCAGGTATCAGCATTTTGTAATGAGTTTGCTTGAGATTATTGTATTGAAAACTGCTGTAGTCAATAAACAATAGTCTAACATATGTGTCTTTTACTGTCCAGGTGCTCCAAAGCAGAGTGTAGGGTAAGGGAGATGGCATCCACTGTAGCCTTTTTTCAGCGGTAGGCAAATTGCAGTGGGTCCAGGTTTTCTGGGAGGCTGGAGTTGATGCGAGCCATGACCAGTCTCTCGAAGCTCTTCATGATGGTGGATGTCAGAGCCACTGGTCAGTCATCATCAAGGTACGTTACCTTGTTTTTCTTTGGTACTGAGATAATTGTGAAAACAGGTGGGAACCTGAGATTGAAGCTGGGAGAGGTTAAATTTCTGCAAGTACCCCCAGCCAGCTGATCACAATGAGGATACAGCCAGGGACACCATCCTGGCCAGATGCTTTCCAGAAGTTCCCTCTCCGGAAGACTGATATTACATCCTTGACAGTGACCAGGGTTCATCTGTTCAAAATGCACATAAAATGCATTAAGCTCAGTGGGAAGGGATGTGCTGTTGTTAACAATGCTACCTGGCTTCATTTTGTAGCCCATTATAGCATGTAAGCCCTGCCACAACTCCCAGCTGATCTGGGGCTCTATTTTAAACCAGTATTGTCTCTTGACATCTGATAGCTTCATGGAGGTCATATCTAGATTGTAAAAGTCAGGGTCACCTGATGGGAATGCAGCAGTCCTCAACTTCAGTGGGGAGTGGCTCTCTTGGTCCATCCAGTGTTTCTGGTCCATAGTACCATGCAAAATGAATTCATTATTATTAAAATAGGGGGCTATGTGGGAGGGAAGGGTTAGATAGATCTTAGAGCAGGATAAAATGTCGGCACAACATTGTGGGCCGAAGGGCTGTAGTGTTCTATTATTGTACCAAACATGCTGCTGTTCACGGGTCACTTACTCAACAATAGTCAATGCTGTCCAAACTAACAAGGACCTCGGATAAAATACTTCATATGAGGAAGCAAACTAGGTCAGCAATTGCATCATGATCTTCACAAGTTTTGGTATTTTAGAGCTTCCATTGTACACATCCCAGCTGAACTATGTCAGTGGGAGCAATGTAATCCCACAGATTCAAGATTTGTAAATCAAGCAGCTGAAAGTTTTGAATTTTTTTCCCAGGGTTGGGGAAAATCAAGAACTAGAAGTCATAGGTTTAGGGTGAGAGGGGAGACATCTAACAGGAACCTGAGGGGCAACTTTTTCACCTAGAGGGTGGTGAGTATATAGAATGAGCTGCTGGAGAAAGTGGTTGAGGCAGGTACATAACATTTGAAAGGTACATGGATAGGAAGGGTTTCGAGGGATATGGGCCAAATGCAGGCAAATGGGATGAGCTTAGATGGGAATCTTGGTTAGCATGGACCATTTGGGCTGAAGGGCCTGTTTCCATGATGTATAACTTAATGTGAAATGTAGGATTGTGCAGGCTGGTCAAAAATGCTTCCTTTTCCTGACCATTTCCTGAGATTTCCCAGTGATCCTCTGGCTGTCTGATGACACCCCCCACTTTCACTCGGTGAGCACTAGGACCTGAACGAAACTAGTGCTGTTCCTGCCAGTGTCCTTGTGTCTTCCTGTCAATCTGTAAAAACGCTGACAGTGCAAGTGTCAGCAGACTCTGAAACCAAACACTCACTTCCAGCGTCCCCAGTGCCCAACTTAGCAGACACAACCCATGGGGGATATTTGGTCATTGTTAAGATCTACAAAGTGAAGTCATCTAAACTAAATCCATAAATGATTTAAAAAGGAGGCAGGATGTCAGCTCTCCTCGTTACCTCTATTGTTTAAATGTCAAGTCTTACGCAGAATAACCAGGATTTCCATTGTTCAGAACTGGTCATAAAATGAGTGGGTACTGCAGTCCCAGACTAAGTGCTCACACAGAGTGGTGATCATATTCACACTGATAGCTTCATAAGGTGGGTAGGGTCTCGCAAAGTGACACCATGTCCGTTCTGAATGGACAGATCTGATTCTTCACTAAATGCAAGGAAATTCCCACCAACTACAAGGTAAACATGCAGCAGTCTCACTCTGCAAACCTTCCTGTGTATTGAAGAAGTTTCTGGTTAATACAAATTGACATGTTGCTGTATTCATCATTTATACATCTGAGCACTTAGCAAAAGGGAATCAATTAAACCTGTTCAACAGTGAGGCAGGAAAGTCTAGACTAAAAGATATAGACATCAAACCAATGATCCCAATGCAGTTTCTTCATTTATCTCCCTCATATTTATTCCAGAGTAACACAGGTAGACAGTGTCCACCCTGCCATTGACAGCTGGGCTTTTGTGTTGATGGTGACCATGAGATATAGGAGCAGAAATAGGCTATTCAGCCCATTGAGTCTGCTCCACCATTCAATCATGGCTGATTTTTATTTTTCAACCCCATTCTCCTGCCTTCCCCCCATAACCCTTAACCCCCTGACCAATCAAGAACCTATTGATCTCTGCCTAAGTGAGCTTAATGGCATGGTGTTATGACGACAACCTTTTCCCCCAATGTCAATAAAACAAGAGCTGCTCATTCCCTTCAGGAAAGGGGGCAGTGTACATGTACCTGCCTACATCAATGGTGCTGAGGTCAAGAGGGTTGAGAGCTTCAAGTTCCTGGGAGTGAACATCACCAATAGTCTGTCCTGGTCAAATCACATAGACACCATGGCCAAGAAAGCTCACCGGCAACTCTACTTCCTCAGGAGGCTAAAGAAATTTGGCATGTCCCCTTTGACACTCTCTAACTTTTATCGATGCACCATAGAAAGCATCCTATCGGGATGTATCACAGCTTGATACAGCAACTGCTCCGCCCAGGACTGCAAGAAGCTGCAGAGAGTTGTGGACACAGCCCAGCGCATCACAGAAACCAGCCTCCCCTCCTTGGACTCTCGCTGTCTTGGTGAGGCAGCCAGTGTAATCAAAGACCCCACCCACCTGGGTCATTGTCTCTTCTCTCCCTTCCATCAGGTAGAAGATACAGGTGCCTGAGGGCACATACCACCAGGCTCAAGGACAGCTTCTACCCCACTGATAAGACTATTGAATGGTTCCCTTATACAATGAGATGGACTCTGACCTCACGATCAACCTTGTTGTGACCTCACACCTTATTGCACTGCACTTTCTCTGTAGCTGTGACACTTTACTCTGTACTGTTTTTACCTGTACTACATCAATGCACTCTGTACTGACTCAATGTAACAGCACTGTAATGAATTGACCTGTACAATTGGTATGTAAGACAAGTTTTTCACTATACCTTGGTACAAGTGACAATAATAAACCAATACCAACATATTTCATGAGGTGTGCAAGATAAGAGGCATAGATTCAGTAGACAGTCAGACTTTTTTCCAGGGTGACAATAGCTAACACGAGGGGACATAATTGTAAGGTGATTGGAGGAAGGTATAAGGGGGATGTCAGGGGTAGGTTTTTTAGTGGTGGGTGTGTGGAATGCAGTGAAAGCAGAGGTGGTGGGGGTAGATACATTAGGGATGATTAAGAAACACTTAGACAGCCACATGAATGATAGAGAAATGGAGGGCTATGTGGGATAGAAGGGTTAGATAGATCTTAGAGCAGGATAAAATGTCAGCACAACATTGTGGGCAGAAGGGCCTGTACTGTGCTGTAGTGTTCTGATATTTCACTCTTAGATCTATCAATGAAAGTCACTGCAATTTGAGCTTATCCCAAGATTTATTGACTATTCTGTTCACAAAACACAGACGTGTTGCAATGTTGATGATGGCTCCTCTCAATGTAAGCTGAGCCCCACCCTTCCTCAGCTGGCTGTGTGAGATCCCTTGGTCCTGCATTGGAGATGAGCACTGTGACTGGAGGTGTGCTGATGTGGACATTTGTGGGGTGCCTCCAACATCTCACCCCATGTTTAACAAGGTATCTAGAGATGGGGATCGTAAGCAGTGACTGCAGGTTCTGATGGTGTAAAGTTAGCAAAGTTGCTGGAGGGAAGATCTACTGAAGGATCTGACTGTCAGTAGAAGAATGCAAAGTTCTTTATTAGGATAAAAATTATTCAAAGATTCTATTTTTAAATGGAAAGATATGGGTGTAAATTGATATTGGTTTATTATTGTCACATGTACTGAGATACAGTGAAAAGTTTTTGTTTGCGTGTCATCCAGACAGATCACTCTGCACATCAGTGCATCGAGGTAGTTTTAAAAAAAAAAGCAGAATGCAGAATATAGTGCTACATTACAGAGAACATGCAGTGCAGGCAGACAAATAAAGCGCAAGGTCCACAATGAGGTAGATTGGGAGATCAAGAGTTTGAGTTCATCTTTTAGTGTGTGATCGGTCTGTTCAAGAGTCTGATAACAGCAGGATAGAGACTGTTGGTACAAGTTTTTGCATCTTCTGCCCAATGGGAGGGGATAGAAGAGAGAATGACCAGGGTGGAGGGGTCCTTGATTATGTCGGCTGCTTTCCCGAGGCAGCAGGAAGTGTAGACAGTCTGTGGAGGGGAGGCTTTAACTTAATCAACTTGGGAGTAGGTAATGAAGGCAGCAGTTGTGTGCTCCGTGTGCAGTATGTGGGAAGTCAGGGACAGCACACTTGTCCCTGATGACCACACCTGTAAAAGGTGCATCCAGCTGCAGCTCCTGACAAACTGAGTTAGGGAACTGGATCATTTGTGAGGTAGAAATAGACTGGAGTTTCAAGGAGATCGTTGCCCCTAAAAGTCAGGAGGCAGGTAGCTGGGTGACTGTCTATACCCCTTCCCTTTCCTGACAGAGCAGAGCACCCCTGTGGCTATTCCCATCAACAAGTATACTGTTCTTGATACTGCTGGTGGGGATGACCGACCAGGGACAAGTTGCAGTGGTCGTGTCTCTGGCATGGAGACGGGACCCTCAGCTCAAAGGAAGGAGGGGAAAGAAGAGCAGTAGTGATAGGGGATTCGATAATTAGGAGGTTCTGTGGGAGGGATCGAGAATTCCGGATGGTCTATTGCCTCCCCGGTGCCAGGGTCCGTGATATCTCGGATTGAGTTCTCTATATTCTCAGGAGGGAGGCTGAGCAGCCAGATGTCATGGTCCACGTAAGGACCAATGATGTGGATAGGAAGGAGGAGGAAGTCCTGCAAAGAGTTTAGAGAATTAGGTGCAAAGTTGAAGGACAGGATCTCCAAGGTTGCAATCTCAGGATTGCTACCAGTGCCACGTGCTAGTGAGGCTAGAAATAGGAGGATCATGCAGCTAAATATGTGGCTAAGGAGATGGTGCAGGAGGGAGGGCTTCATGTTTCTGGACAATTGGGCTTTCCTCCAGGGAAGGTGGGACCTGTTCTGACGGGATGGTTTGCTCCTGAACTAGAGGGGGACTAACAATTGTGGGTAGGTTTGCTAGTCCTGCTCTGGGGGGTTTAAACTAGATTTTCAGGGGGAGGGGAACCACAGTGTTAAAGCAGATAGTGAAGTGGAGGAGGAAAAAGGTCATGCAAGGACTGCAGGTATCGACAGAAATCAAAGGTTTGTTCATGATAGAAATGTTCTCGGGTGCATCTATTTCAATGCAAGGAGTATTGTAGGTCAGGCAGATGAGCTTAGGGCGTGGATTGGCACGTGGGATTACAACATTATTGCTATTAGTGAGACTTGGATGCAGGAGGGGCAGGACTGGCAACTTGATGTCCCAGGGTTCTGTTTCAGATGAGATAGAGGGGGAGGGATGAAAGAAGGAGTGGCGGCATTACTGGTCAGGGAAAATATCACAGCTATGTGTAGATGAGCCCTTTGGGCTGTCCTGTCTATGGAGGCTATATGGGTGGAGATGAACAGGAAAGGTGTGGCCACACTGATAGGGTTGTATTATAGACCGCCCAATAGTCAGAATTGGAGGAACAAATCTGTAGTGAGATAGCAGACTGATGTAAGAAACAGGAAGTTGTAATAGTAGGGATTTCAACTTTCCACATTGACTAGCCCTCCCACACTGTGAAAGGGCTGGATGGCTTGGAATTTGTCAAATGTGTTCAGGAAAGTTTTCTTAAATCAATATATAGAAGTACCAACAAGAGAATGCAATACTTGATCTCCTATTAGGGAACCAGACAGGTCAGGTGACAGAAGTATGTGTAGGTGAGCATTTTGGGTCCAGTGACCATAATGTCATTAGTTTCAAGTTCCTTATGGATAAGGACAGGTCTGGTCCTTGAGTTGAGGTTCTAAATTGAAGAAAAGCTAATTTTGTGGAAATGAGAAAGGATCTAGGAAGAGTGGATTGGGATAAGTTGTTTTCTGGCAAGGATGTGCTCAGTAAGTGGAAGGCCTTCAAAGGTGAAATTTTGAGAGTGCAGAGTCTACATGTTCCTGCCAGGATTAAAGGCAAAGCTGACAAGCATAGGGAACCTTGGTTTTCAAGGGATATTGGTGATCTGGTTAAGAAAGAGGTATATAGCAGGTATAGGCAACTTGGAACAAATGAGGTACTTGAGTACAGAAAAAGTAAGAAAATACTAAGAAAGGAAATCAGGAAGGCAAAAAAGACATGATGTTGCTTTGGCAGATAATGTGAAGGTAAACCCAAAGGGTTTCCACAAGTATATTAAGAGTAAAAGGATAGTAAGGGACAAAATTGGTCCCCGAGATGACCACTCTGATCTTCTATGTGTGGAACCTTGGGAGATAGGGGAGATCTTAAGCAGTTTTTTGCATCAGTATTTACTCAGGAAACTGGCATAGTGGATATGGAAGGAAGGGAAACGAGCAGTAGTGTCATGGAACATATAGAGATTAAAAAGGAGGTACTTGATGCTTTACAGTGAATAAAGGTAGATAAATCCCAAGGGCCTGACAAGATATTTCCTCGGACCTTGACAGACTAGTGTAGAGATTGCAGGGGCCCTGGCAGATATATTTAAAGTGTCCTTAGCCATGGGTGTAGTACTGGAGGGTAGCTCAAGTTGTTCTGTCCTTTAAAAAAGATCTAAAAGTAAACCAGGTAATTACAGGCCAGTGAGCCTGACATCAGTAGTAGGTAAATTTATAGGAAGGTGTTCTGAGAGATTGGATATACAAGTATTTGGACAGCCAAGGTCTTGATTAAGGATAGTCAGCATAGCTTTGTGCATGGTAGGTCATGTTTGACAAATCTTGTAGAGTTTTTTTGAGGAGGTTACCAAGAAAGTAGATGAAGGAAAGGCTGTGGATGTTGTCTACATGGACTTTAGTAAGGTCTTTGACAAGGTCCCACATGGGAGGTTAGTTCAGAGGGTTCAGACACTAGGTATCCATGGAAAGTTGTAAACCAGATTTGAAATTGGCTGAGTGGGAGAAGACGGTGGTAGTGGATGATTGTTTCTCAGACTGGAGGCCTGTGACTAGTGGTGTGCCTCAGATGTGTGCTGGGGACATTGTTGTTTGTTGTCTATATCAATGACCTAGATGATAATGTGGTAAATTGGATCAGCAAGTTTGCGGATGACACTAAGATTGGAGGCGTAGTGGACAGCGAGGGAGGCTTTCAAAGCTTGCAGAGGGATCTGAACCAACTGGAAGAATGGGCCAGAAAATGGCAGATGGAATTTAATGCAGACAAGGGTGAGGTGTTGCATTTTGGAAGGACAAATCAAGGTAGGACACACACAGTAAATGGTAGGGCACTGAGGAGTGCAGAAGAACAAGGGATCTGGGAGTTCAGATACATAATTCCTGGAAAGTGGCATTGTAGGTAGACAGGGTTGTAAGAAGGCTTTTGGCATCCTGGCATTCACAAATCAAAGTATTGAGTATAGGAGTTGGGATGTTATGGTGAGGTTGTATGAGACATTGGTGAGGCCAAATTTGGAGTATTGTGTGCAGTTCTGGTCACCTAACTATAGGAAGGATATTTGTAAGATTGAAAGAGTGCAGAGGAGATTTACTAGAATGTGTCCAGGTCTTCAGGAGTTGAGTTGCAGGGAAAGATTGAACAGGTTAGGGCTTTATTCCTTGGAGTGCAGAAGAACAAGGGGAGATTTGATAGAGGTTTACAAAATTGAGGGGTATAGACGGTTAATGTGAGTAGCCTGTTTCCACCTAATTAGGAGAGAAAAGTACGAGAGGACATGGCTTTAGGGTGAAAGGGGAAAGGTTTAGGGGGAACTTCTTCACTCAGTGGTGGGAGTGTGGAACGGGCTGCCATTTGATGTAGTAAATGCAGGCTTACTCTTAAGTTAATAAATTGGATGGATACATGGATGGGAGAGGTCTGGAGGGTTATGGACTGGGTGCAGGTCAATGGGACTAGTGGAATAAGGTTTTGGCACAGACTAGAAGGGCCGAATGGCCTGTTTTCTGTGCTGTAGTGTTCTATGGTGTCTGATGTGCTGAGCTGTGCCCACAACTCTGCCATTTCTTGTGGTCAGGGGCAGAACAGTTGCCGTACCAAGCTGTGATGCATCTGGATAGGATGCTTTCTGTGGTGCATCTGTTTTTTTTAAAAAGAATTAAGGGTCATCAGGGTGGTGCATCAGTGGGAAGGTGAGGTGGGGGGATAAGTTGGGGGTGTGGTGTAGGAAACTATTGCAACAGCACCAGGTGTTGGTAATTAAAGCCCATTAACATTGGGTTGTGGTAAAATTCCCATGTTGCAAAACTGAGCTGAGGTACAATCCACGTTTGCAGTGCAGCCAGGCACGGGGGTGTTAAAGCAGATGGTATGGGGCCCTGTTGGAATAATTACACAATATACAACATCGAAGCAGGTCATGTGACCAAAGATGCTGCTTTGGCTGTTGTCCTGCTTGGTTTGAGTTCTTGCCAAGTGCAATATAATTTGATCTAATTGTTAAAAGCTGAGCAAGGAATTAGCAAACTCACCAGCACTGCTGGAATATCTTGCATTCAATTTATGCTGTCCATTAAGTTGACTAACCATCAGTGAAAGATGTTGAACACCTAATGAATCAAGATGAACAACCCATGGTTTAGTCTAACATCACTTGTACAAAGGGCCTACCTTGCATTCTTGTAAAATGGATGCAACCTCCAGGCTACCAATCAACACATAACTACAGTCTGAGCCCCAAAACTTCCATGGATACTTGTTTTCATTGGATCAAGAGGTAAGTGACATTTTGATTTCATGTCAAGCCTGAATGCATTTAATGAAGAGCAATGACATTCATTGCTCTTGGAGCAGGAGCTAGTGCACTGGTGAAGATCCCATACTTCTAGGGACTAAGATCGATGAAAGGCCAATAAATCCATCAGGAGCAGTTGGAATTTGTACTGCAGCCTGACAGTTCTTCATGACTATAATTTATCAGATTAGCACTCAGCCCTGAGGCTGCAATGTGTTATGTTGAATCATTGAGATATAAAGCATCAAAAGAGGCCATTCAGTCCACAGTGACCATACTAGCTAAAGATGGTTCATTCCCATTTCCCTGCTCTCAGCATACAGTTCTTCAGGTGCTCTTCCAGGCACCTTTTAACTGTGGGGAGGGGTTTCTGCCTCCATCTTTTCAAAGTTCCCTACCCCCTACTCTCAGTGAAAACGTCTTCCTGTAATCCTTCTACCAGTTAATGTAATTCTATACCTCCTGGTTACTGAGCTCTCAGTAGGTAAAGAGGTCCTCTCTTTACCCCCATTTAAGTCACTCATGATTTCAAACCTCAGTTATACAGCATTGGAGCAGTGCTTTGGCCATGCCAATCCCATTTTATTCTCCTTGGTTTCCCCAATTTTCCCCAGATTCTGCCACCCACCCCCACACTAGGTACAATTTACAGCAGCTAATTAACCCATCAACTCACATGACTTTAGGATGTGGGAGGAAACTGGAGCACCTGGGGGAAACCCACATGGTCACAGAACGTGCAAACTCCACACAGGCAGCACCAGAGGTCAGGATTGAATGTGGGTCCCTGGAGGTGCAAGGCAGCAGTGCCAACAGCTGTGTCACTGTTGCTGAGCATTGAAATTTAAACAAAAGTAACTCCAGCACAGCCACTCCCTGTAGAGTTCCAGTCCCTGTAACATGCTGGTAAATCTCCTCTGCAGCCTCTCACACTATTAACATGGTGACAAGAACCATGCACTGTGCTCTACCTCTGGTCTGACTGATATTTGTTTCTGGTGCTGTGTGCCTCAGCCAAGGATCCTAAAGCAACAATGTACTGGAGGAGAAAGAGAGGACCGCAGATGGCGGAATTCAGATGAAAAACACGATGCTGGAGGAACTCGGCAGGCCAGGCAGCATCTGTGGAGAAAAACAGGCGGTCAACGTTTCTGGTCAGGACCCTTCTTAAGGATTACTGGAGGAACTCAGCAGGTCAAGCAGCATCTGTGGGTGGGGGGGGGGGGGGGGGGGGAAGGGAGGAATTGTTGACATATCAGGTCCTGATGAAGGGTCTTGACCTGAAATGTTGACAGTATTTTCCCCCCCAACAGATGCTGCCTGACCCACCAGCAGATAGTTTGTTCCAGCATCTGCAGTCTCATCTCCAAGAATCCTAAACACTGCCCTCACCACCTTATCTCCCCATCCTGATGCTAGCCTGAGGTCCCACACCACCAGGTTCAGGAACAGCTACTTCCCATCAACCATTTGTTTCTTGAACCAACCGGCACAACCCTGACTACAGTTTAGCAACAGTGACCACTTCACACTAAAATTGACTTTTTTTATTCTAATTGTGTTCTTTCTTGTAAAAAAAAACACACTATAATCTGCACTTTTTTTCTTGTGAATGCTGCTTATCTGATGCTCTGTGCCTGTGATGCTGCTGCAGGTAAGTTTTTCATTGCACCTGTGCACACATGGACTTGTGCATCTGACAGTAAACTTGACTCCGATTGGCGATCTATAGACTAAATCCTCCCTGTCCTTCTGCACTTTATTCTCCCACCATTTATTGTGTCTTTGTCTTGTTTGCCCTTAAGTGCATTACCCAATCCATGGATACCAGTCTGTGAGGTAGAAATATAAAGGAATCTCGGGCATAAATACCAGAGGCAGTGTGACCCATGGGAGTGATGTATGGTCTAAAGGAGAATTCAAATTCATGTTGGCACTGCTGAATGGTGTTCAAAATTTACAGCATTTACTTTTGTGATGAAACTCTTCAAAATAATCCATGGTGGCTTCGTTCTTGTTGAATTCCTGTTTGAGTGTTTGGGTGCTTTATAGTTGAACTTGCCTTGTGCTGATGAGGTACCACACACCTCCCTGGGTCAGGTCACTGACGACAAGGTGACGATCACAGCTGTATTGTTTGAAGACAGTGCTCCCACCAGCAGGGAACTGAGAAGGGATCTGAAATTGTCCAGCAGTGGTGGTGAAGGATCCTGTGGTCATCTGACTTCCCCCTCAACCAGCCGTCAGAGCTCGAAGGGAAAAGCTCTGGAGAAAACAAACGGTTTGGAATTTGGAGTTAGTCCAGATCTCTCTGGAACACTGTCAAAGTCATCTTTGCATTGCCTGTTTGTAAATTCAGCTTTTGCATGAAAATGTCAAATGTAAAACCCAACTACTGATAAAAGGTCATTAACATGAAACATTATTGCTGCTTCTCTCCCTGTGGCTGCTGCCTGACTGGCCAAGAATTTCCAACATTTTCTATTCATATGGAAAAATTATAGTGAAATTATGACAATGAAACAAATGGCAAGTTATGTAATGAGGAGACATTCTGTCCAACTCTTCAAAGGAACCTCCAACTTTCTATTTTATGTCCTAATTTTAAGGTGATTGGAGGAAGGTATAAGGGAGATGTCAGAGGTAAGTTTTAGAGTGGTGGGTGTGTGGAACGCACTGCCAGCGGAGGTTGTGGGGGCAGATACACTAGGGACATTTAAGAGACTCTTAGATAGCCCCCTATTTTTCTATCATTCATATGTCTATGTGGGAGGGAAGATCTTAGAGCCGGATAAAATGTCAACACAACATCGTTGGCTGAAGGGCCTGTACTGCTGTTACGTTCTATGTCATCCTGGATGGCAATGCCTTTAATCGAGACTATTGGTAATGATGGTCTTTAGGTTGTAATTCGGGTTCTGACAAGTGAGCTACAATTTTAATCCTAGCAAGATGGTATGTTTTGTTGTCTGTAAAACCAATACAATCTCTTGATAGGGCAGAGCCTAAATGGGGAAATATCTAGGGCACGTTTGGAGGGAAGTGCAATTGTCGTGGGAGATTCATAATGAACCAAACTAGCAAGGGTATCGTGGAAGAAGATTTTGTGGAGTTCATCAGTAATTCTTAGAGCAGTGTTACCCAGGAACAGGCTACTTTTGATATGGTAATGAGGAAGGCTTAAGAGATCTTGTGGTTAAAGATCCCCCAGGAGGTGGTGACCACAGTATGACAGAATTCCAGATGCAGTTTGAGGGTGAACATCATAGGACCAAAGCCACTGTCTGCAACTTAACTAAGGGCAGTTCCAATGGTATGAAGGAGGAGTTGCCTAAACTAGACTGGGAAAATAAACTCAGTGACTGGTTGGTAGATGAACAGCGACAGACATTCAAACAGTTGGACCATAAACACAGCAGGAGTTTATCCCAATTATGACGAGGGATTCCATAATAAAGAGCCACAATCTATGGTTAACAAAAGAATTCAAGGATAATGTTAAATTGAAAAGTAGGACATATGAAGTGGGAAGGGCTGGCAGTGGGCCAGAGGACATTTTGAACATCCAGCAGCAAATGAATAAAAAGCATCATGAGAAGGGAGAAAATTGGTTTTGGGAGAAAACTTGGGTGTGACATCAAAACAAGCAGTAAGGGTTTCATGGATTTATAGAGAGGTAGAAGGAAGCGAAGGTAAGTGTGGGACCTCTGGAGAATGAGGCTAATGAATTAATAACAGGAAACACAGTCATGGTAGATATGTTAAATCAAAATTTTGCATCAGTTTTCACTGCAAATCTCCCCAAGATAACAAATGGGCTAATTTCAAATAACAGGGAGGAACTTGTAAAAATCCCAGTCTCAAGGGATAAAGTATTTGAGAAACTCAGGGCAGAGAAGCCATGTGGATTCCATGGGCTCAACACAAGAGTTTTAAGGGAAGTGGCTGCAGAAACAGTAGACTCATTGGTTGAACTTTTCAAAACTCACCAAATTCCAGGAAGGTACCAGGAGATTATTCAAAGAGGAGGAAAACTGAAGGTAGGGAATTATAGGCCAGTCTGTTTAAAATATGTCATTGGCAAGATGCTAGAGTCAATAATCAAAGGAAATAATTCATCATTTAGGAAAGCTGAACATAATCAAACCTGGAATGGAGGGCTGTAGTTACAGGGAGAGTTCAGACAGGCTGGGATTGTTCTCATTGGGACACAGGAGGTGGAGGGGTGACCTTATTGAGGTTTATAAGATTATGGGGGGCTATTGATAGGTGAGATAATCAAATCTTTTCCATGGGCAAGGACGTCCAGAACTAGAGGTCACAGGTTTAGGGTGAGGGGGAGAAATTTAAAGGAGATCTGAGGAGTAAGTTTTCCACACAGGGTGGTGGGTATCTGGAATGAGCTGCCAGAGGAGGTGGTGGAGGCAGATACAGTTACAACATTTAAAAGGTGTTAGGATAGATACTTGGATAGGAAAGGACTAGAGTGACGTGGACCTAATGTAGGCAAATGGGACTGGTGTAGATAGACATTACGGTCAGTGGACAAGGTGGGCACAAAGGGCCCTTTTGGTGGTGTACAGTTCTGATTCTAGTCAAAATGGTTTTATGAAAGGTGAATCATGTTTGACATTTGCTCCAATTCGTTGAGGATGTGACAGGGAGAGTTGATAGAGGGGAACCTGCAGATGCAGTGTATTTAGATTTCCAAAAGACACTTGACAAAGTGCCACAGAAGAGGCTGGTGCAGAAGTTAAGAGCCCACAATATTGGAGGAAGTGTTGGCATGGATTGAAAACTGACTCCCACATAGAAAACAGTTGGAATAAATGGGTCCTTTTCCAGTGGAGAATGTAACCAGTGGAGTACCCCAGGGATCGGCTCATGGCCCTCGGTTGTTTACTGTCTGCATTCTTCAATGAGAGAAGAGAACAATATGTAAGGTTTCCAAGTTTGCTGCTGATACAAAACGTAAGTAGAAAGGTATATTGTAATGAGGACATTGTGAATCTGCACTAGGATATACTGTAGATAGATTGAGTGATTGGGTGAAAACCTGGCAAATGTTGTTTAATGTGGTGAAGTGTAAGGTCACGCACTTGGGTAGGAGGAGTCAAAAAGCAGATTGTTATCTAACTGGCCAAGACTGCAAATGAGTGAAGGTCAGAGAAATCAAGGTGTTCTATGGCATGAATCACAAAACGTTAGCAGATAAGGTCCAGCTAAGAAGGCAAACAGCGTCAGCCTATATTGTGAAGAGATTGGAGTTTAAAAACAGTTATGTTCCTGTTGTACAGGGTGTTGGTGAGGCCACACCTGGAGTCCTGAGCACAGTTCTGGTCCCCTTACCTTAGAAAGGAGAAAGTAACATTGGAGATCCTCCAATGGAGGTTCACCAGGGTAATTCCTGGGATGAGATGGTTGTCTTTTCAAGAGGGGCTGAACTGTCTGGGTTAGAAGAATGAAGGGTGACCTTATTCAAAAATATAAGAATGTTTCCACTAGTGGGAGAGTCACTAACAAGGGGACAGATACACTTCTAGGTGCCAGTCATTCAAAATTGAGGTGCGTGGAAATTACTTCACAGAGGGAGGTGAATCCCTGGAATTTTCTGCCCCCAAGGGTGGTAGACCAGATCATTAGATGTATTGAAGGTGGAGAAGACAAATATTTGAAAGATTGAGGGAGATGGGGAACTGGTACGGGAGTCAAGGCCAGTATAGATTGGCCATGGTCATATTGAATGGTGGGACAGGCTTGAGGGGCCAAGTGGCCTACTCCTGCTCTAATTGTCTTGCGTTCTTGTTTTTGGAAGCTTTGGAATCATGAACATGCTTCTTCTTGGGTCCCCTCTGCTGCCACACGTAAGTCCCCAGTCGAATCTCTCCATCAGTGCCTGCAAGCTGTCAGCCAGCTCCTGAACACCCAGGGTTTGAATGGCCAGCATCAGCTGTTGGGTTGCTCTGGGCATGGTGGTCCATGCAGCAAGCTGATGAGATCCATTGGGTGACGTTTCTCAGCAAAGCAAGTTCCAGCCATCGTTCAGTGGTGTTAAACCTCCACAGTGTGTGTACCTAGGGTCTCAGGCAGTTACTGCAGCCTCTGGTACAGCCCCAGGTGTTGGGGCTAGGGGAAGTATCTACCCCCTTCCCCATGAATGCTGTAACATCACTGGTCTCTCCTTCTAAGGAACTGGGGCTATCCTGAAGATTCCTGGGGATCACTAGGTTCACTTCTTAGTGTCCCAGAGGTTTTGTTTGTTGTGGCCTTTCTAATGAAATGACCTCTATTATTAAAACCTCATGGACCCCTGTAATCTTTGGAGCCCTCCTCCCCTCACAAGGGCTGCTGACCAGATTGGGAACCACTAGTCAAGAGTAATGAATTTTTATATTTCTTATTAAACAAACTATAAAGACAAATATTCCAAGGCTTCAATATTTATTTTCAGCTCTGAAGAAATTCCAACCAATAAAAACATCAGCTTTTATTTCGTCCCATCCAGTTATTTGAGAAATGTTCCACTGCAACCCCTGATATCAGCAGAGAGAACCAGAAGAGTTCAGACTGACCGCAGGTTTCTCTGGCCCACGAGTCAGGCTGTCCGTCCTGGATCAGACCGTTCTCTGCTGAGTTGGTGAATATTGGGGGTGGGCGCGGTTCCACTTTTCTGGAGACAGTACATTGAATAGAAAGTTCCAAACTCTGATCTGCTGCACAAACCCATTTCTCCTTCACTGTTGCTGGGTTTTTTATTTGCAGAGCACGTGTGGGGAGAACTTTGACAGCATAAATCCCCAGCCTCTGATTCCCACAGCACTGATATAGTCCCATTCTTAGCTGGTGCTGGTATCACCCAGCTCTCTGGTGCAGTTTCCACCTGCACAGTCATTGGATTACATGACACAAGATCAGTTAATGACACACTGCAGTCTGACTGTCCCTGAATGATCGCAATTTAAAATATACCCCAATGATTGAAATCTCCCCAGAAAATATTGTCGGTATTAGGGCTATTCTTCCAATTTCGTGACGTTTGTTCCCCAACCAATTTGAAGTGATATCAGTATATCTGTTGTTTGAAATACATAGGGCAAGGACTGTAATTCTTTGAAGCTTGATTTGAACTAGTTTTCTTCACGTGAACAGGACAGTCTCTACAGGACTGAACAGATCTGCATCTTGATTTGGGTCAAATCTTAATTCACTTTTCCTTTTGAAAACAAGACTTGAGTTATGCTTATTGTTCCTGTAAAACTATTAGTTTATAGAGGGCTAAAGATTGGCTTCATCTTTGACTTTGAGCTCAAACAGTCAAGTAGAGTTACAGTAGTCAGCTTATCAAAAAAATAGCTCCTTCATCACACAGTCTTCAACCTGCCAAAGATGTCCTTTACTCCACAGGCTTAAAGACTCTAACATGTGTAACTATTTGGTTTTATTATCTGTGGCCTAACTTTTGTGCTCTTTTCTCATTTACAGTCTGTGTCCCTGTGGTTTAGCCACTAATTGGCCCAGTTTGATAACTGTTTGTTCAGGGGAATTGGACACACGGGAATCTGCTCAAAGTGAGAGGAACACATCAATCTCTTGGCAGACGTTCTCAAACGGGGAGTGGAGTATTGCATCTGCACCCACGGAAAAGGCTACAGCAGTAGTTGTTTGGCTTTGAGAGATCCACTTGAAACCTGACATGTAGTTCAGTTCAGGCTGTGTCTGGAAATTTTACTGAAATTTACTATTTCTCCCAAGTCTATTCTTTCACTTTGCATCTGCAGTGCTTTGAAGGAGAGATTCACTTGGGTATTGGCTAAACATAATACGCAGCTGACTCAATATCTGAATTATCTGGGTAAGTGCAGCGAAAGGACTGTTGTGCCCAGGGAGTTTTCAACACTTCCACAAATTTGTTAGGAGAAGGATGCTTCACGCAGTGAATGTGACTGTACTTATTGGCAGAGCATCATCACTGACGATTTGGTATTCCAAACCATCCTCAGCTTTGTTTAGAACCCACTGATAAACTATAAAGCTTCCCATATTTGGTAAATGAAATGTAATACTTTATCAATGTGTAAAGAATTAACATTGGTGGGGGATGACTGCTCAGGGTTGGAATTAGCTGGACAGGAAATGAACTCTTGTTGTAGGTGCAGAACTAAACCTCACTACGAGGACAATTTCCTTTCTTGAAAATTTCTTTGTCTTGGGCTGTTTTAACACATCAACGTTGCTATGTAAATGAAAGTTTGTATTGTTTTCCTCCTGAAGAGGTAATTCCAGGCTCCAGCAGTTAGACACTCATCAAAGTTCGCCAGCTCCACTGTTGTTTGTTGTCTGTATAAATGACTTGGATGACAATGTTGCTAACATGGTTAGAACAGAACAGAACACTACAGCACAGTACAGACCCTTCGGCCCACCATGTTGTGCCGACATTTTATCCTGCTCCAAGATCTATCTGACCCTTCCCTCCCACATAGCCCCCTATTTTTCTATCATTCATGTGTCTATCTAAGAGTCTCTTAAATGTCCCTAATGTATCTGTCCCCACAACCTTTGACAGCAGTGTGTTCCACACACCCACCACTGTTTTAAAAAAACAATAACAACTTACCCCTGACATCCCCCTTATACCTTCCTCAAATCACTTTAAAATTAGGGCTCACATGAGGGGGCATAATCAGAATCAGGTTTATTATCCCTGACGTATGTTGTGAAATTTGTTTTGCAGCAGCAGTACAGTGCAAAGGCACAAAAATTACTATAAATTACAAAAATAAATAAATAGTGCAAAAGAGGAATAATGAGGTTGTGTTCATGGACCATTCAGAAATCTGACGGTGGAGGGGAAGAAGCTGTTCCTGAATCGTTGAGTGTGGGTCTTCAGGCTCCTGTACCTCCTCCCTGATGGTAGTAACAAGAAGAGGGCATGTCCCAGGTTGTGATGGATGCTGCAGCCTTGAGGCAGCTTCTCTTGATGTCCTCTATGATGGGGAGGGTTGGGCCTGTGATGGAGCTGGCTGAGTCTACAACCCTCTGCAGCCTCTTGCAATCCTGTGCAATGGAGCCTCTATACCAGGTGGTGATGCAACCAGTCAGAATGCTCTCCACTGTACATCTGTAGAAATTTGCAAGATTCTTTGGTGATATACCAAATCTTCTAATGAAGTAGAGCCACTGGCGTGCCTTCTTTGTGATTGCATCAATGTGTTGGGCCCAGGATAGATCCTCTGAGATGTTGATGCCCCGGACCTTGAAGCTGCTCACCCTTTCCACCGCTGACCCCTCAATGAGGACTGGTGTGTGTTAGAACATAAGAAATAGGAGCAGGAGGAGGCCATCTGGCCCATCGAGCTTGCTCTGCTATTCAACAAGGTCATGGCTGATCTGGCTGTGGACCCAGCTCCTCCTACTTGCCTTTTTCCCCATAACCCTTAATTCCCCTGTGATGCAAAAATCTATCTAACTGTGTCTTAAATATATTTGATGAGGTAGCCTCTACTGCTTCCCTGGGCAGTGAATTCCACAGATTTACTCCTCTCTGGGAAAAGCAAGTTTTTCCTCATCTATCCCAAATCTATTCTCCTGAATTTTGAGGCGATGTTCCCTAGTTCTAGTCTCACCTACCAGTGAAACAACCTTCCTGCCTATATCTTATCTATCCCTTTCATAATTTTATGTTTCTATAAGATCCCCTCTCATTCTTCTGAATTCTAGTGAGTATAGTCCCAGGCGACTCAATCTCTCCTCATAGACTAACCCCCTTATCTCTGGAATCAACCTGGTGAACTTCCTCTGCACCACCTCCAAAGCCAGTGTATCCTTTCCTCAAGTAAGGAGACCAGAACTGCACGCAGTACTCCAGGTGCGGCCTCACCAGTACCCTGTACGGTTGCAGCATAACCTCCCTGCTCTTAAATTCAGTCCCTCTGACATTCCATTTGCCGCCTTGATAACCTGTTGTACCTGCAAACCAATGTTTTGCGATTCATGCACAAACACTCCCAAGTCGCTCTGCACAACACCATGCTGCAATCTTTCCCCATTTAAATAAGAATCTGATCTTCTATTTTCCCTTCCAAAGTGGATGACCTCACATTAACCAACATTGTACTCCAGACCCTTGCCCACTCACTGTACCTGTCTCTCTCTCTGCATCCTCTGCGCAATTTCGTTTTCCACTCAATTTTGTGTCATCAGCAAACTTAGTTATGCTGCACTCGCTCCCCTCTTCCAAATCATTAATGTTCTTCCGACCTCCTCTTCTTGAATTCCACAGTCCTTGGTCTTGCTGACATTGAGTGTGAGGTGGTTGTTGCGACACCACTCAACCAGTTGATCTATCTCA
The DNA here is from genome assembly GCF_009764475.1 of Pristis pectinata. Classification (NCBI taxonomy): domain Eukaryota; kingdom Metazoa; phylum Chordata; class Chondrichthyes; order Rhinopristiformes; family Pristidae; genus Pristis; species Pristis pectinata. The sequence continues at coordinate 1,413,229 of NC_067423.1, read as the reverse complement.
CTCCTGTGTTGAACATAGAACAGAACAGCACAGGAACAGACCCTTCAGCCCACAATGTCTGCACTGAACATGATGCTAAATTAAACTACATTTCTTTTGTCCACACGTGATCCATATCCCTCCATTCCCTGAATATTCAAGTGTCTACCTAATCGGCTTTTAAACACTGGTCATATCTGCACCCACCAATTTTTGTGTTTTTAAAAAAAACTTGCTCTGCACATCTCCCTTAAACTTTCTCTCTCTCACCTTAAATACAGATCCTCTAGTATTTGACATTTCTATTCTGGGGGGGGGGGGGGGGGAAAAGAAGTAAGTTTGCAGAATTGTTGGTGTAGTGGACATTGGAGAAGGTTGTCTAAGATTACAACAAGAATGAACTGGGGATGTGAGCCAAGGAATGGGAAACGGAATTTAATTTGGACAAGTGCAAGTTGTTGTATTTTGGTCAGTTAAGCCAGGCCAGGACTTGCTCGGTGAATGGTCGGGTCCTGGAGCGTGTGGTAGAACAGAGAGACCTAGGTGTACAAGTACATAGTTCCCTGGAAATGGTGACACAGGTGGACAGGGTGGTGAAGAAGGTGTTTGGCATGCTGGCCTTCATTGGTCAGGGCACTGAGGACAGGAGTTGGGACATCGTGTTACAGCTGTTCAAGTCGTCGGTGAGGCCTCACCTGGAACACTGCGTGCTGTTCTGGTCACCCAGCAATACGAAGGGTGTCATTAAGCTGGAAAGGTGCAGCAAAGGTTCACTAGGATGTTGCTGGGACTGGAGGGCTTGAGCTAAAAGGAGAGGCTGGATGGGCTGTGATTTTTTTTCTCCCTGTAGCATAGGAGTTCGAAGGGTGACTTTACAGATGTTTATAAAATCATGAGGGGAATAGATAAAGTGAATGGTCTCAGTCTTTTCCCAGGGTTGGGGAGTCCAAAATTAGAGGGCAGAGGAGAGGGGAAAGCTTTACAAGGGACCTGGGTAGTGTGTATGCAGAACGAGCTGCCAGATGAAGCTGTAGAAGTGGGTACAATTACAATGTTTAAAAGACACTGGGCAGGTACATGGATAGGAAAGGTTTAGAGGGATTCAGGCCAAGTGCAGGCAAATGGGACTCGCTCAGGTAGATATCTTGGACAGCATGGACGAGTGGGCTGAAGGGCCTGTTTCCATGCTGAATGACAGATGGAGGGACCAGAAGAATGGAAGTGAATCCAGTCGAGATAGCTGTGTCAGTGTCTGGGTTATGCTGGGTATCTGTCACTGACCTATCCCTGAGATGGAGACCTAGGTAGGGAGGATTCAGAGATGGATCATGTGAAGGGGAGGGCAGGGTGGACATCGACAGCAAAAGTAATGACATTTTCGAGTTCTGTATGAGTGTAGGAAGCAGCATCAGTACAGTCAGTAATGTCCTGGATACAGAGTTGTGGGAAGGGTGCAATTAGTACTAAACAATGACGAACACATGAATCCCACAGAATGATAGGCATAGCATGGGCCCATGTGCACGAGAACATAGCCCACAAACAGTACAGTACAGGAATGGGCTGAAGAGACCATAACGGCTCCTCTGAGTGAGTGTATTTGAAGAAGTTATTCAATGTGACCGTGAGTTGAGCCAGGTGAATGAGTACGTTGTTGGAGGGGAACTGCTTGGAACTCAGTTCGAGGAGGAAGCAGTGGGCCCTCAGACCCTCCTAGAGCTGGAACGGGATTGTATGGTGAAGGTTGGGATCGGGAAATTGGAAACTGTCAAGGTGGCAGAGTTTCAGAGGTGTTGTGGATATAAGTGGGAAAGGACTAGACCGGGGAGAAAGGATGAAGAAATAACTTTTCTGTGGCAAAAGCAGGCGAGGTTGGAAGCTGTGGAGGAAAGGTATCTTGAGGAAAATGAAGTCAATGAGTATCTGGAGGGAATGGCTGATGTTCAGTGCTGGGGTTATGGTCCAGAGGGAGGTATGAGGAGGTGTCTGAGAGCTTGTGTTTGGCTTCTGCAAGGTAGGAATCAGTTTGCAGATCCACAACACCACCCTTGTCAGCAGATTCAGTGACTACATTGGGCTTGGGCCTCAGTGTGTGGAGTGGGGGTAGGTTAGAGGCATGCAGTGACTACCTTGGGCTTGGGCCTCAGTGTGTGGAGTGGGGGTAGGTTAGAGGGATGCAGTGACTACTTTGGGCTTGGGCCTCAGTGTGTGGAGTGGGGGTAGGTTAGAGGCATACAGTGACTACATTGGGCTTGGGCCTCAGTGTGTGGAGTGGGGGTAGGTTAGAGGCATGCAGTGACTACTTTGGGCTTGGGCAGTAGACCAGTTCTGGAGCTGAATGAAAATCAAAAGAAACTGCAGATTCTGGAAAGCTGAAATAAAATCAGAAAATGCTGGAAACACTCAACAGGTCAGGCAGTGTCTGTGGAGAGAGAAACAGAGTTAATGTTTCAGGTCAAAGACTCCTCATTAGTTCCGGAAGGGTCTTTGACCTGAAACATTAACTTTACATCTATTTTTATTTCCATTCCGGCATGAGCTACTTATAGAACTTCTGAGCCAGAGGCAATGTTTAGTTTTGGACTTGTGCCCATCAAACAAGTTGGGATAAGTTTAATTATTAATAGAACTTGTAAAGCTGGCAAACACCAATCCTTTCACCTCACCGGATTGCGTGGGATGCAGGCCTGGGAAGGGGTTTTATTGTGTTTATTTTATAGTTAGTTTCCAATCACCACGTAAATTCAGAGCTTCTGTGTGAACAGTTTAATCTGCTCCAAATAAGAGTGCGTGAACAATACCAAACCTACCCTGATTCAACACTGACACTCAGTGGGAAATGTCCATCAGCTGCCACAGAGGTGTGGTGAACATAAGGATGTCACACACTCACATCCGGACTTCTTTGGTCAGGGCTGAACTAAAATTATCCTCATTCTGTGAAGCAGGAGGAATCTATGGTCAGCACTTAACCATGTTCCTTGGCTATTGGTTGGACGTGTGTTCAAATCTACTTATAACAGCTGGGAAATTAACTTTGATTAATTCAATAAGATTGGAATAAAAACAAAATGGTGCCAGGAACTGTGACGGTGAAACCATGTGTTTGTTGTAAACACTCACCTGGTTCACTGATGTCCTTTGGAGAAGGAGATGTCCTGACCCCAGCGTCATGCGCTGGACTCTTCAGTGCCCTCTGGAATGACCCATAAGTCACTCAGTTGAGGGCGTAATTAGGGATGGACAACAAATGCTGACCTTGCCAGTGATGGCCAGATACGGTGACCAAGTAAAACACAGCTGGGTTTTCTGATGCCAGCATTGTGCCTGAAACTGAAGTACGAGATCTGTCAGCATCGATTCCTGAGCTGCGTCTCCAACCCCCTGTCCTCCACCACCAAGGAGCCTAAGGGCAGCACCACCACCTGCGGGTTCCCCACCAGGCACCATCCTGATTTGGGAATATATCGCTGTTCCTTCATGGTCACTGAGTCTACATCCGGGAACTCCCTCCCCAAAAAGGTAAGCATGAAGGAAACTGTTCGAGTTCAAGTTTACTGTCAGGTGCAGACATACCCAGGGTATAAATGCCATGAAAATGAGCTTTTTGCAGCAGCAGCACAGTCCGTTACACATGACACCCATAAGTTACATGACAACATGGTGGGAGCACCTTCACCGGGAGAACTGCGGCAGTTCAAGAAGCCTGCTCACCCCGCCTTCTCAAGGGCACTCCGGGATGGGCAATAAGTGGTGACCTTGCCAACAATGTCCTCATCCAAAATAAAATGAATTAAAGAAAAACCAAGAGGTTTAAAAGTCATTGAATAATGAAAACTTTCAGATGTGTCTGAGCAAAGTGGGAAATAAGATGTATCATTGTTAAATTAATTCTCAAATATCCAGACAGTAAATTGTCTGTTTCGCTGAGGTGGGTACGCGACCACACTTGTTGCTTTTAGTGGGAATAAACTACATTTTAAATAGAATTAAGTTTAAAGTTTTGCTGGAATAGGTTCCTTTTTGTGGCACGCTATAAATTGTGGAACTGATTGTAATGCAGAGTGTAACTAACACTGGCTCTTTAATCTTCCGGGTGGGATAAAGCCAAACTTTGGAAAACAAGCATTAAGCAGATGGAGTTATTCATTTTCCAGTTCTGGAGGATTTGTTCTTGTGTGTCCTGTTTGCCTGGTTGCTCTTTGCTTTTCAAACATGCAGTGAGAAAGTATGAACTTCAAATCTAAGCTCCGATCTGGGGAGACTTGAAAGGAAAGAATTCACTGGGGGACGTGCAGGAATTTCAGCAGATTCCTTGAGGCTTTACTTAGTTTCTGGATCTGGAAGTCACTGCAGAGTCTTCACATGAGATGTATCTCTCAATATTCATTGCCCTGATACTCCACACCCATTCATCAGAGATTTCCCGATCTGAGGCATTTGCTTGCATGGTTTTATTTTTGGAGTACAGTTGATATGTTGTCCAGATGTCAGCAGAGCTTCATCAAACACACCCATCAAGTGCCAACATTAGCAGCCCTTAGACCCCAGTGTGCCAATGGATAGAGCTTTGCCTCAGTTACCTTTTCTTGCCCATGCCAGCACCATATGTAAACATTCCCTTTCGTACCATTGGTACATGCCACTTGTCGAAACACTTTTATTGTTTTTAAATAAAAAAAGAAAATGTTGGGAACATTTTGCAATTCAGGCAACATCTGTGAAGTTAACACTTCAGGTCAGAAACATTTATAGTTTTATTGCAAATACAGCACAGCATTCTTCATTGTGAACCTGTTCAGGCTACTTTCTTCTGATTCCTACGTTATCACATCAAGAACTGTGCTGAGCATCTAAAATTCAACTTAACATGTAAGTTTTACATTGTAATTCTTTTCCCAGAGGGCACCAGCTCCAAGAAGGCTTTTGCAAAGTCTGATTAATACTTACTCTGATCAGCAAGTGTAAGCTTAGGTTCTCCCTGATTCCGAATCCTGATCTCCCCACACTGTTGCTGCAGCTGAGAAACTAGCCATGAATGAACTCCACCCTGTCCACATCCAAGGTGGGGCATCGTTGCTTTGGCCATCTGGCGAAGCCATTGGGTGGATGATGTTTTCCGAAAGATTTGGATCGCGGTCAGTTTGTACTTCCCGATGCCAATGATGTCAATGTTGACACCAGGCTTCGGTGGTGAGGCGATTTTCAAATTTGTTGAGCAAATCCATGGCTTTGTGGTAAACGTGTTTGCTTATATTGTTGTGATTCTTGCCTGTGGTGTTTTCATCACCAATCCCTGCTCCTAAATGCTGGTTGTAACATTTGGCTCTTTGTGTTTTGTGGGAAGTGAGGTTACGATGAGATGCAAGACACGGTGGAGTCTTTCCAATTGAAGCCATCTAGTCCTCACCTCTGAATCCGCAGTGGCTCGTTCCATCTACCCCTCCCCGTCACCGCCATCTCTTCCAAACCTCCAAATTTCCTCTGCTCTTCTAATTCTGACCTCAGGCTTGTTCCTAATTTTCTTTTCTGCACCACTAACTGTGACCTCAACTGTCGTGGCTCAATGCACTCTCCCTGCCCCCCCCCCCCGCCCTTCTCTTCAATATATTCCCTCGCACTAACCTCTAACCAAACTTTTGGATATTTGCAATATATCATCATGTGGCTTGTTGTTAAATTTAGTTTGATACCACTACTATGAGCACATCAGGAGGATCTGCCTTAATAAAAATGCTTCATAATTGGATCATCCTGACCTTCAGTTTCTGAAGCCCGTTGTGCACATTAAAGGATGTTTTAAAGCAGCATTTGGATCCAGATTCACCTTATATTGTGCTGCCATTCAGAAAGATGACAGTGATCGTAGTGATGGTTGTGATTTGGAGAGGGGGAGATGCAGGGAGACTATTCCGAGGTTGGAGGGTTTGCAACCAGAGGAGGTCCCAGCACAAGGGCTCGGAGAGATTTCTACTGGGGGAGAAATTCCCTTGCTCAGAGGGTCGTGAATCTTTGGGATTCTCTACCCCTGAGGATGCTCAGTCGTTGAGTAGGTCAAGGCTGAGGCAACACACAATCCGCTGGAGGAACTCAGTGGATCAAGCAGCATCTGTGGGAGGAAAGGAATTGTCGACGTTTTGGGTCAAAACCCTGCATCAGGCTGAGGCAGGTCAAAGTTTGGACACTGAGGGAAACATAGATGGTGGGGATCTGATGGGAAAGTGCCTGAGGCACTGAATCAGGAAAGACCTTGCTGAACAGTGGTGTACGGGCAGGCACAGTAGTGTAGCGGTTAGCGTAACGCTATTACAGCACCAGCGATCCGGGTTCAATTCCGGCTGCTGTCTGTAAGGAGTTTGTACATTCTCCCTGTGTCTGTGTGGGTTTCCTCCGGGTGCTCCAGTTTACTCCCACATTATAAAGATATATGGGTTAGGAAGTTATGGGCATGCTATGTCGTCACCAGAAGGGTGGCGACACTTGCGGGCTGCCCCCAGAACACACTACGCAAAAGATGCATTTCACTGTGTGTTTCGATGTGCATGTGACTAATAAAGAAATCTCATCTTAGTTTCAAGGAATGAATGGCCTATTCACCTCCTATCTCTCATGTTCTTCAACTGAAATGCCCAGCTGTTAAAAGGGTCATGAATGATTCTTAAAGAGAAGGAGGCAGGGAATTCATAGAGAGGAGGCATTTGTGGTCTGTGAGTCAGTTAATCCAGGATCATCCACTTTCTCTACATTATAAGGAATGTAAATGGAGAGAGACCGCAGAGCTCTGAGATGCAGAGGGCTCTGGGCATTCTAGTGTGTGATTCACTTGAGGCTTGTCTGTGTGTTCAACAAGTAATTAGGAATGTAATTGTTTATTCTGAAGGGACTTGGTTAGAAGAGTAGGGCCACATTGCTTCAGTTATGTAGGACACTGGTGAGACTCAGCTGGAGTTCTGTGTGCAGTATTGTTCTTGTTATTTAAGGAGGAATATTAATGCACTGGGGGCAGTTCAGGGAAGTTTCTCAGGACTTTATGGGGGGATCCTTGTTTTCAACAGTGACCTCCACTTCTTCCACATCCTCTCCATGGGTGTTCACTTGTGCGGCAGGTAGTGCTGCTGCCTCCAAGCTCCAGAGACTGGGGTTCAATCCTGACCTCTGGTGCTGTCAGTGTGGAGTTTGCGCGTTCTCCCTGTGACTGCCTGGCTTTCCCCAGGTGCTCCGGTTTCCTCCCACATCTTGAAGGGACTTATGTTGGACAGTCAATTGGCAGTTGTAAATAATCCCCTGAGGTGGGTGGGGGGAGCATGAGCAGGTGTTATTGAGCTTGTGAAAGGGAACAGGTTACACAGAAATAAGTGGGGGAATGGGACTGAAGGGATCACTCAGGGAGCTGGCATTGAATAGATGGGACAAATGGCCTCCTCTTCTGTTATGAAATAGGAAATCGACTAATGGGTGCCTTGTCCATGCGGAGAAGTTGGTCAGGCTGGGCTTCTGCCTGCTGAAGATGAGAAGAGTGAGGTGAGACATAAAGGACCCCGAGGAGTGCTTACTGGGTGGGTGCGGAGAGGATGTCTCCTCCTGGGACAATTGAGAACTGCAGGTCACTGTTTAAAATAAGAGGTCTCACATTTAAGATAGAAAGGAGGCAAAGAACTTTCTCCAAGAGTGATGAGTCTTTGGAACTCTCTTTCTTATAAAGCAGAGTCTGAATAATATTAAGGCAGATCGATGCTTGATTAACAAGGAGGTGAAAGGTCAGCGTGGGTAAATGGAGACATGGCTTTGAGCTTACCGTCAGATCAGCCATGAACTTGTCAAGTGGTGGAACAGGATTGAGGGGCCGAGTGGCATACTCCTGCCTCTACTTTATATGTTTGTACGCTTGCATGGCGCCTCTCTGCAGTTCAAACGTCCAATTCATCCACTTTCCAGTGGCGTCAGTGAACCTCAGCTGGGAGTAAGAATCGGCTGATTTTCTCTCCCTTCCTGTGGTACTGAGGTTAATTCTGAAATCCATACCCCTTTTTCTAATCAAACCACAGATTAAAGCCTGCACCCTCCTCAGTACTCCACACTGAGTGCTGGGGACACATCGGTGTTACTTTATACTTCATTTTAACTCTCAGCTCCCATGTGCCAGAATTTATTTAACCTTCATGAAACAAAATGGGTTTTATCTGTCACTGGTTTTGACATGCTGGGCACAGGCTTTACTGAAATGGAAATGTAGAGTGAGTTGAGAACTGTTTGAATAAATGCATTTTCTGTGCCTTTAGTAACCTCACATGGCCTTGTATTTGAAGCTGTTTGCCCAGGACACACTGTGGGTGTTGACAGACACAATTTATATTTCTCAAGCCTTGCGTTTTGGAGACTGTTATATTTCCAAGGAGTTCCCTTGGCTTTGAGGCAAGGTTTGTGGCAGTACCTTTTACACGAGTGATTAATATTTCAGGGAAACATCCCTCAAAGCTGCAGGAGTGAATAAGCAGTACCAATACTAGGACACACTGTCCGCTATTCCAGGTCTCCACAAACACACGTCACAAAACAGAGTTGTTTGGAAGAAATTATAGGGAAAATGCAACCCACCCACTCAGTATGTGCCCCCAGGATGAGATCAGAATTCCCAGCCATCCAGAGCTGGAATAATTTATCAGTGATTGAAAATCAGAAGGATGCAGATGTTGGAAATCTGAAGTAAAATAGTGTTCCTTTACCAAGTGAGGAAAATCAGAATGCTGGGGGGGTCATAGAGTCATACAGCTCAGAAACAGGCCCTTTGGCCCAACTAGTCCATGCTGTCCAAGATTCCCCTCTGAACTAGTCCCATTTGCCTGCATTTGGCCCATATTCCTCTAAACCTTTCCTAACCGTGTACCTGACCAAGTGTCTTTTAAATGTTGTTATTGTACCTGCCTCAACCACTTCCTCTGGCAGCTCGTTCCATATACTGACCACCCTCTGGGTGAAGAAGTTGCCCTTCAGGTCCCCTTTAAAACTTTCCCCTCTTACCTTAAACCTGTGCCCTCTAGTTTTTATTCCCCAACCCAAGGAAAAAGGCACTCACCCTATATATGCCCCTCATGATTTTGCATGCCTCGAAAAGATAAAAGATTTCATTATTGGTCACACATACATCGAAACACACAGTGAAATGCATCTTTTGTGTAGAGTGTTCTGGGGGCAGCCCGCAAGTGTTGACATGCTTCTGGCGCCAACACAGCATGCCCACAACTTCCTAACCTGTTCGTCTTTGGAATGTGGGAGGAAACCGGAGCACCTGGAGGAAACCCACGCAGACACGGGGAGAACGTACAAACTCCTCACAGACAGTGGCCGGAATTGAACCCAGGTCGCTGGCGCTGTAATAGTCTTACGCTAACTGCTACACTACCGTGCCTGCACTCTCTCAGTCTCCTGCACTCCAATAAATAAAGTCCCAGCCTGCCCAATCTCTCCTGATAACTCCTGGCAACATCCTTGAAAATCTTCCATTCATTTAATGGCACAGACTGCAAACACCCTTTCTCTCTGAGTGCCACCCATCTTTCTCATTAAGTATCTTTTACGACCATGGTCGCAGCTTATTGCAGTTTAAGGGCAAGCAATCTTTCACCCGAGCCTTCCCATGTGAGGTAATTGACCTGAAATGTTGACACTGCTTCTCTCCCCATACAAGCTGCCTGTGCCGCTGAGTGTTCCTGTTTTCATGTAAGTTTATCAGGTATTTATTTTTACATTTTATTTTATTATTTCTAATTACTTGGTCAGGTTTTAATGCTTGAAATAAAAATAAATTTAATTCTAAATTAGTTAAAACAGCTTTATTCATCTTAACTACCTGACTGAAACCCTGCCACAAAGCCCCTGGACCCTGACTGGAGGTGAGACTCTATCCTGCCTTGCCGCCTGTCAAAGGCTGCCTGGAGTTCTGGGGTGGAGCCTTCATGCTGTACTAGCTGCACTTCACTGTTCCTCTCAGCCTCAGGCTGGGGCTGATGACCAAACTCACAGGGTAGACAGTGAATAGGGAGTTCAAGTTCAAGTTTATTGTCATGGGCATACATACACAGGGGGTAAATGCCATCAAGTTAGCTTTTTGCACAGCAGCTCAGTACATTACAGACATGACAAACATAGGTTAACATAAACAAATGAACATAAATTATACATAACTTGCACAACAAAATAAACATAACAACAGAGAGATGTGGGAGGGGATGCACACAATCCCACATAATTTGGCCCATTGTGGTAACTGTCGAATCAACCGTCACTTTATGTCCTTGCTTGGTATGTTTATTTATTCATTGGTTGTGAAAATACCAGTGTTTATTGTTCATCCCCAATTACCCCTGGAATGAGGGGGCAATTAAGGATGAACCACATTAGTGGTCAGGCACATACAGACCAGACCAGGTACATGAAGAATATCAGTGAACCTAACGAAGGTTCTTGAACATAGAACATTACAGCACAGTACAGGCCCTTCAGCCCACAATGTTGTGCTGACATTTTATCCTGCTCTAAGATCTATCTAACCCTTCCCTCCCATGTAGCCCCCCATTTTTCTATCATTCATGTGTCTATCTAAGAGCCTCTTAAATGTCCCTAATGTATCTGCCCCACAACCTCTGCCGGCAGTGTGTTCCACGCACCCGCCACCATGTAAAAAAACTTACCCCTGACTTCCCCATTATACCTTCCTCCAATCACCTTAAAATTATGTCCCCTCGTGTTAGCTATTGTCACCCTGGGAAAATGTCTCTAACTGTCCATTCGATCTATGCCTCTTATCATCGTGTACACCTCTATCAGGTCACCTCTCATCCTCCTTCTCTCCAAAGAGAAAAGTCCAAGCTCACTTAACCTATCCTCATAAGACATGCTCTCCAATCCAGGCAGCATCCTGGTAAGTCTCCTCTGCACCGTCTCTAAAGCTTCCACATCCTTCCTATAATGAGGTGACCAGAACTAAACACAATACTCCAAGTGTGGTCTATCCAGAGTTTTATAGAGCTGCAACATTACCTGGCAGCTCTTGAACTCAATCCCCTGACTAATGAAGGCCAACACGCCATACGCCTTCTTAACAACCCTGTCAACCTGCACAGCAACCTTGAGTGATCTATGGATGGGGTCCCCAAGATCCCTCTGTTCCTCCATACTGCTAAGAGTCCTGCTATTAACCTTGTATTCTGCCTTCAAATTTGATCTCCCGAAGTGTATCACTTCACATTTTTCTGGGTTGAACTCCATCTGCCACTTCTCAGCCCAGCTCCGCATCCCGTTGTAATCAATGTCCCGTTGTAATCTACACTATCCACAACACCACCAACCTTTGTATCATCAGCAAACTTACTAACCCACCTTTCCACATCCTCATCCAAGTCATTTATAAAAATCACGAAGACCAGGGGTCCCAGAACAGATCCCTGCGGAACACCACTGGTCACCGATCTCTAGTCAGAATATGCTCCATCTACAACCACCCTCTGTCTTCCATGGGTGAGCCAATTCAGAATCCACACAGCCAAATTTCCCTGGATACCATGCCTCTCAACTTTCTGGAAGAACCTTAGCAAATATCTTACTGAAATGAATGTTTAAAGCAATGAATTAACAAATAATTAAAAACATAAATTAAACAATTTTTTCAAGGACACAATTAGAAGAAAAAATATCAAAGTCCATTTAGTGCGAAGTGATCCAAGTGGTCATAATGTTGCTAAACTGTCATGATTAAAGTTGTACTGATTGGTTCAAGAACTGAATGGTTGAAGGAAAATAGCTGTTCTTAAACTGTGGGACTTCAGGCTTCTCTACCTCCTGCCCGATAGGAGCTGTGAGAAGATGGCATGGCCTGGATGGTGGGGATATTTGATAGTGGATGTTGCCTTCTTGAGGCAGCACCTCCTGTAGATACTACTGATGGTGGGGAGGGATGTGCTGGTGATGTTTTGGGCTGAGTCCACTACTCTCTGCAGCTTCTTACATTCCTGTGCATTCAAATTTCTGTACCAGACCACGATGCAGCCAGTCAGGGTACTTTCAACAGTACATCTGTAGAAATTTGTTCGAGTATTCGGTCACAAGCCCGACCTCCTTAACCTTCTAAGAAAGTAAAGACTCTGGTGTGCTTTCCTTGTGATTGCATCTGTGACAGGTCATCCAATATGCCCAGGAATTTAAAGCTGCTGACTCTCTCCACCGCCGATCCCCCAATGTAGACTGGCACATGTTTGCCCTCCTTCCCCTTCCTGAAGTCAACAATCAGTCTCTAGTTTTACTGACATTGAGCAAGAGGTTGTTTTTGCGGCACCACTCAGCCACGTGTCCTACCTCGCTTTGGTACGCTGACTCATTGCCACCTGTGATTCATCCAACAACAATGGTGTCGTCAGTCAATGGAGGGAAAGGGATTATCAATGTTTTGGGTCGAAGTCCTGCATCAGGACCTGGGATTTTAAGATAGTTTGGTGTTTTGTTGTTTTCATTTATTCTGGGATTCCTTTAATTGAATGGTTAGATTCCTCTGTTGTCATGCTGTTTAAAGTTCAGTAATTCCCACTCTCATGAAGATTGCTCTGTTCTCCTCAGAAGTGCTGTGAAGATTAATGTCTCAATCTGTGGCAGGGATCACCTGCTGTCCAGACTCTGCAGCGAGTCGCACACTTGGAGAAGTTGCCACATTCCCCCACTGATTAATGAGCGTTGTGCCGGAATTCAAAGAAAATGAACATCCTTTAAGACACAATATAATCAAAGGCTGAGTGGATGAGGAATCCATCTGTACGAACCAAGTTTTATTGCTTCATCTGATTTTACTGAGAGGACTGGGTGGTTTATTAATTCAGTCACAGAATTCCAGTGGATGTTTCTGGGATGGAGCTGCTACATTGCCAGTGCACAGCAGTTATGGCTCCATTAAACTCCATGAATTAGAGAGAAAATTTGTCTCTGCTCAACAAATTGCATTTATTGGAGATCAAATACTGTCAGACTAAAGAGTCAAAGAAAAACCCAGGAGAATTTTGTGCACATTGTGATTAATTCAAACGTCCTCTCTGAGGCTTATGATGGTATTGAGGTATCAAAGGAACCATTAAAGCACAGAAGGAGTCCATTCAGTCGGACGCAGCTGTGCTGGCTCCTTGAAGAGCGGACTAGCCAATTCCATTCTCCCGCTCTTTTCTCATCCAGTTTAGCTCTAATGCTCTTTTTGAAAGCCAGAACGGAGCCTGAGTCAACTAACTTTGAACCATGCCTGCTTTGTTTCCAATCAATACCACCGTGATAACATATCACCATTCTCAGTTGCAGTGTTGCAGAACAACTTTAAAGTTTACTTAAACTTTCCCTGTGGTTATCAATGCCATGTTTAGCACTCATCTGAGACCTCAGCTGAGGATGGTGATTCTGCAGGAGAGTTCATGTTGTATTTACATTGATTTGGCTCCAACACTCATCATTGAGTTACTCAGTTTCCCACTTGGCATCAGGCTGCATTTTCCTGTGGCCTCTGGAAATGGCAGCAATTTGCATCGGCTGTTTACATTGGTCTCGTCCCCTGTTGTACAGTACGCCTTACAGGAGAGCTTGGGTTTATTATACTATGCACAGAGATAGCAAAATAAGTCTGTTTATAGTGAAATTTAGGACCATGAAATGCCATGTGCAGAAGGTACAGACTTTCAGATGCAATATTGAAAGGGTTTGAGAGTTTGGAGGAGTAGTTACATTACAGCACTGCTTGCAATGGCCACTTCTCCATTTGGGATGGATATTCTTTACATGTTGCAACTGATTTAATGTGTCCATCTGTTAATTTGCAGAGTGCAGATAAACTGATCCAGTAACAAGCTGTGTTTACACAGTGGGCTTCACGGACTAAGATGTCTCAGGGCACTTTTCCACAGTGGTTTCAAACAAAACCTGGCACAGCCTCATTAGGACAAGGGACAAAAACCCGGGTCAAGAGGTGAGAGGGAGGTGGATGGATCATTCTGGGAGCTAGTCCAGATGCACAAAGGAATGGCCACGTGTGGTGGAGCCACAGATCTATCCAGGTTTGTTTCCCCTTCCATTGCAATGCAGAGTGACCCCCTTGTTTATCTAAACTGCCTCATGATGTGCTGCTTCACTCCACAGATTCTGTCCTCCATCTCACTGAGCACTTGTGGGCGTGTGGCTTTCATGGCTGAAGATGTGGCTGATGTTTGCAACCACTGGAAACTCAGTGCAAGTGGTGGGAAACTCATCAATACCAGTAATAGAACCTCCAATGACGTACAGACATGAAATGAATATCTTCTGTCGTGAATTAAGAAGTGTCCTCTCTTGATAACTCAGTCACACTTGGTTCCACAATATTTAGTTACTTAATTAAAGAGCAAACCACCTCTAGCTCCAAGTGTAAAATTGTATGCCCTGATTTTAGACTTAAAGGTGAGGCCGCACTTGGAGTATTGCATTCAGTTCTGGTCACCCCATTACAGGAAGGATGTGGAGGCTTTGGAGAGGGTGCAGAAAAGGTTCACTAGGATGCTGTCTGGATTAGAGTGTATGAGCTATAAGTAAAGATTGGACAAACTTGGGTTGTTTTCTCTGGAGTGTCGGAGGCTGAGGGAAGACCTGATAGAAGTTTTTGAAATTCTGAGAGGTATAGATCAGGTAGACAGTTGGCATCTTTTGCCCAAGGTTGAAATGTCCATTACTAGATGACATGCATTTATGTGCTGGCAGGGTGGTAGTGGAGACAGATACGATAGAGGCATTTTAAAGACTCTCAGATAGGCACATGGATGTGCAGAGGATGGAGGGATCTGGACCATGTGCAGGCAGAAGGGATGAGGTGTCATTAGCTTAATTAGTTGGGCACAACATGGTGGGCTGAATGGCCTGTTCCTGTGCTGGACTGTTCTATGTTCTGTGTTCTAAAATTATTTCAGCCTATTTGAAAAATGTCTTTGATTATCAGAGGTATTTAAAGACAACCCATGGGCCTTTAAGAGCAGTGAGTCTTTATTTCTGCAGTTAGACCTCTTTAGTAATGATATAACTGTTTTTCTTTACTCTCTCTAAAACTTTTAAAGAGTTTTGCTTATTTCACCTTCTTTTGGTGTTTTAGGTCTGAGAAGCTCCATGATACTCCACGTCCTCTGTCCTCCACTCCGCACCTCCGAGACCAGATTAGGATTTCCTCCAGTGAACCTTGGGAATATATCTTTGCCTCCTAACCCCGTTCTATAGTCCATTATAATTTCTTGTTATTCTAAAACCACTGCACACTCAATGAAACATCTGGAAATTGGCTTAATATTGCAAGACATAATTATTACAGTCTAACTAAAGCATAATAAGTCTTCTTACACTCTAATAAAAACAATCACCTCCTTAATGTTACAGATTTTCTATTAACTCATTTTTTAGAAAAGTACATCTTGTTTACACAACTTCTGTAAGTGTGGAAAGCCTGTGTTATCCCAGTTTAAGAAGGTTATTTTGACCAGAAATTGAGAATACCTGACATTTGAGAGGGGCAGATACTGCCCAAACTGCAAGGGAATAGCTTTGAACTAATCGACAGAGGATTAGATGCATTGATAGTCTATTTTAGACCTTGAAGAGAAAAAAGGATCATTAAATCTGGGCTTTCTGATTGGAGGCTATGTCTTTCTCTTGCATCACAATGATGTGATTCTATTTAAGTGTACGCCTTATAGAGGTGTATAAAATCATGAGGGGTACAGATAGGGTGAATGCTCGGTCTTTTTCCCACAGAAAGGGAACCAAAAACTAGAGGGCATAGGTTTAAGGTTAGAGGGGAAAGATTTAAAAGGCACCTGAGGGGAAACTTCTTCAGGCAGAGGGTGGTGGGTATGTGGAATGAGCTGCCAGAGGAAGTGGTTGAGGCAGGTACACTAAATACATTTAAGAGACATTTGGAAAAGTATGCGGATATGAAAGGTTTAGAGGGATATGGGCCATACAGAGGCAAATGGGACTGGCTCAGGTGGGCACCTTGGTCAGCGCGGATGAGTTGGGCTGAAGGACCTGTTTCCCTGCTGTCTGCTCTGTGGCTCTAAGTGTCTTTAATGATTGGTAGCAGTAACCTGTAGGCACCTATAGACGATATGAGGTAATTCGCTTGGAACCTGCATGGATCTTTATTACTAGTGAAGTGAACCTGGAGTGAGAAACAACATGCAGCTATTGGACATCTCCAGGTGTGTCTGGGCTTCCCTCCTCCTCTCACTTCCAATGGATCCTACATCTGAAGACCCCACCAAACACTCCACTACACTGAACCCCTCCTTTCATCTTCTGTTGTCTCTTCATTCAGATCATTGGAATTGATGTACTGAGGTACAGTGAAAAATGTTGTTCTGCATGCCATCCATACAGATCATTTCAAAGCATCAGTACATTGAGGTAGTACAAGGGAAAACAATAACAGAATTCAGAATAGAGTGTTACAGTTACAGAGAAAGTGCAGTGCAGGCAGACAATAACGTGCAAGGGCCACGATGAGGTAGATTGTGAGGTCAAGAGTCCATCTTATCATGCAAGAGGTCCATTCAATAGTCTTATAGCAGTGGGATAGAAGCTGTCCTTGAGCCTGGTGGTACGTGTTTTCAAACCATTGTATCTCCTGACCTCAGTTATTTACCTTCCCTTACTGATTCCATTTGTCCATAATTCTGTTGGAGTATCCAAAGGGACTGCTGCTGCCTGCAGGAAGAAAATGCAGGAATTGCTAATCCTCACTGGCCTCTCTATACATGTACCTCGCTCTTCAGTTTGATTCAGTCCACCTGTGGCTCAAACTCCAGGAGTAGGTGTAACTGAGGCTGGAGTGCATGCTGGGGTGGAAGGAGAATGACCACCTCAGTGGGTATAGGATGGAGCTGGAGCTGGCGGTTGTGGTCGGAGATCGGAGGACATTCCCTTCCCGTCAAGAGTGGGCTGGAGGGGGGAAGGTGAGGAGACAAGGCAAGGGATGTCAGATGTGGGAGTAACCAAGGGTAGAGGGTGCCAGGATTTCCTTGGAGACCATGAGAAGCACTTCTGCCCACAAGAAAACCATAATCCTTCCAGAGTTTGACTCTGGCTTGGGGTCAGTAGTGCTGTACTTTTCTCCAGTGTCGTGTGACTCAAGAAACCTGCCATTAAATTCAGATCAAATTGAAATTTTCTAACTTTGCACTGACTTTTATCTATCACTGTGATTTGCACACCACCTGAAATAGCATGTGTGGCCTCTTTTGCCTCACTCTGCATGTGGGCAGGTAAAATCCAGCTATAGACGTGTATTATCCAGGCTGGGATGAGGAATGTGTCAAAACTGGTCAACCGTGTAAACTGAACTAAGTCCAGTCCCAGTCCAAACGGCTGGGAGTAGACCTCACTGCATCAGAACTTACTGCAAACTCAGTTTCAGTTATGGAAAAGATTTGCATTCAGAAACAACAAATATGGGACGATAATACTTCCCTCCTTATGTACGTCACAGAAGAGGAAAAAATATTCCCATGAAACTAATCAACTAATCAGTTCCTCCATTAAGCACAAAGAATGAAATGTTGTAAAGTAGCCGGATGCTGGTTAAAAAACTATTTCCAGTAACATGTCTGTAAGATATGGATATAGCGTAACATTTCTGATGAAGACAAGGATTTCGATAAACTTGCTGGTATTATACAAAATTAAACCAGCTTGGCAAGGCATTTGACAAGGTCCCATATGGCAGGCTGGTGAGCTGGCTAATTGGATCCGAAATTGACGGTGATGGGAGGCAGAGGGCAGTGGTGGAAGGATGCTTCTCTGATTGGAAGCCTGTGACTGGTGGTGCCTGCATTGGAGGACTTTAGCTGTGGGGAGAGACTGGATAGGCTGAGTTTGTTTTCCCTGAGGTGAAGGAGGCTGAGGGGTGTATTAAATTATAATAGGCACAGGTGGGGTAATTAGTCAGAATCTTTTTCCTGTGGTAAGGGTATCAAAAACAAGAGGGCATAGGTCGGAGGTAAGAGGAAGGAGTTTTAAAGAGGATCAAACATAGAACATAAGAAATAGGAGCAGGAGGAGGCTATCTGACCTGTCGAGCCTGCTCCGCCATGCAGTAAGATCATGGCTGATCTGGCCGTGGACTCAGATCCACCTACCTGCCTTTTGCCCATAACCCTTAATTCACCTACTGTGCAAAACTCCATCTAACTGTGTCTTAAATATAGTCGATGAGGTAGCATCTACTGCTTCCCTGGGCAGAGAATTCCACAGATTCACTGCTCTCTGGGAAAAGCAGTTCCTCCTCATCTCCGTCCTAAACCTATTCCCCTGGACCTTGAGGTTCTGTCCCCTAGTTCTAGTCTCACCTACCAGTGGAAACAACCTTCCTGCCTCTACCTTATCTCTCCCTTTCATAATTTTATATGTTTTTATAAGATCCTCTCTCATCCTCTGAATTCCAGTGAGTACAGTCCCAGATGACCCAACCTCTCCTCATAGATGGTGGAATGAGATATAGTCAATACACTTAAGAGATCTTTAAACAGGCACTTGAACAGGTAAGGCATAGAAGGAGCAAAAAACAAGATGCGGGAGGAACTCAGTGGTTCAGACGGCATTTGTGAAGGGAAATGGACAGTCGACGTTTGGAACCCAAAACATCGACAATTCCTCTACCCCCACAGACGCTGCTCGACCCGCTGAGTTCCTCCAGCAGATTGTTTGTTGCTCCAGATTACAGCATCTGCAGTCTCTGTGTCTACAAGGCATAGAAGGTTATGGACCTAACACAGGGAAATTTGATTAGTGTAGATGGACAGAAAGGTCAGAATGGACGTGGTGGGCCGAAGGTCCTGTTTCTGAGCTGTACCACTCTGTGACTCTCTGCCTTTCCCTTGACTTTCCCCCAAAGCTGAGTACATGTGGCTGCTCAGCTGGAAAACACAGAGGGAGAAGCGAAGGGAACATGCAGAGATCTGGAACTGAAGATCCAAACTTTGAAACTGAGCCAATAGTTAATTGGAAACCAGTGTAGGTTAGTGAATACAAGGGTGATGGGTGAATAGGAACTTGGTGTGAGTGGAGATGGAGAGTGGGGTTTTGGATGACTTCAGGTTTATGAAGTTAGAAGAGAGGACCGACAAATCATCGGATTATCTCTCAATCCATCGCTCAGCAAAGTTAGGCCTCATCTCCAAAAGCTTCTTGGTGAAATGGAGCTAATCTCTGGACAACCCATGTTATCTCCACTCTGAGCCATGATCACCCCAGCTTCTGTCATCGAGCTGCCGTAGGCAGGTAATGCCTGTGAGGGCTCACTTTCCGAGTCCAAGCTCCAAGTTGTTGTTGACTCGTTCGCTGAGAGAATGGACGATACACTAGACAACCTCAACCGGACTGCATGAGGATGTAGAGTACCATACAGTCCCCCAGGAAGAGACCGCGATGTAGGGGAGGGGTGTCCTGCGGGGGAAGCTGGATAAACACACGAGGAACAGAGGAATCAAAGGAGGGGTATTTGGTGAGATGGGGAAGGGTGCACAAGGCTCAGGTGGACCAGACACTCAACACGATCCAGGACAAACATTAACGCCTGCCTCCCAGGAATAGATAACATTAAATAAGTCATTGCGTAGATGGAAAACAAACACTGTTTGGAGACAAGTATTTTTATCTTCATCCCAGAGGAAACATTTTGCTGGGAATGAGTGAAGAATGTCAGTAACGTCCAAACCAACAACACATTTGTCCCGTTTGTCCCATGGGATTGAAAAGATTGCCCTCTTTTAACTGCTTAACACAAACTCTACAACTAACCAGAACAACAAGTCGTGGCATTACCCCCCTCAGACGTTCCACTTTACTGGTTTATGTCCTGAAGCACTAAGTGGTGGGTAAGCAGGCAGACATTAAGCTGCCTCTCCTCTGATAGATTCCCGCATTTTAAGTCCGACACCATTGGTGGTTTGTTTTATATTTAGCCTGGAGTCACTTGTTGCATGGAGTCAAATTGCTGAAATGTGTGGTACTGGTAAACAAACACACATGGCACAGCTGGTCAGCAGAATTTGTTTCCAAAAGTGGAGCTGGATTCAGAACCCACGGCTACTGCTGTACATGTGTTGGAACATGTGGTGGAGGATGAATTTCAAGGGGTTAGAGATTTGCATCACGGAAAATGCAATGTGGTCACGTTGGTCTGTAAAGATGGTGGGGCCCAGGACCCTGACCTGAGGACTCTTGCCTGCCCTAGGGCTGGGATAATTGACTGCAGACACCACAGGTGCTTCACAATCCAATCTGTGTTTGGTTTCTACAGTGAAGAGGAGACAACATTGTGAACACCAATTGGAAACTGCTTCTTCAGGAAAGAGCTGGTCATTGACTTCAGGAAGCAGGGCAGAGCACCCTCCCCTGGCTGTATCAATGGTGCTGAGGTAAAGGTGGTTCAGAGCTCCACGTTCCTAGGTGTAAACATCACCAATAGCTTGTTCTGGTCTAACCACATGGATACTTTGGCCAAGAAAGCACACCAGGGCCTCTACTTCCTTAGAAGGCTAAGGAAATTTGATATGTCCCCTTTGACCCTCACCAATTTTTATCGATGCACCATAGAAAGCATCCTATCCATATAAATCACGGCTTGGTATAGCAACTGCTCTGCCTGGGACCGCAAGAAACTGCAGAGAGTTGTGGACACAGCCGAGCACATCACAGAAATCAGCCTCCCCTCCACTGACTCCGTCTACACTTCTCGCTGCCTCGGTAAAGCAGCCGACACAATCAAAGACCCCACCCACCCCGGACATTCTCTCTTCTCCCCTCTCCCTTTGAGCAGAAGATACAAAAGCCTGAAAACACGTACCAACAGGCTCAAGGACAGCTTCTATCCCACTGTTATCAGACTCTTGAATGAACCACTTGTACGATAAAGATGAACTCTTTACCTCACAGTCTACCTCGTCGTGGCCTTGTACCTTATTTGTCTACCTGCACTGAACTTACTCTGTACCTGTAACACTTTTTATTCTGTTATTGCTTTTCCCCTGTACTGCCTCGATGTACTGATGCTTCGTAGTGATCTGTATGGACGGCATGCAGAATCGGTACATGTGACAATAATAAACCAATTCCAATTCCCATTCTGGATGTTGGAGGGAAAGAGGTGAAAGGCCAGGTCTACATCTCCTGGAATGCAGCAGACGAAGGGGTGGTTGGGGGGAGGAGAGAAGACCAGGGAGTGGTGAGGGGAACAAACTGGTGAAAGGGGAGCTGAAGGACGTGTCTGGTGGTGGAACCTTGCTGGTGGAGGGTGTGACGGGTGATCTGTGGAACGAGAAGGTAGGTGGGGTGGAAGGGGAACAATATTTGTAATGGTCAGGAGGAGAGGGCGTGAGAACAGAGGTGCAGGAAATACTTGAGACAACTTGAGGTGACGACACAGGGTGGTGAAGAAGGTACATGGCACGCTTGTCTTCATGGGGTGGGCACTGAGTACAAGAATTGGACGTCATGTTACAGCTGTACAAGATGGTGGTGAGACTGCACTTGGAGAACTATGTGCAGTTCTGGTCACCATACTCTAGGAAAGAGGCAAGTAAGGTAGAGAGGGGGAAGAAAAGATTCATGCTGCCAGGACTGAAGGGCTTGAGTTACAAGGAGAGGCTGGATAGACTGGGATTGTTTCCCCTGGAGCGAAGGAGGCTGAGGGGTGACCTGGTGGAAGTCTATAAAATCATGAGAGACACAGGGTGGATGGTCAGAGTATTTTTCCCAGAATAGGGGAGTCTAAAACTAAAGGGCACAGATTTCAGGTGAGAGGGGAAAGGTTTAAAGGGGCCCTGAGGAGAAAGTTGTTCACACAAAGGGTGGTGGGTGTGTGTAACAAGCTGCCAGAGGACGTGGTGAAGGAAGGTACAACTGCAATGTTTAAAAGTCACTTGGACAGGTCCATGGATAAGAGAGGTTTCAAGGGATATGGGCCAAATGCGGGCAAATGGGACTAGCATGGGATGCGGAGCATGCCTTATGAAAGCAGGTTGAGGCAACTCGGCCTTTTCTCCTTGGAGAGAAGGAGGATGAGGGGGGACCTGATAGAGGTGTATAAGATGATGAGAGGTATTGATAGGGTAGATAGTCAGAGGTTTTTCCCCAGGGCTGAATTGGTGGCCACAAGAGGACATAGTTTTAAGGTGCTGGGGAGTAGGTATAGAGGAGATGTCAGGGGTAAGTTTTTTACTCAGAGAGTGGTGAGCGCATGGAATGGGCTGCCGGAAACGGTGGTGGAGGCTGATACGATAGGGTCTTTCAAGGGACTGTTAGATAGGTACATGGAGCTGAGTAAAATAGAGGGCTATGGGTAAGCCTAGTAATTTCTAGGGTAGGGACATGTTCGGCACAGCTTTGTGGGCCGAAGGGCCTGAATTGTGCTGTAATTGTTCTATGTTCTATGTTCTATGGACTGGTTGGTCAAAAGGGCCTGTCTCCGTGCTGTGTGACTCAGTGACTCTACGCTATCACTTGAGATGGAAATGGAGAGGTCCGGAGAGGGGAGAGAAGGTGAAGGTCAGAGATAGACTGTGTGAAGGTGGGAGTTCTAATGAAACTGGCAGTGAAAGTGTTGACATTCTCGAGTTCTGCATGAGTGCAGGAAGCGGCACCAATGCAGTTGTTGATATGCTGTGAAAAGAGTTGAGGGAGTGGGTCAGAGTGACACTGACTCAAAAACTGTTGTTCATGCCCCACAAAACGGCAAGAGCAGCTGGGCCGGTGAGAGTGCCCACAGCTACACCACGATCTAGAGAGAGGGAGTGTTGTTCAATCTGGGAACGAGCCCAGCCAGGCGAAGGAGTGTGTTGGTGGAGGGGAATTGGTTAGGCCTCTGCTCAAGGAAGAAGAGGGGTGGTGGGGGAATGGCTGCTCCTGATAATGAATGGAGATGTAGAGTGATTGTCTATCCATAGGAACACCAGAGACTGCAGATGCTGGGATCTGGAAGAACAAACAACTTGCTGGAGGAACTCAGCAGGTCGAGCAGCATCTGTGGGGGAAAGGAATTGTCAGTGTTTCAGGTCAAAGTCCTGCACCAGGACAGCTAATACATGGTTTCGATCCGAGACGTTGACAATTCCTTTCCTCCCACAGATGTTGATTCATTGTACATCCATGGTGATGACAAGCTGATTGGGATCAGGGAATTGGAATCTCTTGGAGTGACGGAACAGAGGGCATCAGAGATGTCACAGATGTAAGTGGGAAGGAACTGGATCAGTGGAGAAAGAATGAAGTCAAGGAAAAATCAGTTCAGTGGAGCAAAAGCAGGATGAAGCGAAGTGCCTGGCCTCACAAAGACATCTGTGGGTGTATGGATGATGTTGAGTGCTGGGGTAGTGGTCCAGAGGGAGGTCTGAGGATGTGCCTGAGAGTTGACATTTGGCCTTTGGGAGATGGAGGTCAGTGCACCAGACCCCGACGGCACTGCCCTTGTCAACAGGTTTGATGACAATATACACTTGCTGTATTTTTAAATTTCAGATAGTCAGCTCTTAACATTTCTAATTGCTTCCAGATACTAATCCTCTGCCAGAAACCACGGTCCTCAGACACATGCAACAAGGAAATGGATCGTCTGTGCCTTTGCTGATTATTGCACACTGTAGACTTCAGCAATAATAATCACACCACATACTTAAAATGAAATTAAGATTCTGAATTTTTATTTCCTGAAAGGCAGCTGTGGCCTTTACATGTTGGCTGTTGGATCTGTTGCCCTGAGAAGTGCAGCCTCCAGTCTGATGTTAACCCACAGCTCAAGGACAGGCTTGTGAGAATGTCTGAGAATGGGAGACCTTTCTCTGCACTGGTTGCCCATTGTAAAGGTTACATTTCAAAAAGAAAAGTGCTTTATTCTGAAAGCTATAAAATCAATACATTAAAAAACAGTTAATGAAACATAATGGCCCAGAAATTCAATTGCACAGCAAATGTTTTTTTGCTGGATTTCACAATTGGATTTTGGGGTCAAATTGATGGCTCAATGCAATTACCTCTGATCGCACCAACAGCTCATATTTCACACACCAGGGGCAACTTCAGCCTCTTGTCAAGCACCACACAGTGAGGGGTAAGGTCAGAGGAGAAGCTCTGAACTCTGGGGCCACCAGTTACTTGCAGGTTTGTTGAGAGTCATTGATGTTCTCAGTTTTAACTCTGTGGAGACTGTGATTGGGAGCCTTGGAGCGACTTGGCTGAATCCTGAGTTGAAGATTTCCTTTTTGAATTGGAACTTGTGAACCAGAGCAGTTTGGGCTGAGGTCAGAACCAGGGACCTGAGAATCTGTAGTAGAAAGAGGATCTGGAGGAGAGAAGCTGAGGCATGGTCTCCCATAGTGGAGCCAAGGGCGAGGGGCAGCAAGGTTCTCCTACACAGTCCTTGTGGTCTAAGGAGCCGTGCCTTGGGGGGCAAAGCTTTCTCAGTAGATGGTGATGGAGAGCTCCCACATTCTAAAGGGTGGACTCCACCCCATGGTCTTTTGTGGATTGTGCTGCTTGTGGTGGTCAATGATCCTTGAACTTAGCCTCCAGACTTTACATGTGAGGGAAGACCTCACCATTTGCCGGCCATGGCTGCTTTTAGGTGGTCAAGGACAGGAGATCTCGTCTCCTCCTGCTTCACCACAGGGCAGTGTCCCAGGCAGGTGGATTTGCCTTGTCTCCAGGATTCCCAGAGGTTCCTGGAGCAGCAGGCAGCCACTGTGTGATGTTCCCAGATTTTCTCCATGTTGGAAGGTGCTGATTATCAGAGTGTGTGACCCACCGCAAGCCACCTCACAGTCACTGCCACACATGGAGAAGGTCACCCTCAGCACTGCGCCATGTAGTGGCCGCACCATCGCACAAAGAACTGGTTCAGTGGACAGACTCTCCCGTCCAACAGCCCTGCCCTCTCCACGCAGGTCCCTGCTCACACAGTCGCTGCAGTCAGCAGCTCAGGGGAGGGGGCTGGCAGGGACCCCAGGATGAGTTCTGCAGCCTGCAGTGCCCAGGGACCACAGTCATAAAGTGGTACAGCATAGAAACAGGTCCTTTGGCCCACCACATCTGTGCTGACTGTCATGGTTATCCATATTAATCCCACTTGTCTGTATTAATTTTTACAGCATCATTGCCCTGGCAGCTCAATCCAGATACCAACTACTCTGTGTGTGAAAAAATTACCCCTCAGATCCTCTTTAAACCTCCTCCTTGTTACATAGAAACATGCCCTCTAGATTTTGAGTCCCCCACCCTGGGAAAAAGACTGTGACCATCCATTTTATCTATGCCCACCAAGACGTTACGTACCTCTATTATGTTTCCTCTCTGCCTCCCTTGTTCAAGGGGAAACAGACCCAGCCTATTCAGTGTCTCCTTATAACTCAAGCCCTCCAATCCAGGCAATACCCTTGGGGATCTTTTCTGTACCCTGTTTAGCTTAACCACATCCTTCCTATAGTGTGGTGACCAGAACTGCACACAGTGCTCCAGCTGTGGGCTAACTTACAGTTTTGTACAACTGTAACATGAGGTCCCATTTGAACCAAAGCTTAAATAGACATAGTCATTGGCTCTGGATACACCTCGGGGGAGATAATGTTTCAGCTATCAGCCTTTCGTCAGGCACAGTTTGAATCACCTGTGTTATACGCCTGAAGTTAGTGTGTGATAATTGGGAGTGTGATTTGAGAATAAGGTTTGGATATCATCATCCTGTTGTGTCCAGTGCCTGGGGTGGGTGGGTGCGGTTATACGTGGGCTAGGATTTGCTGCTGTTTCTACTGAGTTTGTCTGTACTTGTGAGGTCATTAAACCAATTGTGGCACTGGTCCTGCCCTTGGCATCACTGTGGCTGTTTCTGCCTCTGGACATCTCTTCCTACTCCAACACCTCAGGAGTTTCCTGGTTCCCCGAGCTTGCAACACATCAGCTAGGATCCACCTGTCCAAGACAGATGTCAAGGAGTCAGTGAATCAGCTTGTACCATGCTGGTACTGCTGTTGTGGTCGGTGCTCCCAGCTGAACAATGGCTTCCAACAATGGTCGGCTTCAGTGCCTGGCTCCCCTTACAATGTTCAGCCAGACACCTCTCAGCACATATTCGGTTGGTGTGAGACTTCTGAGAGTTCTCTCACTTAACATGCTCTGATAGGTAATCTTTGTCAGTGGACTATGAAGTGCCCATTCTCACACAATGGCCAAACTTCCAACACTAACTGGTACCACGACAAAGCCCTCAATAGTGCATGTACTGATGCACAAATTAATTTCCAGTCTGTTATTTCTGAAGCATCTGTTTAGAGACACAACATATCATGTGAAGAATTCTCCCATGAAATAACAGTTTTATAAATGTGTTTATAATTTAATTGCACAGAAGCATCAGAGAGATTCTTCGGCAGTGAAGGATATTCCACGTGTAAGTATCTAGCCCAAGGTCACCGCACACAGGAGGAGGATGAAGGAGATGTGACAACGCTTCATTTCCCCTCCCAGGATGATTTTAATCCACTTTTAATTTGGAGAAAGTGCACGAGTCAATCTAATTATAGCAAGAAGCCATCTGGCACCTGGTATAGGAGCTTCGATAATGACACGGACTGGTACAGTGTTCATCGAGCTGGCATCATAATCAACTACCCTGACCTGTGGCCATATACAAACAACTCCTGGACGATGGAAAAATGTGGAGCCTTGGCTAACCTTCCACCGTGCCTGACCCTGGGAAAGTGTGACTTACATTACTCTCCCAGTAAGTTCAGACTTGGAAATTTTCTGCTCCAACCTATTTAATTCTTGACAAACAAAGGACTGCAGATGCTGGAATCTAAATGAGAAAACAACAAGGTGCTGGAGGAGCTCAGCAGGCCAGGCAGCATCCGTGGAGAAAAGCATCCGGTCAACGTTTCGGGTCAGGACCCTTCTTCAGGACTGAAGATAGGAAAAGGGGAAGCCTGATATATAGGAGGGAAAAACAGAGCAGTGATAGGTGGACAAAAGAGGGGAGGCGGGGTGGGCACAGGGTGGTGGTAGGTAGATGCAGGTAAGAGATAGTGATAGGCAGGTGCAGGGAGGAGGGGAGAGCAGATCCACCAGGGGATGGGTCACAGGTATGGAGGCAGATGCCCCATGGGGGGAGGGAAGAAGAAAGAGAGAGAGGTTAGGAAAGGGAAGAGAAGAAGAGGCATGGTTGGGTGGGGGGGGGTGTGTGTGGGGGGTGTTGGGTTTACAAAGTGGGAGAATTCAATGTTCGTCCCGTCAGGCTGTAAGGTCCCAAGATGGAAAATGAGGTGCTGTTCCTCCAGTTTGCACTTGGAATTTTCCTGGCAGTGGAGGAGGCCGAGGACTGACATATCGGTGACAGTGTGGGAGGGGGACTTGAAGTGACCGGCAATGGGGAGATGCAGATCGCGGTTACTGACGGAGCGCAGGTGTTCTGCGAAATGGTCACCTGGTCTGTGTTTGGTCTCACCAATGTAGAGGAGGCCACACTTGGAGCACCGAATGCAGTAGATGATATTAAGGGACGTGCAGGTGAACCTCTGTCTCACCTGAAAGGACTGTTTGGGTCGCTGGCTGGAGGTGATGGAGGTGGTGTAGGGGCATGTATCCGACTTCCATCAAATAGTGAGATTTCTCTTTAATATATAATCAAACTCGCAAAGCCCCTGATGACCAGTAACTGAATTCTTGGATTCAATTACATCGTGCCATCAGGATAGTGATAGCATTTACCAATTACAATCTAACCGAGCACACTTTGAGTTGAAGTAATTTTCCACACTGCAGGAACTGAAATCGGTGATTGTAGGTGTCATATATTCCCATGTCTGTGACTGTGTAAGAGCCTTAAACAAATAAAAGACAGTTTATATCTGCAAAGCTGTGCAAGCAATCACAGCCACACTGGGAACACAGACACCCACTGAAAGCTGGAAACCATCGACCTGACAATCTCAGCACCAGTACTCTTTCCAACAAAGCTGAGATTACAATGTGGAAAATTACTTAAACGCCCCACAACATCGGACAAGTGAAAGACCAATCATTCAGATCTGAAGCTCTGTTCTGGCAACTGCAGGCTTCTCTGCTTCACTCCCAGGCAGATTGTCTTCCTGTTAAACAGTGACTACTGAACGTGACAAATTATCAAACAGTCCTTGAATTTACAAACTCAAAATTTTCCATTTCATTCAGATTGGCAGAATAACAAGCTATATTCAGGTTATTTTGGATAAAATCTCTGATTTAGCAGCATGTTACAGAGACACTGCCTGGAAATGACAATTCCCATAGTCATCGTTCTGACCTTCAGACTTCAAAGAAATCAGGGATGTTTTTGAGAAAATCTTTAACTGCTCCCCAAGTGGTTGGGCCACACATGGAGCACTGTGTGCAGTTCTGGTCACCACACTATAGGACGATATGATGGCGCTGGAGAGAGTGCAGAGGCGATTCACCAGGATGTTGCCTGGACTGGAGGGCTTTAGTCATGGGGAGGGGTTGGGGAGGCTGGGCTGTTTTCCCTGGAGCGAAGGAGGCTGACAGTGGTAACCTGATGGAGGGATGTAGGATTATGAGAGGCATGGACAGTGTAGACTGTCAGAATCGGGGAATCAAAAGCACAAGGGCATAGGGTTAGGGTGTGAGGAAGGAAATTTAAAGGGGATCTGATGAGGAAGTTTTAGTTACACAGAAAGTGGTTGATATCTGGAATATGCTGCCAGGAGAGGTGGTGGAAGCAGATACAATGACTGCATTTCAGAGGCATTTAGACCGACACTTGAATAGGCAAGGAACAGAAGGATATGGTTCCTAATGCTGGCAAATCGGATGAGTGTAGATGGACGAAATGGTTATCATGTACGTGCTGGGCCGAAGGACCCATTTCTGTGCTGAACCACTCTATGGTTCCATGTAATCCTGGGTTCGAGACACCTCAGCCAGGAGAAATGTCAACCCCAGGGTTAGTGAACTTGGGCTTTGGAGCGACGGAGGATGAGCAGTGACCTGATAGAGGTGTACAAGATGATAAGAGGCATAGATCGAGTGGACAGTCAGAGACTTTTTCCCAGGGTGACAATGGCTAACACGAGGGGGCATAATTTTAAGGTGATTGGAGGAAAGTGTAAGGGGGATGTCAAGGGTAAGTTTTTCACACAGAGAGTGGTGGGTGGTGGAACGCACTGCCAGCAGAGGTTGTGGGGGCAGATACATTAGGGACATTTAAGAGACTCTTAGATAGGCACATGGATGATAGAAAAGTGGAGGGGTATGTGGGAGGGAAGGGTTAGATTGATCTTAGAGCGGGATAAAATGTCGGCACAACATCATGGGCTGAAGGACCTGTACTGTGCTGTAACGTTCTATGTTCAATGTACTTCTGCCATTGAGAATTTTGTATGTTTCAATGAGGTTATCACTCATTCCTCTCAACTCCAGAGACTCGACACCCAGTCTGCCTACAGACCTTTCCTCATCTACAGACCTGCCATTCCAGGAATCAATCCAGTGAACATTCACTGCACTTCCTGCAGCACATGTGCAGAGAGACCAGACCTGCACGTACTCCTCTGGCTGGAGTCACACCAGGATCTTGTACAAATGGAGCAAGGGATCCCAAATCTTGCAATAAAACCAAGTGGTACGGTGTTGGATATTTGCTTTAAGTGTTCAGTACTGAAACTTACTTTCAATTCCATGCACACAGTATAGTTTAGGTAAATGTGTTTTCACACTGCTATAAAATTGTTCTTATCTTTCTTGATAATATTAAATTTATCATTGTAACTAAACATTTGCTAGTAAGCAAAGAGGTAAAAATACAGACCTTATAGAGGTGTATAAATTTATGTGGGGCATAGATAGGGTGAATGTGCTCAGTCTTTTTCCCAGGGTTGGGGAATCAAGAACTAGAGGGCATAGGTTTACGGTGGGAGGGGAAAGATTTAAAAGGGACTTGATTGGCAACTTCTTCATGTCGAGGGTGGTAAGTATGTGGCTGCCAGAGGAAGTGGTTGAGGCAGGTACAATAACAACATTTACATGGGCAGGTACATGAATAGGAAAGGTTTGGAGGGATGTGGACCAAATGCAGGCAAATGGGACTAGCTTGGTGGGCACCATGGTCGACATGGATGAGTTGGGCCAAAGGGCCTGATTCCGTGCTGTAATACTCTGTGACTCTGCAGAGCCAAATACAAAATCGTTCTGAGCATGGGAATTAGAGGTGGAAAAATAGATAGATGAGCCCTAAGGATGTGCATATGGCATTTGTTTTAATGCTTGTGCTAAAACACAAAATAGGATTAATGTCCACAACACCTTTGTGAGTCAAAGGCTGACACTGGTGATATTTATTCCTCCCCTCCTTCCCTCCCTCTACATTCATCTCTCTATCCCTCTCTCTATCCTTCTCACTGTCCCTCCCCCTTTCTCTTTCTCCCTCTCTCCTTCTCTCTCTCCCTCTCTCTCTCCCTCTCTCTCTCTCTCTCTCTGTCTATCTATCTATTTCTCTCTCCACCTGTTTATTATTTCCTAGTGCAGTAACAATGACGTTCCTATTACCCTGGCTCTCTTCTGATTTCCAAGCTGCATGTCACATCTCACAGCTCTAACACGGCCTCTCTCCCTGACTGCTTCCCACATCCACTGAGTGTGTCAGTCAGCATCAAGCTCTGGACTTGAGCCTTGAGCCTCTCTGCCATTTACGCTTACTGATCCCTACTTCTATAATGCAGCTGGTGGTCTCCTGTCCTAATAACTGGCTCGGTGTGTGAGTTTTTGTCTCATGAAGCTGCTGTAGGAGATTTGTTCCACCGTGGGAACTATGTAAACAAAAGGTGTTCTTGAGGCGATGGATGGCTGGACAATCTGTGCCATGGTTGAGTACCCACCATCCCTGAACCAGTGGCTGGACCATCTGTGCCGTGGTTGAGTACCCACCATCCCTGAACCAGTGGCTGGACCATCTGTGCCGTGGTTGAGTACCCACCATCCCTGAACCAGTGGCTGGACCATCTGTGCCGTGGTTGAGTACCCACCATCCCTGAACCAGTGGCTGGACCATCTGTGCCATGGTTGAGTACCCACCATCCCTGAACCAGTGGCTGGACCATCTGTGCCGTGGTTGAGTACCCACTATCCCTGAACCAGTCAGTTGGGGGATTTTACAAGAACTGGTGGTTCATTAAATGAAAAACCTTTATCTTCACTTGGGAAACTCCTACAATGGCTGGAGTGAGACTCAGAATGCATCAAGGAGCATCCCCCATCTATCGCAGAAACCAGCGCCCCCTCCATGGACTCCGTCTACATGTCCCACGACCTCAGTAAAGCAGCCAACAAAATCAAAGACCCCACCCATCCTGGACACTCTCTCTTCTCCCCCCTCCTATTGGGCAGAAGATACAAAAGCTTGAGAACACGTACCACCAGGCTCAAGGACATCTCCTATCCCACTGTTATAAGACTATTGAACGGTTCCCTAGTATGATAAGATGGACTCTCGACCTCACAATCTACCTCTTAATGACCTTGCACCTCATTGTCTACCTGCACTGCACTTTCTCTGTAGCTGTGACACTTTATTCTGCATTCTCTTTTTTCTTCCTTTTTTACTGCATCAATGTACTTACATGTGGAATGATCTGTCTGGATGACAGGCATACAAAAGCTTTTCACGGTATCTCGGCATATGTGACAATAATAAACCAATTACTAACTACCATCGGCACAGCCAGTATCCAGTGCCTCATTGTTGTATCTGATGACTGAAACTCCCCGGTATTACCAGGGAGCTGTCTTCCTCTCGCTAGTTCAAGCTGTTGCACAGCAATCCTCATGGTCCAGCCAAGATCTCAGTCCTGCCGAGCTCCCTGGGAGTCAGTCATTGAGGAGTGTGGAGGGTGACGGCTGGAGGATTTCTCTGTGAGAAATGTTCCTCAGGGTCTCTGACCTTGTCTTTCACAATCTGGTCAGCCCGACATGAAGAAGTTAGATGCAGCTTCCAAACATGGATAATTAGAGGAAATGAGTAAGGTCTGGCCAAGAGGATTGACGTCTGAACAGATGGCCATAGTTCAGGTGCCTGGGTTGATGGAGAGAGGAAATGACGGCACCACAGGTGCAGAGGAGCTCCACCGGACCTGGTACCTTTGGACAGACGATGGTATGTTATGTAGGGAGAGATGGCAGCATCAACCTGGAGAGCCCTGTCTGGAAGGAAGGAGCAGCAATGGTCAAATCTCACTCTGCATAGTTAACCTGTAACATCACTGGAGACCCCAGCACTGCCCGAGGTGAAAAGATATGGAAATGTTCTGTGGCCACACACACACACACACACTGCAATCAAGACAAGAGGCTTGAAACATTAGTTACTGTTTGAACATGTTTCAGTGTCAGTGAGGGAACTGTAACTCTGCCTTACAGCATCAGCAGTTTCTTCACACCAACAGCTGCAAGGCTCCCCCCAGGCAGATTCTTGTCTACAGTTGCTAAACTCTGTAACCAAAGACTAAAATTAGTGCGTGCAATTCCTTCCAAACTGAACATAAGTTGTGACCCATTTAACTAAGATATTAACTTGTTTCAGATAAAGCATCAGACAGGCAATGTCACGAGATTGGCACTGGGAGTCAACTGGAATGTGGAGTTCACGTTAAAATCAGAGCAGGTGTGATCTTCTGCAATGGCAGAGCGGATTCCTGGTGCTGAGGGAACTCCCGGCTTCTGATTCTTTTGTTTGTCTGCATGTCTGAACACTACAGCTTTCTATCAACATTCTTACTGCCATGCAACCACCGATTTGTGCAAAGCAAGATTCCACCCAGCAGTGCGATAATGATCAGATGATATGACAATGATCAGTGTGATAGTGAGCAGATAATACGTCCTTTGGAAATGCTGATTCAGGGTTAGTTACTTAGACCAGGACAGGGCTGAGATGATGTGGGCAGAGGAATGAGCAGTGTATACTGAGAGAGACTCAGATCACAATAGGACTGAAATGGCTCCAATGCACGTCAGCCCCTCAGCTGCCTTGGAGACCCTATCCCACTCGCTACTGGTGGGGAGTGACTGGTCAAGTTGTCCATTCATGGAACCTCTGGTCAAGCTGGTCAAAGGAGGCCTTCAACATGAAATATCAGCTCTTCTTCTCTCTCCACAGGTTGTGTCCGATCATACCGCAGTGTACGATCTAACGGGCTGGGGGACTTCACCTGTCCCACACAATGATCATTATGGTCTGTTCCCTTTTTATGACCTCGGTGCCACTGCCAAGGCCCAGCATTTATTACCCATGCCAAAATCACCCTCGAACGAGCTAGGACGAGCGAGCGGTTAATTGAGCGAAAGGTTGAGTGAGCTCGGGCTTTTCTCTTTGGAGAGAAGGAGGATGAGAGGAGACTTGATAGGGGTGTACAAGATCGAGTGGACAGTCAGAGACTTTTTCTCAGGGTGAAAATGGCTAACACCAGGGGACACAATTTTAAGGTGATTGAAGGAATGTATAAGGGGTATGTCAGGGGTAAGTTTTTTACACAGAGTTGTGGGTGCGTGGAACACACTGCCGGCAGAGGTTGTGGGGGCAGATACATCAGGGACATTTAAGAGACTCTTAGACACATGAATGATAGAAATATAGGGGGCTATGTGGGAGGGAAGGGGTTAGGTAGAGCAGGATAAAATGTTGGCACAACATTGTGGGCCGAAGGGCCTGTACTGTGCTGTAGAGTTCTATGTTCTATGAACTAAGTGCCCTGATCAGATGGGTTTTTACCACAATCCAGTGGTTTTGTGGTGATCACTTTGACTTTGTTAAAAAATAAACAGATTTAAATTCCATAGTTACCATGGTGGGATTTGAACTAAGATCTAGGTCTTGGGATTACTAGTTTGTTAACCACTGAAGTGACTGACTCTCTGAACCTTACAACAGAGGATGGTTAAAGCTTTGAACCAGCTTCTGAACAAGTCAGCGCTTTTCAGCAGAGGAGGGGAGAGTTGAGCATTAAGACATACTCAGAGTTTAAACTGGTCCTTACGTGTTGAACTCTGTCTGCACATACTCATTTATATGACAAGCTTTAAACTTGTGGTTTGAGAACTTCAATCATTGTCCTCCATCAGTAAACAATGTGATGTCAAAAGCTTCCACAGCTGGGACCAATATTTCGTGAGGAGGCGTTTCATGTGTGAACAGATAATTATAGTTGCCACACTCAGGAAGGTTTCAAGTATGAGGATATAAGATAGACATAGTTATCCTCCTCACTGTTACCATCCACTGTCGTGCTTCAGTGGAATTTGGTGGGGACGGTCAGGGTTGTAAGGAGAAGTACCGAGTTTACACCGGAATAGGAAATATAGGAAATGAAACCAAAATGGACTTACGATTTTTTCCACCCATATTACAGTGCACTCAGTACTTCCCAGTTTAATTTTATGAACACAAGTTCAAGCAGTATTTGCGGAACTGCATTGCTGTTACAGCAAAGGCCTCCAATAGGTTACTAATCCTGGGAAGAAGTGCACGTGGTAGTGGAAGAACTCAGTGCTGGAGAGAAGAGCCATCCTTCTCCTAGCTCCTCGCACCCTGTGGTGAACTCTGTTCTTTTCTGATGTTCTACCATTCTGTCCCTGCCTCTGCTATTCTCAACCGTCCAGGGTGCCTACGTCCAAGCTTGCTGCTGGCTGATTTATTTACAGAACATTGCCGAGCAATCACAGAACTAGGTGGGATATTCAGTACTCTGAGGATGAAGAACAAACAAAACTGCCGATACTGGAAGTCGGAAATAACGACAGAAAATGCTGGAACACTCAGCAGGGCAGGCAGCGTCTGTGGAAAGGAAAACAGAAATATCTTTTCAGGTCCAGGACCATTTGAATACAGGACCCTGAGGAGACTGTTTCATGTTCAGTAGATCATAGCTAATCTTACCTTACACTTACCTCGGTCCAGTAAACTTAAATAATCTTAACGTCAAAAAATTATCATGTTTTCAATTGTTGCATCTCCATCAGCTTTGGGGGAGTGAGTTCCGGGTTCCCAGTCCCCGTTGAGTGAAGAAGTGCTTCCTGATTTTACCACTGAACCATCAGATGATTTTGCAGGCCTGGCCAACCACGGGCTGTGCGTCTGTAGGTCAGTGAAGGATGGTTAGTGTCACTCTGCGCACAGAGGCTGGCCAGAGACTGCAGCTTGTGGTACCACACTCTGGTCTGACCCACTCCTGCCCAGTCTGTTCAGTGTGAACCACTGACCACTCCAGTTTCTTGTTCATATTCACACAATCAAAACACTTCATTATTTTAAGAATCTTCATTAAATCTCCTCAAGGTTCCCCAGATAAATAGAAATCCCAGGCCACAATGCCCAGTTAGTCAACACAACCTCACCATGTCTCATGGTGTCTCATCATTTGTAGCCCCCACCACCTTGTCTGTTCCAGTAGGTAACTGCCTTCCCTACTGGTGAATGCCGATGCTTTCTGCCATGGACTGCTCTCTACGGCTCTTTAAATACATCCCACTATTCCTAACGCCATTCTCTGGGCTAGAGGCTGGCGTGGGCTATACCTGGGAGCAGAGCAGTCAGTCATGAGACATCTTACTTCCAGACTAAGCTGGCTTAGTCCAGCTCCTAAACTTGGAGACATTGGCCTCATTTGGACAACGAACAGGCAGAATGAATTGCTTAATTAGGCGTCATTCGTTTATTTAGTTCAGCATATTATTGTGGGCTGAAGGGCCTGTTCCTGTGCTGTACTGTTGTATGTTGTATGTTCTATGTTAACATTTTCTGGTGTCCCAGACAAGCACCCAATAGAGCCATGAGGTTCCTAAATATATAAATGATGACCTATATGCTATTTCATAACCTTCTTGTCAATGTAGTTAATGCTGAATCAATGTTTTAGCAACCCTCAGCTGAAGAACAAATGTCCACGCCATGGACCTGGCTCTTCTCCACTGCATTCTCACTGATGCACCCATTGACTGAACTGATCCTCCTTATCAAGCTCACCAACGTGGCCTGAAGTTCATCTTCCTCAGCC
Source organism: Pristis pectinata (assembly GCF_009764475.1). NCBI lineage: Eukaryota > Metazoa > Chordata > Chondrichthyes > Rhinopristiformes > Pristidae > Pristis > Pristis pectinata. Next base: position 1,377,137 of record NC_067423.1, on the reverse strand, counting down.
CAACTTTGGGCTCTGACCCTTCAGTTGATAATGTTATTGGGTTTGAGCCAGAGGACGGGCTCACTCGGTCTGTCACTGAGCCTCATTCAGCTGCTGAAATAACCAACTATCGATGGAACAAAGTTCCTCTCAAATGAGAGAGTGTTAGCTTTCTTCATCTGCAGTTAATTAAACTTGAGAAAAATTCCCAGATTTGCACATTTCAACATATTTCCTCAAATGTTCTTCAGCAAAACGTTAATTGTGAGAATGGAACGTTGTCCCGTTGCTGGGTGGAATTTTGAACTGTTCTAGTGTGGGAGTCACAGCCAAAGACTCACAGAGGTCGGCTACAAACACCAGGCCAAACCAGGTTTGTAGTTTGGGCTGCCTAATGAACAGTGGTGGTAACACAGCTTCACAGAGACAACCACACTTGTGCTACAAGCTTTTCCTTTCGAACTGCTGGAGCCAGTACAGCACAGGAACAGGCCCCTCATCCCACCATGTCTGTACTGACCATGATGCCAAATTAAACTAACCCCATCTGCCTGCACATGGTCGATATCCCTCCATTCCCTGCCCATTTATGCGTCTGTCTAAATGCCTCTTAAACGTTGTTATCATGACTAGAACTACACACAATGCTCTAAATGTGGCCCAAGTAAGTTTTATACAGCTGCAACATGACTTGCTGACTTTTATACTCAATGCCCCGACTGATGAAGGCAAGTATGACATTCATCTGCTTTACCACTTTGTCCACTTGTGTGGCCACTTTCAGGGAGCTGCGGACTTGCATCCCAAGATCTCTCTTACGTCAGTGCTCCTGAGGGTCCTGCCATTTACTGCACACTTTCCTTTTACGTTTGACCTCCCAAAGTGCAACACCTCACACTTGTCCGGATTAAAATCCATCTGCCAACACTCCACCCAGATTGCCATCTGATCTATATCCTACTGCACCCTTTGACAAACCTCCTCCCTATCCACAACTTCATTCATTTTTGTGTCATCTGCCAACTCAAAATTTGAACTCTTATTTTCTGGTTTATTGACCAGCAACTATAATCGTGGCTGAAAGTTGTGCATTCTGAAGTCGTAATTTCCAGATTACTGCCAGTGCCGAGTGACGGTGGGCAAAGGAACAGAATGAAGAGGAGGTTAAATGCGTGGCTGAGGGATTGGAGTAAAGAGCAGGGATTCAGATTTCTGGATCACTGGGGCCTTTTTTGGGGCAGGTATGACCTGGTCAAAGAGGACAGGTTGCACTTGACTCCCATGGGGACAAATATCCTGGCGGGGAGGTTTGCTAAGGCTACTGGGGAGAGTTTAAACTAGAATTGTTGGCAGGTGGGATCCAAACTGGAGAGACTGAGGAAGAGGTGATTGGCTCTCAAATAGAGAAAGCTAGTAGTAGGTACGATAGGTGGGTGATAGGGAAGGGACATGCTCAGACAGGTATGAGATGTGTCTATTTTAACGCAAGGAGTGTTGTGAACAAGGCGGATGAGCTTAGAGCTTGGATCAGTACTTGGAGCTATGATGTGGTGGCCATCACGGAGACTTGGATGGCTCCGGGGCTGGAATGGTTGCTTCAAGTGCCAGGTTTTAGATGTTTCAGAAAGGACAGGGAGGGAGGCAAGAGAGGTGGGGGAGTGGCACTGTTGATCAGAGATACTGTCACGGCTGTGGAAAAGGTGGATGTCGTGGAGGGATTGTCTACGGAGTCTCTGTGGGTGGAGGTTAGGAACAGGAAGGGGTCAATAACTTTACTGGGTGTTTTCTATAGGCCGCCCAACAGTAACAGGGATATCGAGGAGCAGATAGGGAAGCAGATCCTAGAAATGTGTGAGAATAACAGAGTTGTTGTGATGGGGGATTTTAATTTCCCAAATATCGATTGGCATCTCCAAACGATGAGGGGTTTGGATGGGGTGGAGTTCGTTAAGTGTGTTCAGGAAGGATTCTTGACAACATATGTAGATAGGCCTTCAAGAGGAGAGGCTGCGCTTGATTTGGTATTGGGAAATGCACCTGGTCAGGTGTCATATCTCTCAGTGGGTGAACATTTAGGTGATAGTGATCATAATTCTATCTCCTTTACGTTAGCACTGGAGAGAGATAGGAACAGACTACGAGAAAGGCGTTTACTTGGAGTAAAGCAAATTATGAGGCTCTCAGGTAGGAAATTGGAAGATTAAATTGGGAACAGATGTTCTCAGGGAAAACTAAGGAAAAAATGTGGCAGATATTCGGGGGATATATGTGTGGAGTTCAGCATAGGCATATTCCAATGAGACAGGGGAGTCACGAGAGGATACAGGAACCGTGGTGTACAAAGGCTATAATAAATCTAGTCAAAAGGAAAAGAAAAGCTTACAAAAGGTACAGAGAGCAAGATAATGTTAGAGATCTGGAAGAGTATAAGGCTAATAGGAAGGAGCTTAAGAAGGAGATTAGGAGAGTCAGAAGGGGACATGAGAAGGCCTTGGCGGGCAGGATTAAGGAAAACCCCAAGGCGTTCTACAAGTATGTGAAGAGTAAGAGGATGAGATGTGAAAGAATAGGGCCTATCAAGTGCAGCAGTAGGAAAGTGTGTATGGATCCGGAAGAAATAGCAGAAGTACTTAATGAATACTTTACGTCAGTATTCGCCACGGAAAAAGATCTGGAGGATTGTAGTGGGGACTTGCAGCGGGCTGAAAAGCTCGAGCATGTAGATATTAGGAAAGAGGAGGTGCTGAAACTTTTGGAAAGCATCAAGTCGGATGAGATGTACCCCAGGCTGCTGTGGGAGGCGAGGGAAGAGATTGAGGAGCCTCTGACAATGATTTTTGCATCGTTGATGGAGACGGGAGAGGTTCCGGAAGATTAGAGGGTTGCGGATGTTGTTCCCTTATTCAAGAAGGGGAGTAGGGATAGCCCAGGGAAATTATAGACTGGTGAGTCTTACCTCAGTGGTTGGTAAGCTGATGGAGAAGATCCTGAGAGGCAGGGTTTATGAACATTTGGAGAGGTATAATATGATTAGGAATAGTCAGCATGGCTTTGTCAAGGGCAGGTCCTGCCTTACGAGCCTGATTGAATTTTTTGAGGATGTGGCTAAGCACATCGATGAAGGGAGAGCAGTAGATGTAGTATATATGGATTTCAGCAAGGCGTTTGATAAGGTACCCCATGCAAGGCTTATGGAGAAGGTGAGGAGACATGGGATCCAAGGGGACATTGCAGTGTGGATCCAGAACTGGCTGGTCCACAGAAGGCAAAGAGTGGTTGTTGAAGGGTCGTATTCTGCGTGGAGGTCGGTGACCAGTGGTGTACCTCAGGGATCTGTACTGCGACCCTTGCTCTTTCTGATTTTTATAAACGATCTGGATGAGGAAGTGGAGGGGTGGGTTTGTAAGTTTGCGGATGACACAAAGGTTGGGGGTGTTGTGGATAGTTTGGAGGGCTGTCAGAGGTTACAGAGTGACATAGATAGGATGCAGAGTTGGGCTGAGAAGTGGCAGATGCAGTTCAACCCAGAAAAGTGTGAAGTGGTTCATTTTGATAGGTCAAATATGGTGGCAGAATATAGTATTAATGGTAGGACTCTTGGCTGTGTGGATGATCAGAGGGATCTTGGGGTCTGAGTCCATAGGACGCTCAAAACGGCTGCACAGGTTGTCTCTGTGGTTAAGAAGGCATATGGTGTATTGTCCTTCATCAATCGGGCAATTGAATTTAGGAGCCGTGAGGTATTATTGCAGCTATATAGGTCCCTGGTCAGACCCCACTTGGAGTACTGTGCTCAGTTCTGGTCGCCTCACTACAGGAAAGATGTGGAAGCCATAGAAAGGGTGCAGAGGAGATTTACAAGGATGCTGCCTGGTATGCGGAGCATGCCTTATGAAAGCAGGTTGAGGCAACTCGGCCTTTTCTCCTTGGAGAGACGGAGGATGAGGGGGGACCTGATAGAGGTGTATAAGATGATGAGAGTTATTGACCCAGTAGATGGTCAGAGGTTTTTCCCCAGGGCTGAAATGGTGACCACAAGAGGACATAGGTTTAAGGTGCTGGGGAGTAGGTACAGAGGAGATGTCAGGGGTAAGTTTTTTACTCAGAGAGTGGTGAGTGTGTGGAATGGGCTGCCGGCAACGGTGGTGGAGGCGGATATGATAGGGTCTTTTAAGAGACTGTTGGATAGGTACATGGAGCTGAGTAAAATAGAGGGCTATGGGTAAGCCTAGTAATTTCTAGGGTAGGGCCATGCTCGGCGCAGCTTTGTGGGCCGTAGGGCCTGAATTGTGCTGTAGGTTTTCTATGTTTCTATGTTTCTCAGTTGCTTGGCCACTTCCTGTAAATGTGCCCCATCTGTTTAATTTAACAAAAGGACAGAAGAAATAGAAACAAGAATCAGTCACTTGGCCGATTGTGCTTTTCTCCTCCAGTCACTGAGATTTTCTCACTTTTCTGTACTGACTCATTTCCCTTGATTACTCAAGCAAGTTCAACCCTGCCCATCTCTGGGATGAACTTACTCTGTGACTGCACTTCCACAGCCCTGTTAGGAAGAGAATTTCAAAGATTCACTGCCCTGTACATGAAGCAGTTCCTTCTCATCTCTGTTCTGAATTCTTGATCCTTATTTTGAGGCTATGACTCCTGTTTCTAGGCATGCTGGCCAAGGGAATCACCTTCCCTGTCACGCTACAAGAATTTTGTACTCTTTAATGAGATCACCTCTTATTCTTCTGAACTCAGGAGAACACAGACCTATTCTGCTTAATCTCTCCTCTCATGACGAACCCTCCTTCCCAGGAGTCAATCTGCTGACCATTTGTTCACTCTTCTGTTGTTAGGCAGGGAGACCAGACCTGTGCACATATTCCAGATGCAGTCTCACTAGGGCTCTATATAATTGCAGCAATAAGTTATTTAGGTAACACAGATGGTTTAGTTTGATGTAAAGTTAATCCACTGTGAAACATGAACCTGTGATAAAAAGCCCTTAAGGTAAACGGAGTGAATTTCTCTCTCTGTTTACTAGTGGAGAGGAATCTCCTACCCAGTATGGAGTTAACAGCAGACAGGAAGTTCAAAAGGTGCATCAGTGTGGGTCACAGGATACAGTTCCATCATCGGACATGATCACTCAACAGCCCCAACACCGGTGGTGCGTCAAAGCCCAAGTCAGCGCAGTGTCAACTCACTTGTTTTTACCATGCTAGGAAGTCCATAAACTGGAAAGTTACTTTCCCCGGTTGTTCCCTTCCTGTAAGCAGTGATGTGGAGCTTTGGGACGTGGCAGTCTGACTGGAAACGCAGGCATTGAGAAGAACTCCTTCCTAGCTCAGAAAGTGCTTGCATCTCTCGCCTGTTATGTACATATCTGGGGCAACATTGAGATATCTACCAGGGCCTTCAACACCAACCCATGTGGTCTGGTCCACATGGCAATACCTGGCCTGAATATTCACGGAGGAATTCTTCACAAATGACCTCAGCAGCAGCTCGTGTGACAGAAGATGTAATGGAGAATCCTTTCATGCTGATGGCATTGCCCAGGAACTCAGTTGCTCAACAGAAAACGTTGATCAAATTCTTTGTAGACCTGTGTGCTGTGGGGCTGGTGGGACCAACACACCTATGACACTGTGATGTGATCCTGAGCCATTGAGGCTGAGGGTTGGTATTGGGATTGGTTTATTATTGTCATGCACTGTTATTTTGCAAGCTATCCATACAGATCATTTCAAAACTGAAGTATTTTAAGGGAGTATCAATGAGAATGCAGAATATAGTGTTACGGTTACAGAGACAGTGCAGTGCAGGTAGACAATAAGTACAAGGGCCATGACGAGGTAGATTGTGAGGACAGGATTTTATCTTTAATGTACAAGAGGTCCATCCATGAGTTTTATAACAAGAGGACGAAAGCTGTCCTTGTGGGTGCTGCCAACATAAACCATGAGTTCTGTGTGTCCCTCTCCACTGCGTCACAGGCTCTCATCAGCACAGCCTGGACAAGTGCTGCAGTTGCGGGAATGTGATTCTTGAACTCCAGGGCGAATACAGATGTTGTGTGGGTGGTTGCAGCTGCTCTCCAGTGCAGCCTGGATCCGTTGCACCTCCTGCTTTGGTGTGAGGGAGCTCACTGTGGTTCCTCCAACGATACAGCAAAGTCACCAGCCAATCTGTCTCGGAGGAAATTACAGCTCCAAACAGAAACCAGAGTGACCACAAGAGCAAGGCCTGGAATTTATGCTGGGAAACGTTGCTTGTCTTCCCCAGTCCTGAGTTTACCCGGTCTGGATCCAGAAGGTTCCCTCATCTAAAAGAGTGAAGACCACAAGGAGAAGCTGTGGACCACAGCAGACTGATTCCCTCTGTAGCCCAGCTTTTGTTAGGGTTAGAACTTGGAGCATAGAACATAGAACACAGAACATGGAACACGGAACATAGAACACGGAACATGGAACACGTAACATAGAACACGGAACATGGAACACAGAACATGGAACACGGAACATAGAACACGGAACATGGAACATGGAACAGTGCAATACAGGAACAGTTGCTGGAGAGCAATCATCCCAGCCCCAGGACATCACTGCAGGAGTTTCTCAGGGCCCAACCATCTTCAGCTGCTCCATCAATGACCTTCCTTCCATTGAAAGATCAGCAGTAGAAATGCTGGCTGCTCATGGGCTGATAGATGGCAAGTAACATCTGCATCACAGAAGTGTCTGGCAATGACCATATCCAATCAGATCAGATCAGATCTAAGTACCCACCCTTAATATTCAATGGCTTTATCATCATTGAAATTCCCACCACAAGATCCTGGGAGCCACCAATGACAAGAAACTCAGATGATACAACAACTTAGATACTGTGGCTACAAGTACAGGTCAGAGACTGGGTATGCTGCAGTGAGTGACTCACCTCTGGTCACACTCATTAAACTCCCTTCACCCCCGAGCAGGGTCACCCAGACGCCTGCCCCTCAGTTCCCACGAGCCATTAAGCACAGCGGTGGTTTGTGCCTGGATGAGTGCAGTGCTAACAAGTCTCAAGAGGCTTGACACCATCCAGGACAAAGCAGCTCACTTGATTGGCACCCCAGCCACCCCTCATCAACATTCACTCTGTCACCGATATAGGAACCAAGAAGATTGTGGTGATCGGAAGTGTGCTGTATGAGAGGGCAATGGAAGCAGAGCTTTGAAAACATTCTGGGATAAATGCGTGTAAAAAAATAATGTTGCTTCAAGGATAGAGCAGGGGGTCAAGCTGATTGGACGGCACAGCCAGGAGAGGTACGATGGACCAAGTGGTCTCCCTGCATCCCATAACCAAAGTGAGCAGAGAGTAAGCCATTATCTGGTGTAAATTTTAATTTCAAATGAGATATTTCGGAATGTCTGAATGCAGCCCACATTCATTGAGAGATCGGTTAGGTCAGGCTCTCTCCACAGATTAGCTGCTCCCAGTTACACTGTAAAAAGCCAGGGAATGGGAGAGATCCCATCTTCCTGTGGGGTGTGTGTTATGTACCTGCCCTTTTATGTGTGGAGGTCAGTTATTCATCGGTCATTCCTAATGTCCAAAAAAGGGTCAAGTTGCCCTAACCATGACTCAGTGGAGCCAGTCATTACACTGGCACTATTATAAAGTACCTGTGAGCTCATCAGCAGTTAATTCATTCCCAATCAATTACTGTCACTAGTAATTAACCACAAGGTGCTTACCATCCTTGCCCCCAGACCCTATGTGTAAAAGTCACCAGAAATGATCAGAGAGAAATAAAAGTGTTCTCAGCATTTTTGGAAGTGCATTGAATGTATGTACATTCGGAAGAAACATTGCTAACAAGGGTCTCTTTACTGTCAACTACACACTGATTTTCTCACCATGTAAGGAATGAGTTGGTAAATAATTGAGCATTTAGCATGAGAATTCACATCACGCTGATGGAGCTCCCTCCCTCCTTCCATTATCCATGGGGTTTTGCTCCTTCTGCTTAGCTGCATTTTCTCGGATCCTCCATGAGGGTGAGTTTCATTGGCTGCTCCCCTTCTCCCCACGAAGGAGACCGGGGCATGTTTCAGAGTACGCCCATATGTACTGAGACCTCGGCTCACACCTCCCTGTTAGCCTACCTCTGACCTCAATACATTAGGGACATTTAAGAGACTCTTAGATAGACACATGAATGATAGAAAAATAGGGGGCTATGTGGGAGGGAAGGGTTAGATAGATCTTAGAACAGCATAAAAGGGCCTGTACTGTGTTGTAGTATTCTATGTTCTATGTTCTAATTACTCATGCCATCCATACTGAGGATCTTTGATAGGAACCAAATGTGCTACCACCAGGCTTTGTTGGGTCAAAGAGCAGGGATAGGTGCAGGTGAAGTAGTGCAGCCCTGGGGTGTGATCTGGGACCAGTGTGGGGAGGTGGGGGAAGTACATGCTTCACTGTGACAGGGGGACAACACTTTGGGCAGTGGTTCATCAAAATAATCGGACAACCTGCCTTAAACAGGCGACAAACTTCCACAAGTCGCTCATCAGCACAGACCCGCCCGTCACTGAGTGTCTGAGAACTCGGGAGGAACTGTACTCCAGCAGAGTTATGGGAAGGGAACCGAGCAGCAAGCTCTCAGCATTCTCCTCAGTAGTGTGGAGTTAATTGCACCCAACCTGGAGTTATCTGTTTGGGCCACCACCAACCCCATCCTCTCTGCCCCCTCACCCTCTCCACCCCACCCCAACCCCCTCTATGCCAGCCCTCTCCATTTGTACATCTGAATCAGATGTTTTTGCAGTCGAGGTTATTGATTTCCCTGGGTATCAAACATCCCATATTTTTCAATTCCACCTCCACATTTTTCTCTGGGAAGGAAGAAGTGTGGTGAACTTTGCTTCTCGTCCCACAAATTGCAATACAAACAATTTCCTTAAATTAGTACAAGGAATGAAGTGGGAAATGTTTTCATACCTTCTACTTGATATTTCAAACTGCACCGCTATCCTTTGGGTCTAGCAGAACGCTTAATCGGCAGACGATGACAATCAGATTGATTTCCCTCGGCCTGTCCGATGTGAAGAAGTGTGCTGTGTTTTTGTCCACATTTTGAGTTAATTTCTGATATTCAGTGTAACCCGATCACACTGTCATTCAGATGTTTGTGGATGTTCTGGGATAAGGAAACCGGATATTCGACTCAGTAAAGGAATGTGAACCAGTTGTATGGTATTGATGTAACACGATATTACAAGTGATGTAAAGATTCACATTGTGAGCTATGTCACTGCTCTAACATCGGTCTTCAGTATTGCAAGGTCAGTTCTTGGAGGGGAATGTGTCCTATTGGAATATATTTGGATAAAATATTGAATTCTGTATCCATCAGAAAGGTGTTAAACTTCTTCTAAAATACTAACTGGCAGCATTTTGAAATATAATAAAGCTTCATAGTAAGTATTTGTGATATCTCTGAACCAAAATACCTTGATCCTGTTTGTATGTTTTTAAATGAAACAGCAATTCATCCTGCAGTGATTTGGAGCTGGGTGACATTCAGTGATACAGTCACAGAGTCACAGAAACCACTAGTGATTCTTGTCCATAGTCATTGTACTTTCTTGGACATAGTCTTGTGAAGTGTACTATACACTCTCTCAATGGAAGTTGCTGCAATTAACACCTCTGGAATCATTCCAGTTGTATGTAGAGGGATAGTAAGCAGCTCAGTACAGAATCAAGAAATTAATTGGAGAATGTGTGTGTGGGTTTCAAGAGAGATACTGCAAGGGAAAGAAAAGGCAACTTAGAAAGTTTAATTAAGGAAGTGTCAGGTTGCAAGAACACAATTCAGAAAAGAAGATATCGATCAGCTGGCTGGCTGACTCTTCGAGGGGTGATTTATTGGGAAATGAGAGTTAATGCAATTGCAGCACTTTTGCAGGAGCTAATAAACTGGACAGTTTGTCTCTTCCAATTTAAGTCCACAGTCTTTTGAGGAGGCAATTTTTTATTCTGTCAGCACTTGCATTCTTCAGCAGCTCAGGCATTGTGCAAGTCAAGGTGACAGACTTATCAGTGAGTGGTGATTAATCAAGTTCTGGACCGGCTGCTTGCGAGCCCCCATAGCAGCATCAGACTGCAGAGAGGAGACGTTATCTGCAAAAACATCCAGAATTATCCCCAGGTATTCCAAATGCTTTGTCATTCTCTGTGCACACAGTTAAGGACTGCAGAGCCAGTCAGGCACCAAATGTACAGCACATTAATCCAGAACAGGGTGAATCTCTCCCTGTCACACAATATCTGGGAGAAGAAGGATTATTCTGCTGGATCCCAAGCTGGTCAAATGTAACCCCAGCTCCTGGTAGTTTGTGAGGTGCAACATTATTTCTTGATATAGTGACAGCAATATGAAACATCTAATTAATTAGAGAAAAGGACCGATGGCAAGGGACCAATTGCAAGATTAATGGATGACCAGTGACTTAGAATGTTCAATGGAAGTCACAAGGTGCAGTTCCAGACCCTTGGTTGGTTTGTGGGGAACTAAAGAGGCTGAAAATGTCTCACAGTCTAACAGCCAAGGTTCACACCCACAGTCACATCGTAGGAGCATCTGCTAGAATGTGGACGGTGGATAAGTAGTAGATGTAATGTTCTCCATGACCACACAAGCTGCAGAACTTCCCTTCTGAAGATCAGGGTCAGTCATCAGGAGGGGCCATTTCCCTCGGGCAGCAGTGGTGAGTTGGAAGGATTTGCTGAGGGAGGAAGCTGCTAAATGGCAGCCATTGGCTCCATCACTAGTGCAGAACAGCTGCAGTGTGAACCATCCTCAACATACACAGCAGCAGCCCCTCACCCAGGCTGCTCCACCCCACCAAGAACAACAGGCAAATGGAAACACCAGCACCGTGCTGACATGGGAGGATATCGCTGTTCCTTCATCATCGCTGGATCTAACTCCTGGAACTCGCTCCCCAACAGCAGCTCACCACCCCCTTCTGAAGCTCAAGTATGGGTGGGCTATGAATGCTGACATCCAGACATTATGAAGTAATATAATTCAGCAGTGCGCTGGTGAACAACTTCATTAGACCAGTCAGCCTGCCTAGGACCAGATTGTTACTTTCAGCACAGTCCTGTGTCAAGCCCCTGTCAGGAGTCCAGCTCATCAGCGAGGTCCTGAGCAGTCTGCCTCTCCCACTGGTGATCCTGACAGCCCCACCCCACAGCAACAGCACAACACATCCCAGCAGCTGCTGGGAACGTGAAGCTGATCCAGCCGAGCCCTTTAACTTGTTCCTTCAATGAGAGATGTCAGCCAAAGATGAGGCTTCAGACAGGGAAGAATGAAAGACGTTGCCTATCTTTGTGGAGTCACAAAGACAGAACTGCTTGCAGAGCTCCAGAGCAGAGCCCGCTGAGAGCTCCTAACTACTGTCACTGGGTGGTCTCCTGCGCCCACCTCCCAAATCTATGAGGGGAGCTCAGCCTCTGAGCCTGGGATCTCAGGGACTGCTCTATGTTTGGGCCATAGACATTAGAAGAGCATCAAATACCAGAGAGGTTGCTGGCCATTCACCTCTTGAACCTGTTCCAATACTTAACCAGACCATGACAGGTTATATATCTCCAACTGTCTGCATTAACTCCACCTCTCCTTATTAGCCAAATATCCAAAACTCTCTCTCTGTCATGTGCACATAACAACTGAGCTCCCACAGCCCTTCATCACTGTCTTTAAGGGTAGAGCTGCTGCTCCCAGCTCCAGCAACCCGGTTTCAATCCTGACCTCTGGTGCTGTCTGTGTGGAGTTTGCACGTTCTCCCTGTGACTGCGGGGGATTCCTCTGGGTGCTCCAGTTTCCTCCCACATCCCCAAGATGTGAGGGTTGGCAGGTTAATTGGCTGGTGTAAATTTCCCCCAGTGTGTGGGTGAGGGGTAGGATCTGAGGTAACAATAAGATGAGATAAGTACAGGATTAACGTAAATGGGTATTTGATGTTCGGCACAGACTCAGTGTGCTGAAGGACCTGCTTCTCTGCTCTATCTCTCTATGACTGCATGAATGGTTAAACTTTGAGGCTGTGACCCCTGGTTCTTGACATCTCAGCCAAGGTAAAATCAACTCCACATTTACCAAAGCAAGTCTCCTAACAATACTATATGTTTCAGTGTAATCACTTCTAAACAGGCCCAGCCTGCTTAATCTCTCCTCATAGGATAAACTCTCCCCCATCCAAGGAATCTAACTGATGAGCCTTTGCTGCTCTTTCTCTGTTACAAGTAAATCCTTCCTTAGGGATCCAGACCTGTACACAATGTTCCAGGTGCAATCTCACAAGAGACCAAGGTAATTGAAGCAAGATAGAAGATTGCCTGGCTAACAGGAAACAGCATTAATGGGTCTTTTCTTTCTGGCTGACAAGAAGTGACATGCCACTGGGATCAGAGCTGGGGCCTCAACACTTTCAAAGTAAAGACAGGATTTGAATGGAGGCACCAGAGGTTAGGTGCTAACTTTAGTGATAACACAAAGACAGGCAGGAGAATAAGTTGTGACGAGAACGTCAGGAGGCTACAGCAGGGTAGAGATAGGTCAGCGAGTGGGCATGGATCTGGAAAATGGAGTATAATGTGGGAAAATGTGAAATTGCTCTTTACAGCAGGGGAAAAAAAAGACATATTGTGTAAGTTGTGAGAGATCACAGAGCTCAGAGATACCGAGGGATGTGGGTGTCTTAGTGCGTGATTCATAGCAGGTTAGTTTGCAGGGGAGACAAGTGATCAGAAAAGAGAACACAATATTGTCATTAATTGTGAAGGGAATTGAATAAAAAGTAACGATGTTGTTCTTTAATAAATAAGGAATGGTGAGACCTAATCTGGAGCACTGTGTACAATATTGGTCTTCTCATTTAAGGAAGGATGTAATTTTTTGGGAACAATTCACAGAGGGCCTAAATCAATACCTGGCATGGATGGGCTGACCTGTGAGGAAAGGTGGGACAGCTGGCCTTGTACCTGCTGGAGTTTAGAAGAGTGAGAGGGGACTTGATCCTGAGGGATCTCGATAGAGTTGATGTGGCAAGAATGTTTCCTCTTGTGGCAAAAAAATGGGTCACTGTTAAGACAGAGATTGGCAAAAAACTTTCTCTTGGAGGGTTTTGAGTCTTGGAACACATAAGGCATTAGAAGCAGAGTCTTTGAATATTTTTAAGGCAGAGATAGATGGATTCTAGATACAGAGTGATGACACAGTAACACAGCAGGCAGAGCCACCACCTCACAGCTCCAGAGACCCGGGCTCGATCCTGACCTCCGGCACTGTCTGTGTGGAGTTTGCACGTTCTCCCTGTGACCACGTGGGTTTCCTCCAGGTGCTCCAGTTTCTTCCCACATCCCAAAAGACATGTTGGTTGATGGACTAGTTGGCCGCAGTAAATTACCCCTAGCATGTAGGTGAGTGGTAGAATCTGGGGGGAGTTGATAGGATGTGGGGAGAATGAAATTGGATCAGTGTGGGATCAGTGTGAATGGCTGCCTGAAGGTAAGTGCGGACTCGGTGGGCCAAAGAGTCTGTTTCCATTCTGTGTGGCTCTATAAGCAAGAGAATGAAAGGTTACTGGAGGGGGTCAGGCATGTGGAGACGAGGTTACAAGGGATCAGTCGTGACCTTGCTAAATGGTGGAGCATTCTCAAGGGGCCAAATGGCCTTGCCGTGCTCCTGATGTACATGGCCAGTCTCTACTGTTGCATCACACAGTTTGCCTTCCCCTTTGCTTGCTGCAGCTACACACTGACTTTCAGTGATTATGTACAAGTACACCCAACAATCACCAACACCCTGCACCTACCCACCATTTAAAAAATGCCCCACCTTTCTGTTTTATTCTACAAAGTGTCTAACCTCATATTTATCACATTATATTTAATTTGTCATGTTCTTGCTCTTTTGCCTAGCCTGTCAGTATCCCCCTGGGGTTTCTCTGTACACCCACACTGTCAGCCAACCTTGTGTCATCTGCAAACCTCGATCTCTGACACTTAGTGCCCACATCTGACCCATTGATTCACATTGTGGTCCCAGCACCAATCTCGACAACAACCCCCCTGGTCCTAGCCTCCCAACACAAAGCTGACATGTTCACTCCTTGCCGCCATGGTAATCACTCGTCAACTCACACCACTATAATTGCCATTAATACCATGCACTTTGATGTTGTTTGATGACCTCTGTGGGACACCATATGTAAGTCATTCTGAAGTTACACCAACCATTTGCTGTTATCAATTCTGCTTGTTACAACCTCAAAGATCTCTAATGGATTTGTCAAACTTAATTTTCCTATCATAAATCCATGGTGACTTTAGCCAATCCTATTATTACTTGCCAAGTGCCCCATTACCATTTATTAACAATAGATCCCAGCATTTTCCCATCCACAGATGTCAGGATAACTGGTCGAGAGTTCTCTCCATTTTCTCTCTACTCTTGCTATCTTCCAATCTGTGGGACTTCTAGGAATGAGATAAGATGAAAATCCTGACTCAGTAAACTGTTTGAATACCTGATGTTGAGGAAAAAGGCATCATCTCATACTCTGCTCGGGTAGCCGACAGCTCAGCAAACCCACACTCCCCGTGTCCGTTTCCCACTCCCCGTGAGTCCCTTTCCCACTCCTACCAGTCCGCCCAGGGTCTCTGTTCACCTTTTCCACCACCCCACCCCCCACCGTTACCTGAAGTCATCACCCTCCCCACCTGGCTCCACCTGTCCATCACCCAGACGCCTATTCACCTGGGTTCCTCCTCCCTTGGTTCACCTTTCCTATCCCTTCCCTCACCCCCCACCTACCTACCAACCCCCACCGTCCCCCCAATCTGGTTCCACCTATCACCTCCCAGCCTCTGTCTCACGCCTCCCTCTCGCGTGTATACTTGCCGTCCTCCCTCTGCACTCTCAGCCCCCCCACGGATGCTGCTCAACCCGCTGAGTTCCTCCAGCAGGTTGTTGCTCCAGATTCCAGTCTCTTGTTTCTCTGTCCTTCAAATCTCTGTTTCGCTTTTCCTGGTCAAAATTGGCTTGTAATATATCATCGCTAAACATCCCTGTTGATCAGACTACTGTTAATAAAATACACTAAAGCTATGAAGCATTTATTGAGGATGTGGTAGTGAGACCAAATAATACTTGAACAAATTAGTTTTTTATTAAATTAATGCTTTGAGTGCCAAAGTGAGATCCAGAACCTTTGCCCTGAATTTATATTAACACAGGCTGATATCCAAATTCTAATGAAAATTCTTGGCTCTGTTGTTTCAGTGAAACATTAATCTATTTAAATTAAAAGGATTATCAGTACCTCTAGGGGAAGGATTGTGTAAGCAAATTGGCAATCATGTGTTTATGTTCCATGATGCAATTTGAAGGCCCAAATTCAGATAATTCTAAAAACAATGTCAAATGGAAATGATGGTGTGGTTCCACAGCTCCGCTGTCAGAGAAACGGATCCTCCCATTCAAAAAAGAGTTTGTAAAATTTACAGATTTTTTTTATTTATTTACATTAATTTACTGAATTTTGCCTTCTACATAGCTGTGTTGTTGTTTTACAAACCCAATGCTATAAACATTTACATGAATATTAATTTAGCAACATTGAACTACAAGAGCTGTAGATATTCAGCGTTGAAACAAAGCAAGTGCTCAAAAGGGTAAAACAGTTGACATAAGATAAATGACAGTAATTAATCCCAAACCTTATGAGCTGGTGTGCCGGCAGATTAGGAATCATGGTGGCATAATATCTGTAAAGTCAGTAGCAGCTCACATTCCCTCCATTAATTAAACAGTGCAAATATATTCCCTGTGCTGTACATTGTCACATTGGGAACTTTCAGTGAAATACCAATTTAAATGGAAAACCACCCTGTTTAAAATATCAGAGGATCACAAGAGCTGTGCAGCACAGAGACAGGCATCTCATCCATGCCCACCATGATGCCTACCTTTTGCCCACATTAAGCCCAGATCCCTCTACATCTTTCCTGTCCAAATGCTTGTCCCAATACCTTTTAAACATTGTAATTGTATCTGCCTTCACCAGAGCAGACTAACTCTGGCGAAGACACAATGGGCCGAATGGCCTAGTTCTGCTCCTATATCTTATGGTCTCATGGTCTTATCAACTCCTCTGGCAGCTTATTCCAGATAACCACCACCCACTGTGTGAAAAACCTGCTGCTCAAATCTCACCTTAAACCTAGTCCTAGACTCCCCTGCCCTGGGAAAAAGCTATCTACCCTATCTATGCCCCTCATATTTTATAAACCTCCATCACCCCTCAACCTCCTACGTTCCAGTGACAATAATCTCTGCCAATCCAATCTCTCATTCTAGGCAACATCCTGGCGAACCTCTTCTGCATTCTCTCTATTTGTACCACATCCTTCCGATGGTGTGCTGACCAGAACTAGACACAATAGTCTAAGTGCGATCTAACCAATATATTATATAGCTGCAACATGACGTCCTAACCCTTACACTCAATGCCTTGGCCTATGAAGGCAATCATGCTGAATGCCTTCTTCACTGCCCAATCCATCGGTATTACCACTTTCAGGGAGCTATGGACTTGCAACGCAAGGTCTCTCTGTACATCAACACCCCTAAAGTCCCTGCCAGTTACTCTATGCCCGACCAGAATTTGGCCTCCCAAAGTGCATCACCTCGCACTTGTCTGCACTATATTCCATCTGTCACCACACTGCCCAACTTTCTGGCTAATCTGCGTCTCACTGAATCCTGGGACAACCTTCTTCACTATCTGCAACTCCACCAATTTTCATGTTGTCAGCAAACTCACTAATCAAACCACCTACCTTCTTATCCAAGTCATTTATATACTGTAAACAATAAAAGGTCCCAGCACCGATCCACCATGACCCTCTGTCTCCCATCGTCTCAGAGCCTTTGTGCCTTAACCTTCTGGACCAGCCTACCAATCTGCTAATGTCCATTCTGCCTTCGTCAGAAGCCTATCCAATCTTGTCTTGTAAGAAACCTGCTCATTCTGGGTATCAGTCCAGTAAAGTTTCTCTGAACAGCTTCCAACACAATACAATTCTTCCTTAAGTAAGGAGAACAATACTGTACGCAGTGCTCTTGATTTGATCTCTCCAATTCCCCATAAAACTGAAGCTGACTGCTCCTACTTTTGTATTCAGTTCCTCCATCAATAAACAGTGACATTCTTTCAGTGTACCTATTTACTTGCTGTACCCACTGAACCGTGTGCAGGGGCACCCAGACCTCTCTAGTATCTCAGGGTCTGCAGTCTCACCATTTAACTTTACATGTTTTTTTAACACTTTTTCTGGTAAAAACAGATAATGTCACATTGTCCCATTTACCAGATCCATGCCCACTCACTGACCTATCTCTATCCCTCTGCAGCCTCCTGATGTCCATATTACAACTTACTTTCCTACTTTGTTTCTTCGTAAATGTAGCAACCTTCACCCGTCATTTATGTAAACTGTAAAATTTGAGACTTTCAGCGCTGATCCCTGTGACACACCACTCACAACTTGTCAGCCAGAGAAAGACCCATTCATGCCCACTGTCTGTTCCCTGTCGAACAGGCAGCCTTCTGTCTGAACCAACATGATACCTCCTGCACTATGAAACTTTTATTCTGCACGTTATCTTCTTGTGGAAGTCTGTGCAGTATGTCCCCTGGTTCCCCTTTAGCCACAGCACATGTCGGGCCTGAAGAAACTCTGTTAAATCGGCCAAACATGAATTCCCTATCACAAGACCAGGAGAACTTTAAAGGTGAACCACGTCTAACCAGGAGCAGTTGGAGGTCAGTGAGGGAAGGGTTAATGATGAACAGACAGGCTTGGTGCTGGACTATCATCTATTTTTGAAAACATGGTTTGCTGATTAGAGGAGTGAATGTTAAGAACACAAGCTCCTCAAGTGAGCCCCTCCATTCATTACGATCTACACTGGCCTCCTCTTCTGTGCCAGTTCCCCATCACCCTCAATTCTTCAATCCTTCAAATATTTATCTATCTCCACCTAAAATAGATCGAATGATCTGGCCCCCACCGCCCTCGGGGACAGAGAATTCCAGATATTCCCCACCTTCTGAACGAAGAAATTTCTACACACCTCAGTGTTAAAAGAGCAGCCCCTTATTTTGTAACTCTCTCCCTTGTTCGTGACTCTCCGATATCCCAATTTAATGAAGAATAATTTGGACCAGCTGATGAAATCTTTGGCAAAGGTAGTAATACGATAGGTTGACAGCTGGACATCTCTGCAATCCATCAGTGAAGAATTCGTTGCTGTTTGGATTGTTCAGTGATCAAATATCCCTGGGTTACTGGATAAGACAAGACTGTTTATTATTGATGTTTAGGGTGGAGATCCTGCTGCGGTTGGTACTGGTGGGGATGAGGAAAGATGGCCAGTATATAAAAGTGTGGGGGAGGGGTGGTAGGTGACAGGTTAAGCCGGGGGAGGGGGGATTGGTGGGCAGGTGAGGGAGGGAGGACGGAGGGATGGGGAAGGTGAACAAAGGGAGAAAAACCTGGGGGGACCGGTGGGATTGGAAGAGAAACACAGGGGGAGTGGGTTATCTGAAATTGGAGGATTCACTGTTCATAACATTGGGCTGTAGGTTACCCAAGAGGAATATGAGGTGCTGTTCTTCTCGTCTGAGTCTAGCCCCACCATGGCAGTGGAGGCTGAGGACTGAGTGTGGGGATAGGAAAGGGAGTTCAAATAATAAGCAACCAGAAACTTCTTTTCCTGGAAACGTGGCTTCCCTCTGTCCTAGATGATGGAGCCCTCCTCTTGTTTCCCATACATCTGTTCTCAACACCCACCCACCACCACCCCCAAGAAACAAACATCTCCAGAACAAAAACCACACAATTCATGAAATAAAGAAACTCGTCGCTTGTGACAAAACTTTGGGTCAGATGTTTTAGGTTGCTTTGTAGGTGCCTGAAACACGCTGCCAGAGGAGAAGGTGGAAGCAGATACAATAGCCTTTAGATGGGTACATGAACACTCAGGGAATGGAGAGACACCGACCATGTACAGGCAGATGTGCATTTTAAATTGGCGTCATGGTTGGCACAGACATCGTGGGCTGAAGGGCCTGTTTCTGTGCAGTACTGTTCTGTGTTCCACGTTCTATGTTTTCTGCAGGAGCTAATTTGTTGTTGGATGTTGTGGTGTGGAGATAAGCGTGGAATGTTACCTTGGACAGAGTGTAGAAGGAAGTGGTGCATGTTAGAGGTAGGACTTCACCATCAGACATTGGTTAATGGTTCTAAACACCTTGCAGACGTTGGGAATCATTAAAATCTTGGCAGTTTTTCAATCCAGTCAATTCTGTTTTAAACAGATATTTTGAGAAAAAATTCAGGATGTATTAATCAGTTAAAGATTTGAACATTGCCGAACTTGCAATGAACGCTGGAGTAAGAAGTGTTTGCACCCATAAAGATCAGATACTGCCTGCGGTGAACCTCTTCAACCGGACGGCATCTCGCCTGAGCCACTCATGTAAAATCCGGGTGACTGGGTCAGTTGTTTCAAAGCTGTCTTCAGATGTTCCTGCTGGGGAACAGCTGCAGCATCAGCCAGCATCACTTCACTCACCACCGTTCATTCCTGACCGTGGAAACTGGGAATTGGTTTATTCTTTGTAATTGGCTCAATTTGTTCTCTATCTTTACCAATATTGCATATTCTCCTCTATGCATAAAAAACAAAATACAGGAAATACTCAGCAGATCAGGCAGCATCTGTGGAAGGTTGAGAGAGTTACTGTTTCAGGTTGACAACACTGAGGAGTGATCCTGACCCTCTGTTGTAAGACTCCTCCCCCTACACAGTCTAGGAACCAATGTGTACCTCTTACATCTGACAGGAGAACAGACTTGTGCCTTCTCAGTACCCATTTTATGTCACCGGTAATGAAAGATGCTGAAGTGTAGCCACTGCGGTACTGTAGGAAGCACATCAGCCAGTGCACACACAACTAGATTCCAGAAACAGCAGTGCGAAAAAAAACCAGGAACATCTGTACTGAGGTATAACGATTGGCCCCAGAACAGCATAGATGTAGATAAAATTATGAGGCAATTAAATAAAACATGGACAGGGTAGATATTCCAAATATTTTTCTCATGGTAAGGGGATGAAAAACAAGAAGTCATCAGCTCAATGTGAGAGGAAGGCATTTTACTGGGGATCTGAGGGGTTAATTTTTACACAGAAGGTGGTTGATATCTGGAACTTCTTACCAGAGGAGGTGGTGGAATCTGTGTTTAAAAAGCGTTCAGACAGACAACCAGGCAAGGCGGAGAAGATCTGGTTCTAATGTGGCTGAATTGGATCAGTGTAGATGGACATAAAGGTCTGCATGGATGTGGTGGGCTGCGGGATCCCTTTCTATGCTGGACAACTGGATGACTCCATGAACCTCCTTGCTCTTTCTAAAACAATCCCATGGGATCTTTTGCCTTCTTGACTTGGAGAATGACCACAACTCCCTGAACTTTAGCACAGCCATGGTCAAGGATAGGAACAGACATCATGGGAAAGTATTTAATTGGGGGAGAGCAAATCATGGTGGTCTTAGGAAGAACTTGGGAGTGTAAATTGGGAGCAGATGGTCTCTGGTAAATGCACCACAGAAATGTGGAGGTTGTTTAGGGAACACGCGTGGGGTTCTGGATAGGTTTGTCCCACTGAGACAAGGAAAAGATGGTAGGGTGAAGGAACCACGGTTAACAAGAGAGGTGGAAGGTTTAGTCAAGAGGAAGAAGGAATCATACTTAATCTTTAGGAAGCCAAAATCAGATAGGGCTCTTGAGAGTTATGAGGTAGCCAGGAAGGAGCTTAAGAAAGGACTTAGGAGAGCTCGAAGGGGACATGAGAAGGCCTTGGCAAGTGGGGTTAAGGAAAACCCTAAAGTGTTCTACAGGTATGTGAGGAACAAGAGGATGACTAGGGTGAGGGTAGGACTGCTCAGGGATAAGGGGTGAAAATGAGTCTTCAGGTGAAGGAGGGAGGGGAGGTGCTGAATAAATATTTTGCTTCAGTGTTCACCAGGGAGAGGGACTTAGATGATGTGAGGTTAGCATAGAACAGGCAAATGTGTTGGAGCATGTTGAGGTAAGAAAGAAGTCATGTTGGAGCTATTATAGAGCAATAGGATAGATAAATACCTGGGGCCGGACAAGATATACCCCATGTTATCATGGGAAACGAGGGACGAGATTGCTGGAGCGTTAACGATGATCTTTGAGTCCTTCCTGGCCACAGGAGTCGTACCGGAGGACTGGAGGATGGCAAACGTCGTTCCATTGTTCAAGAATGGTAAAAGGGATAATCTTGGGAATTATAGACCAGTGAGTCTTATATCAGTGGTGGGCAAGCTATTGGAGAGGATTCTTAGGGACAAGATTTATGAGCATTTGGAGAAGCATAGTCTTATTAAGGATAGTCAACATGGCTTTGTGAAGGGAAGGTTGTGCCTCACAAGCTTAATCGAGTTTTTCGAGGAAGTGACAAGACAAGTTGATGAAGATAGTGCGGTGGATGTGGTATATATGGACTTTAGCAAGGCGTTTGACAAGGTTCCCCATTGTAGGCTCATTCAGACAGTCATGAGGCATGGGATCCATGGAAACTTGGCTGTGTGGATTCGGTATTGGCTTGCCCACAGAAAGCAGAGGGTGGTTGTAGAAGGAGAGTATTTGACCTGGAGGTCGGTGACCAGTGGTGTTCCACAGGGATTTGTTCTGGGACCCCTGCTCTTTGTGATTTTTATAAATGACTTAGATGAAGAAGTGGAAGGATGGGTTGGTAAGTTTGCAGATGACACAAAGGTTGGTGGTGTAGTAGATATTGCAGAAGGTTATGGTAAGTTGCAATGAGATTTAGACTGGATGCAGAGTTGGACGGAGAAGTGGCAGATGGAGTTCAATCCAGAGAAGTGTGAAGTGATACATTTTGGAAGAACAAACATAAAGGCAGAGTACATGGTTAATGGTAGGATTCTTAGCAGTGTGGAGGAACAGAGAGATCTTGATTTCCAAGTCCACAGATCCCTCAAAGTTGCCTCACAAGTGGACAGGGCAATTAAATAGGCGTATGG
Organism: Pristis pectinata; assembly: GCF_009764475.1. NCBI lineage: Eukaryota > Metazoa > Chordata > Chondrichthyes > Rhinopristiformes > Pristidae > Pristis > Pristis pectinata. Next base: position 1,354,947 of record NC_067423.1, on the reverse strand, counting down.
TGTGCTGGCCTTCATTATTCGGCGGATTGAGATCAAGAGCCGAGAGTTAATGTTGCATCTCTATAAGACTCTGCTTAGACCACACCTGAAATATTGTGTTCATTTCTGGTCACCACATTATAGGAAGGATGTGGAAGCTTTGGAGAGGGCGCAGAGGAGATTTACAAGGATGTTATCTAGGTTGGAGATCATGTCTTACGAGGAGAGAGTGAGTGAGTTAGGGCTTTTCCCTTAGGAGCGACGGAGGATGAGAGGCGACTTGATAGAGGTATATAAGATTATGAGAGGCGTAGACAGAGTGGACAGCCATCATCTTTTTCCCAGAGTGGCAATGGCCAATACTAGAGGTCACTCATTTAAGATGCTTGGAGGAAAGTTCAGGGGAGATGTCAGAGGTAGGTTTTTTACACAGAGAGTGGTGGGTGCCTGGAATGCACTGCCAGGGGTGGTGGTAGAGGCCGATATGATGGGGTCATTTAAGACACTATTAGATAGGCACATGGACGAAAGAAAAATAGAGGGTTATGGGAGGTGGAGAGGGGGACAGATTGAATGAGGATAAGGTTTATATAGGTCGGCACAACATTGTGGGCCGAAGAGTCCGTACTGTACTGTGCTGTACTGTTCTATGTTCTATGTTCACCTGAGACAAGTAGCAGGCCCTTGGTTTAATGGTTCATCGGAAAGATTGACCTGAACCAGTGAACCCTTCCCTGTGTTGGTGCATCAGTCTAACATTCTCTGTGTCAGTGTGTCAGTCTGACGTTCCCTGTGTTGGTGCGTCAGTCTGACATTCCCTGTGTCAGTGCGTCAGTCTGACATTCCCTGTGTTGGTGCATCAGTCTAACGTTCCCTGTGTCAGTGTGTCAGTCTGATGTTCCCTGTGTTGATGCATCAGTCTAACGTTCTCTGTGTTGGTGCATCAGTCTGACATTCCCTGTGTCAGTGCGTCAGTCTGACGTTCTCTGTGTTGGTGCATCAGTCTGACGTTCCCTGTGTCGGTGCGTCAGTTTGATGTTCCCTGTGTTGGTGCATCAGTCTGACGTTCTCTGTGTTGGTGCATCAGTCTGATGTTCCCTGTGTCGGTGCATCAGTCTGACGTTCCCTGTTCGACTCTCTGAAGTCGAACTTGAGCTCATAACCTCCTGTCACAGAAGCAAGCTGGCAGCTAACATGCCACAGTGAAATAACAAAAAAAGCATGTAGCTATATCCTTATTGTCTCCTTTTATGAGCAATTTGTTGTGTGTTTTAAATGTGTTGTTTGCACGTTTTTAACAAAGCAGGTGATAGATCTGTTGCAGAGAGCTGCTGGATGTGACAGGCAGGGACAGATCCAGTCCTGTTACTTCCTTTATTGATGATTCAACTTCAAAGTTGAATGAAGTGTTTGTCGGGAAGTGTGTTTAGCTAATAGTACAAGCATTGTTCATCCCCGGTGAAAAATGAATCATCAGAAACGTGTGCGGAAGGTTTCTTTGGAAGTGATCTTCTGTAATATTACAGTTCCTGCAAGTTTGAGTATTTTCACATAAATATATTAGATCAGGAAAGAGGCCATGCCTCTGATTTATGAAGTCTTAATGCACTGGATGAAGTTATTCTGTTATTTAAACAATGATATTAACCTTTTTATTTCAGACAAGCAATGCTTCCTAGTTCAGCAGATCTGCACAACAGACGGGTTTCCTATACTTTAACATTTATTCATCTATGTTTAACAGAAGAGTAATCTCTGGCTGTCATAATTTAGATATAGAATCTGATTTTATTTTTAATGTTGGGAAGTGTCAAGTGTGATCATTTGTAGACAATGGGAAGTTTTAAAATGTCAATGCAAATTGTAATGTTTTCTTTTGGCTGATCTGTATGGGTATTAGCGTCTTACGATACCATTCAAACAATTCCAGAAGTGTGACCCTAAAGTACATGCTTCCATATTCATTGAGAATATTACAGTTCTGGTGCAGAAGGAGGCCATTTGAGCCATCATGAATATGCTAGCCAGGAAATCTGCCCAGTCTGTGCCCACCTCCTAGCACTGGGTCTGTACCCTGCAGGGCACGGCTCAGAGTGCACCCCCAGTCCAGCAGATGTGATGAAGGCTTCTATCTCTCCCCTACACTTTCAGGCAGTAAGTTCCACATCCCACACCCCTTTGGATAAACACCCCCACAATTTTGCCTCTATTACCTGTGAGTGGGTAGAGGGAGGCAGTGTTCAGATGGTGAATGCCACAGGGAAGACAGGGCCTGTGTGTTGCAGCCTTCAGGAGCTGGGATTCTGCCTGTTGATGCCTCCTAATGTTGTCCAAAACTAACTCCATCTGCCAGATATTTTCCCACCCAGCCATCCTCTCTGCACCTCACATCTTGTTGCAGAGTCCAGATATTCTCATTGCAACATCTTCCTGCTTATTTTCGTGTCATCAGCACTTGTGGATACCTC